>NW_027397070.1:11641261-11862566 GCF_003265705.2 Callorhinus ursinus
TGGGTCAACCAGGAAATTAAAGAAGAATTAAAAAAATTCATGGAAACAAATGAAAATGAAAACACAACTCTGTTCAAAATCTTGGGGATGCAGCAAAGGCAGTCCTAAGAGGAAAGTATATAGCAATACAAGCCTTTCTCAAGAAACAAGAAAGGTCTCAAATACACAACCTAACCCTACACCTAAAGGAGCTGGAGAAAGAACAGCAAATAAAGCCTAAACCCAGCAGGAGAAGAGAAATAATAAAGATCAGAGCAGAAATCAATGAAATAGAAACCAAAAAAACAGTAGAACAGATCAACGAAACTAGGAGCTGGTTCTTTGAAAGAATTAACAAGATTGAGAAACCCCTGGCCAGACTGATCAAAAAGAAAAGAGAAATGACCCAAATCAACAAAATCATGAATGAAAGAGGAGAGATCACAACCAACACCAAAGACATACAAACAATTATAAGAACATATTATGAACAACTCTATGCCAGCAAATTAGATAACCTGGAAGAAATGGGTGCATTCCTAGAGAGGTGTCAACTACCAAAACTGAACCAGGAAGAAATAGAAAACCTGAACAGACCTATAACCACTAAGGAAATTGAAGCAGCCATCAAAAATCTCCCAAGAAACAAAAGCCCAGGGCCAGATGGCTTCCCAGGGGAATTCTATCAGACATTTAAAGAAGAATTAATACCTATTCTCCTGAAACTGTTCCAAAAAATAGAAATGGAAGGAAAACTTCCAAACTCATTTTATGAGGCCACCATTACCTTGATCCCAAAACCAGACAAAGACCCCATCAAAAAGGAGAATTACAGACCAATATCCTTGATGAACATGGATGCAAAAATTCTCACCAAAATACTAGCCAATAGGATCCAACAATACATTAAAAGGATTATTCACCATGACCAAGTGGGATTTATCCCTGGGCTGCAAGTTTGCTTCAACATCTGCAAATCAATCAATGTGATAAAATACATTAACAAAAGAAAGAACAAGAATCATATGACCCTCTCAATATGCAGAAAAAGCATTTGACAAAGTACAGCATCCTTTCTTGATCAAAACTCTTCAGAGTATAGGGAAAGAGGGTACATACCTCAATATCATAAAAGCTATCTATGAAAAACTTACAGTGAATATCATTCTCAATGGGGAAAAACTGAGAGCTTTTCCCCTAAGGTCAGGAACGCGGCAGGGATGTCCACTCTCACCACTGCTATTCAACATAGTATTAGAAGTCGTAGCCACAGCAATCAGACAACAAAAAGAAATCAAAGGCATCCAAATCGGCAAAGAGGAAGTCAAACTCTCACTGTTTGCAGATGATATGATACTTTATGTGGAAAACCCAAAAGACTCCCCCAAAACTGCTAGAACTCATACAGGAATTCAGTAAAGTGGCAGAATATAAAATCAATGCACAGAAATCAGTGGCATTCCTATACACCAACAAGACAGAAGAGAGACAAATCAAGGAGTCGATCCCATTCACAATTGCACCCAAAACCATAAGATACCTAGGAATAAATCTAACCAAAGAGACAAAGGATCTGTACTCAGAAAACTATAAAACACTCAGGAAAGAAATTGAAGAAGACACAAAGAAATGGAAAAACGTTCCATGCTCATGGATTGGGAGAACCAACATTGTGAAGATGTCAATGCTACCTAGAGCAATCTACACATTCAATGCAATCCCCATCAAAATACCATCCACTTTTTTCAAAGAAATGGAACAAATAATCCTAAAATTTGTATGGAACCAGAAGAGACCCCGAATAGCCAGAGGAATATTGAAAAAGAAAAGCAAAGCTGGCGGCATCACAATTCCAGACTTCCAGCTCTATTACAAAGCTGTCATCATCAAGACAGTATGGTACTGGCACAAAAACAGACACATAGATCAATGGAACAGAATCGAGAGCCCAGAAATGGACCCTCAACTCTATGGTCAACTCATCTTTGACAAAGCAGGAAAGAATGTCCAATGGAAAAAAGACAGTCTCTTCAACAAATGGTGTTGGGAAAATTGGACAGCCACATGCAGAAGAAGGAAACTGGACCATTTCCTTACACCACACACAAAAATAGACTCCAAATGGTTGAAAGACCTAAATGTGAGACAGGAGTCCATCAAAATCCTAAAGGAGAACACAGGTAGCAACCTCTTCGACCTCAGCCGCAGCAACTTCTTCCTAGAAACATCACCAAAGGCACAGGAAGCCAGGGCAAAAATGAACTATTGGAATTTCATCAAGATAAAAAGCTTTTGCACAGCAAAAGAAACAGCCCACAAAATCAAAAGACAACCGACAGAATGGGAGAAAATATTTGCAAATGACATATCAGATAAAGAGCTAGTATCCAAAATCTATAAAGAACTTATCCAACTCAACACCCAAAGAACAAATAATCCAATCAAGAAATGGGCAGAAAACATGAACAGACATTTTTCCAAAGAAGACATCCAAATGGCCAACAGGCACATGAAAAAGTGCTCAACATCGCTCGGCATCAGGGAAATCCAAATCAAAACCTCAATGAGATACCACCTCACACCAGTCAGAATGGCTAAAATTAACAAGTCAGGGAACGACAGATGTTGGCGAGGATGTGGAGAAAGGGGAACCCTCCTACACTGTTGGTGGGAATGCAAGCTGGTGCAACCCCTCTGGAAAACACTATGGAGGTTCCTCAAACAGTTGAAATTAGAGCTACCATTCGATCCAGCAATTGCACTACTGGGTATTTACCCCAAAGATACAAATGTAGGGACCCGAAGGGGTACGTGCACCCCAATGTTTATAGCAGCAATGTCCACAATAGCCAAACTGTGGAAAGAGCCAAGATGTCCATCGACAGATGAATGGATAAAGAAGAAGTGGTATATATACACAATGGAATATTATGCAGCCATCAAAAGGAATGAGGTCTTGCCATTTGCAACGACATGGATGGAACTGGAAGGTGTTATGCTTAGTGAAATAAGTCAATCAGAGAAAGACATGTATCATATGACCTCACTGATATGAGGAATTCTTAATCTCAGGAACAAACTGAGTGTTACTGGAGTGGTTGGGGGTAGGAGGGATGGGGTGGCTGGGTGATAGACATTGGGGAGGGTATGTGCTATGGTGAGCGCTGTGAATTGTGCAAGACTGTTGAATCACAGATCTGTACTTCTGAAACAAATAACGCAACATATTTTAAGAAAAAAGAAAAAGAAGAAGATAGCAGGAGAGGAAGAATGAAGGGGAGTAAGTCAGAGGGGGAGACGAACCAGGAGAGATGATGGACTCTGAAAAACAAACTGAGGGTTCTAGAGGGGAGGAGGGTAGGGGGATGGGTTAGCCTGGTGGTGGGTATTAAAGGGGGCACATTCTGCATGGAGCACTGGGTGTTATGAACAAACAATGAATCATGGAACACTACACCAAAACAAATGATGTAATATATGGTGATTAACATAACAATAAAAAAATTTTTTAAAAAAGTCAAACAGATAAAGGGCTAGTATCCAAAATCTATAAAGAACTTATCAAACTCAACACCCAAAGAACAAATAATCCAATCAAGAAATGGGCAGAAGACATGAACAGACATTTTTCCAAAGAAGACATCCAAATGGCCAACAGACACATGAAAAAGTATTCAACATCACTCAGCATCAGGGAAATCCAAATCAAAACCTCAATGAGATACCACCTCACACCAGTCAGAATGGCTAAAATTAACAAGTCAGGAAATGACAGATGTTGGCGGGGATGTGGAGAAAGGGGAACCCTCCTACACTGTTGGTGGGAATGCAAGCTGGTGCAACTACTCTGGAAAACAGTATGGAGGTTCCTCAAAAAGTTGAAAATAGAGCTACCCTACAATCCAGCAATTGCACTACTGGGTATTTACCCCAAAGATACAAATGTAGGGATCTGAAGGGGTACGTGCACCCCGATGTTTAGAGCAGCAATGTCCACAATAGCTAAACTGTGGGAAGAGCCAAGATGTCCATCGACAGATGAATGGATAAAGAAGAAGTGGTATATATACACAATGGAATATTATGCAGCCATCAAAAGGAATGAGGTCTTGCCATTTGCAACAACGTGGATGGAACTGGAGGGTGTTATGCTGAGCGAAATAAGTCAATCAGAGAAAGACATGTATCATATGACCTCACTGATACGAGGAATTCTTAATCTCAGTAAACAAACTGAGGGTTGCTGGAATGGGGGTGGGGTAGGAGGGATGGGGTGACTGGGTGACAGACATTGGGGAGGGTATGTGCTATGGTGAGTGCTGTGAATTGTGCAAGACTGTTGAATCACAGATCTGTACCTTTGAAACAAATAATGCAATATATGTTAAGAAAAAAAAAAGAAGATAGCAGGAGGGGAAGAATGAAGGGGGGTAAATCGGAGGGGGAGATGAACCATGAGAGACTATGGACTCTGAAAAACAAACAGAGTTCTAGAGGGGAGGGGGTGGGGGGATGGGTTAGCCTGGTGATGGGTATTAAAGAGGGCACGTACTGAATGGAACGCTGGGTGTTATGCACAAACAATGAATCATGGAACACTACATCACAAACTAATGATGTAATATATGGTGATTAACATAACAATTAAAAATTTAAAGAAAAAAAAAATTCTCTCTCTCGCTCTCCCTCTCCCTCTGCCCCTCCATACCCATTCCCATGCTCGCTCACTCTCTTTCTCTCTCTCAAGTAAATAAATAAGGGGCGCCTGGGCGTCTTGGTCGGTTGAGCATCCAACTCTTGGTTTCAGTTTGGGTCATGATCTCAGAGTCGTGGAATTGAACCCCACAGTGGGGCTCCACACTCAGCATGGAGTCTGCTGAAGATTCTCTCTCCTTTTCCCTCTGCCCCTCCCCCCGCTCTAAATAAATAAATAAATAAATAAACGAAATCTTTTTTAAAATAAATAAATAAATCTTAAGAAAAAAGAAGTTACTTCCTGGGCTGCAGGAAGGAGAGAATAGGGAGCTATTGTTCAAGAGTTAGAGTTTCTGTTTGGAGTGATGAAAAAGTTTTGGGAAGAGTGGTGATAGTTGTACAACACTGATAATATAATTAATGCCAATGAAATGTACATAGAAACAGTTAAAATGGCAAATTTTGTTATACATACTTTACCACCATTGTTTAGTTAATGTAATTACACCCCAAACCATTGAATTATACATTTTATCTGGGTGGATTTTATGATATATACATTTACATCCCAAGAAACCTGTTTTTAAAAAAAGACAGGGGCGCCTGGGTGGCTCAGTCGTTAGGCATCTGCCTTTAGCTCAGGTCATGATCCCAGGGTCCTGGGATCGAGCCCCGCATCGGGCTCCCTGCTCAGTGGGGAGCCTGCTTCTCCTTCTCCCACTCCCTCTGCTTGTGTTCCTGCTCTCGCTATTTCTCTCTCTGTCAGATAAATAAATAAAATCCTTAAAAAAATTTTAAAAAAGACAATTGATGGTATAATACCAAATCACAACTTATTGTGGTATTTATGAGAGATGTCAAAATAAAATGTCAGAAAACAACAGCACAAAAGCTGGGAGTGAGGGAGATGGAAGCTTACTCGTAAGACTCTTGTATTTATGTGAGATAGAATAATATTACCCGAAGGCAGCCTGGGAACGGTCAAGGAGGTCTGTTGTACCACTTGGAGCAATCACTAATGTACATACATACCCACATATGTGTATAAGGCACAGCTAACAACCAGACAACAACAAAGTAAATAAGAATAATGGAAAAAATCTGTTCCCAAAGCAACCCAGATTCATGTGAGTTAAACTTTGTTCTGGAAGGTACTCTTCTTCTGAATGACCTCCTTCAATTTTTCAGGAAACATTGCAGTAGTTGCTAAGGCAGAGCTTCCCCGCCAGTGCTCACTGGTATACCACACATGGATCATAGATGTTCTGCAAAATATTAATCCCCTCAGCCTTGGCGATAGCAAAAGGGCACACGGGGTGACCAAAACACACAGGTAGGTCACCTCTGGCCTCAAGTAGCCTCACCTGGCACTCCTCAGAAAGCAGCCCCAAAGCTGAGCAGAATCCAGTGGCATGACCCATCACCCTTGCAGGCGGCGTCACCACCTGCTAACATGCGCTAGTACAACCAAAGGAGGTGCTCTCTCCCGGCCAGCTACAGAGCGCGCATTCTCGGTAAAGCAGACCCCTGTCGCAGGAGCAAGGGGCTCTTGGAGCTGCTGGGGAAAGAATTTCGTGTTCCAGGAGTCCCGGGAATGCAGCATACAAGCATGCAGCCCAGGATGCAGCTAAGCAGTGAGGGTCAACTGTCGGGGCTGAGGGTTCCTCAGAGACACACTCTAGGCCGAGGTCCCAAATCTCTGTCTCCGTACACATGAGCTATTTCTCCCTAGTTGTGGCGTAGGTGCCATTTTAGCAGCGTCCAAGTTACCTGCACGTGATTGTTCAAGCCATGTATGCCGTTGATAGGCAAAAGTTCTACTGGATTAAAAATCCATCACCGTTACAAGAAAGTTCAGTTAACGCACTTGTCGATAAAAATAAGGGAAGAACTGCCACATTTGTAAATATAATTTAAGCTGTGCTAAAATGGTTGTTTAAAAAAAGTTTTTACATGTTTTCCCACTTAATTGTGTAAGCAAATGTTTTTGTTTAGTGACTATCATAACTGAAGAGATCATGATTCTAAAGACTTGATTAGGAAATGCATGTAACAATTTCAAATAAAATATGAAATTAAAATGTTATGTTTATGCAAGCAAGATCAAGCTTCACATTTAAAATTTTGGAAAGATCTTATTTGTAAGATTTATACAAATCTTACATTTAATATCTTCCCTAATGCTTTTTCATTTCCTTTTCATAATTATAAAAACTATATATTGTAATTATAAAATATGTAACAGATTTTTTTTTCACTGAGCCCTATGGAAACACTCACAAATCCCCCTCGTTTCTCTCAATGTGCTTTACAAATGACATCTTCTCTGTTTGTCAAGATGTGACAAGAGTCGGGAACCAGCCTAGAACGAGGCTGTCAGGCCGGAAACCTACTATAGCCTATCTGTTACCAGTAGGGGGAGCTCTGGAGAAGGGACAAAGAAGAAAGCCTGCACACAGGAAGGCAGGTCAGGAGATAGAAACCAAGATCATGTGAAATTTTTTGTGGTAATGTTCTTCCAGTAATAACAATAATGTGTTTCCAAAGCAAAACAAATTTTTCATACCAACATGCCTGCACTATTAGATCAGTCGCACACTGCAGCTAGCTCGGACAGGACGAGTGCTTTGAGCTGGGTTTTCTGTCCCCGGCCACCAAAAGGGTTCTAAATGATCCATTCCTGGTGCTTTGAGCTGGGTTTTCTGTCCCCGACCACCAGAAGGGTTCTAAATGATCCATTCCTGGTGGGAATGGGATCTTGTAGCCCAGAGAGTAAATACACTTGAAAGCTACACTCTCAGAGGGGCAGCTACTATTAGTAAGAGAAATTTATTGCTTAAACCAGGAGTCATCAAAATTTATAGTAAAAGGGCCAGACTGTAAACATTTTAGGCTTTGTGAGCCACATGGTTCTTGTTGCAAATATTCACCTCTGCCCTTACAGCATGAACGCAGCCATACATAATATATAAAAGAATGAGCGTGGCTGTGTTCCAATAAAACTATGAACCCCAAAATTTTAACTGTGTATGATTTCCACATATCCACTTCATACTGTTCCTCTTTTGACTTTTTTTAAACATTCAAAAATATAAAACCCATTCTTAGCTCACGAGCTGTACAGAAACAGGCAGTGAGCAGGATTTGCCCCACAAGCTGTAATTTGCCACCTCATGGCTTAGACGAGGTGATGATTCTCTATTGTGCCCCCCAGGCAGGGAAGGTAACAGGTCTTCCCAATTTCAACTGTGAGGAGAGCAAAGTGGAAGGGACTTTCTAGATTTTCTCCAAGGCTAACTATAATAGGAAAGGGGAAGAGCCCAATGGGAACAGTAAAGAAACACCTTGCCCATCTTCTGAACTCCAGATGTGTTTGTGATTGTGACTAACGTTGTGTTCTTTGTGCTAACAGGCTCTTCCTGCCATGCCCCTCTAGATTTTGTAAGTTTTAGAGATAAGATTCTAGTTCTTTCTTAGTCTTGAATATTCTTGCACAATGATCTCCATCACACTCTCTCCACTGGCATTGGAATGAAAGACCTTCTTGGCTTAATAGGCACTAGAAATTCTCTGACATGGTGAGATAGTCTTCAAGCAGAAGGGGGGACCAGTCTTGGGGCTGGTGGAAATGAGAGCAGTACATTTCTTCCCTCCTTAGTATTAGACTATGGGTCCTAAAGAAGGAAAATTATCACCTTACACAGACCGTTCTGAAGCAGTCTGGGGTCTTTGCAGGAATGCAGAACTTTGACTTGATCAGAATCTAAAAAGGAATTGAGGGAGGAACAGGGCAAGCATATTTCATAAACACAGGGTTGCTAGATTTGGAAAATAAAAACTATACCCAGTTAAATCTGAATTTCAGCTAAGCAGCAAACCATTTTTTAGTGTAAATATGTTCCAAATATTGTATCCTGGGTTCTATCTGGCAGTCCCACGGGCTGTGGGGAGGGAAAGAGCTCCGTTCTCCAGCACTGTCTGCAAAGAGGGAATTGGGATTTCTGGGGAGCCCCACATGGCTGGCAGGAGCTTCTGTGTACTCATTAATCATCCCTTTGTAGTTCTCATCTCTTAGACTACCAGGCATTTTTTTGGAGTGAACAGCATGTTACTGTGAGGCTCTCATACCACATGTGTCAGAGCCTTGTGGCCCCCAAAACCTTAGGAGATCATGGAGGACAAGTCTGTGGCATTAAACTCCACCTATCCCCTCTGATCTTTCTGTCTCTCTGTCCTCCTTCCTCCTCTCTCTCTCCCGTCCTGCATGCAAGTGTCTGTACACCTGTGAGTGTGTCTGTGTGTGTGACCCAGGTTCTGGGTCCAGTCTTAACTAGTTCCTGCTTAAATCCCTCCTCAGATAAAGACTTGAGAAACCTCAAAATGGACTTCTTAATTCCCCATTGGGTTCCAAAGAACACTGATTTTTTTTTCATTGACTGGAACAAGGATCTTCCTTCCTCCAGCTCTGAACTCACTATTCCCAAACTATAAATGTTCAATTACTTCCCAGACAGCAAAGGCACATTTTCCTTCCTCCATGCTATGTACTTCCTGTGGTTTGCATTATCGTTAGCTAAATACACTTGGACACTCTATTTACCTCCAGACGCGTCTCTCAGACCTTTGTGTGACTTCTCGCCCTCTAGGAGCAGCCCAGATAAATCACTTCTTGGCCATTTAGCATACAAAGAAGAGAAGATTCCAATTCTCCAGAGAGGGCCATTTGTTTCATTTATTTCGCTGCTAGGGAGTGGTGGAAATGGTGCTGACGTAGCCTGGGAAAGAACACCATCGAGTCCTCTAGGTTTTTGTCTCTGATGGGACAGTCCAAATGTTCTCACCAGTTTCTGTTATGAAAATGTTTTGAAAATGCCTTCTATTCCTCAACTGGGTGGTAGGTTAATGAGTGCGTTCATTGGATTGTTATTCTGTATACCTTACACATACATTATAAATATGGTTGGCATTTCTTCGTTTGTTAATAAAAAAAACTTTTAATGAAAAATCCACCCCCATACACAAAAAAAGAAATAAAATGCCTTAACCTTCATGCCAGCTGGAAAAGCTATCCCTTTGCCGAAAGCAAGTCAGGGTGCGAGATTCTTCACAGGTGGTTAAATTTATCATATATCCAAGAGACAGATCATTGCACTAGGAAATTGAAAACCTGGGTTCTAATCCCAGCTCTGCCAGGGGATAAGGCCATTAGTCATTAAGTTCCTCCAAGACAGGAATTGTGTCCTGGACCCTATTTTCTTCTAGTTAATTTTTAACAGATAAATTATGTATGATCTATTTGCCAAAAATATGTAATATTACACATATAGATGAAGTCCCCTTGGACCTCTTCAGTCTTTTCCCCATCACAAGCCAAGAGATAACCACTATTATAATCTGATATGTATCTTCACCAGACTATTCACCTACACTACAGAAATTGTGTAGTATTGATTTTGGTGGCGGGGGGAGGTCTTTTTTTCTCTCCACAGAAATGGTCATAGAGTACATACAACTCTGCAAACTGCTCTTTTCACTCTATGGTATATTTTTGAGATCAGTCCATGTTGATGTGGATAACTCTAATATGTTTCTCTGAATTTCTGTGTACTGTTTCACCATAAGAACATATCATGTCCTCTATCCACTCCAGGGACGGTTGGGTTGTTTCCCATTGTTCTTGATACAAACAATTTTCATAGATAAAAATGCCCTCCATACCATTCCCACCAGAAGTTTAGGAAAGCAGCCCTTTTCCCACAACTCAATAATACTCGATATTAGTAAACTTCATCATTGCCACACTAGCAGGTAAAAATAAAATAGTATCTTGTGGTGATTTTAATTTGCATTTCCTCACTAGCTTAGTGAGAGCGAACATCTTATCAAATGTTCTTTAAGATTTATTTATTCTGCGAGAGAAAGAGAATGTGAGCAGGGGGATGGGCAGAGGGAGAGGGAGAGAATCCTCAAGCAGACTCCCCACTGAGCAGAGAGCCCACAGCAAGGCTCGATCCCAGAACCCTGAGATCATGAGCTGAGCTGAGCTGAAATCAAGAGACAGACGCTCAACTGACTGAGCCACCCAGGTGCCCCTTACCAAATGTTCTGTAGCCTTTTATGTTTTCCTCTTCTGTGACTCCCCTGTCTGTATCACTTACTCATTGGTCTGTTGGTTTATTTGTTCTTTTCCTATGGATTTGTAGGGTTCTTTATAAATTCTGGGTACTAATTCTTTGTTGTACATGTTGCTTTTGTTCACTTTTGGAGACTCCCACGGGCAGCAGAGCGTCTGGCTCTTAGTAAGAGGTAATAATTATTTGTTGACTACATGAACAAATAAATGTTGCATAAACACACCACGTATCGGACAATCACTCTGTAGCTCACAACAGGGCTATGGTATTTTCCTTACTAGTTGACTCTTGAGCAACACAACTTTGAATGCGGGTCCACTTACACACAGATTGTTTTTGATAAGTACAGCACAGTCCTGTAAATGTATTTTGTCTTCCTTACAATTTTCTTAATAACATTTTCTTTTCTCCAGCTTACTTTATTGTAAGAATGCAGTATATAATACATGTAACATACAAAATATGTGTTAATCAACTATTGATGTTATCAGTAAGGCATCCAGTCAACACCAGGCTATTCATAGTTAAGTTTTGGGGCAGTTGAAAGTTATACACTGATTTTTCTACTAGGCAGGCATTGGCACCCCTAATCCCCACATTGTTCAAGGGTCAGTTTGTATTTAGCTAGGAAGACCACATAAGTCGGTACATTAAATATGATCCAGTGAATGCTAGGCCTTACTCATTTCTGAATCCCCAGTTCTTAGGGCAGGACCTTCTACAGAATAGCCGTTCGATAAAGGTCGAATGAATTAAAAACCAGAATGGAAGAAATCAAAAGAGTATCGTCCCTCTCACGTGCCTGAGAAACCAAATTTTCCATCCTATAATAAACTAAGGTTTTTTTAAAAATTGTAACAAAGTATGGCATGCAGCCAGTACAGAAGAATGTATTCTATCTCTGCTCGGCTCCAAATCTCCTGATCTCCACTGGAGAAATGGGAAATTAGAGCCAGAGTGGATACCTCACAAGAAAAGCAAAAAAAAAAGAACACTCTGGGCCCACTTGACTCAACATAGGGAATTCAAGTTAAAATCTGATCATTTCATCCACTGTTTCTTCCACCAGGGACCAGGGAAAGGGCTGGGGGACCAGGCAGCTTCTCCTCTTGCCTATCTCTTCCTCCTTCTCTTCCTCCCACATCCCCATCTCTCCGCCTCAAGGTGCTCCTACTTTTTGTTTTTGTTTTTTTTTCTTTCCAGATTATTGTTCTTTTCTATGTGGCATTGATCCCTGGATTTTCCTGGATTGTCGTGATTTCTGTTGAAAGACTCTCACAGCAGAAACACCACCCACATTTATATACATATAAATATGTTTCTTTTCTTCAGCTTTCTTGCTCCAACCGGGTTCTGTGGAGCTATTTGGCTTAATTATTTCTGGCACTTTGCCCATCAAAATGTGCAATTCTTCAAAGGGATAGAAATGACAGTGAATCTGCCTCCTCCTGAGCAACTGAGGTTTTCATTTGAATCCTGTTGTCTTGGAAACAAGTGAGTTTCATTGAACATACACCTACCATAATGGTTAAAATATCAGCTAGAGGCATGACTCCCACACAATCCATTCTCTGTCTTGCTCAACTCACAAGTTGGTTGGCTGCTGGAGTAGAAACAGACTGTGAGTCAAGACATCTGGATGCTAACCTTATCCCTGAACCTATCCACATGGCTCTAGGCAAGTCATATAACCTTTTTGAGACTTTATTCCCTTATGAACAAAAATGGGAATTATACTACCTCTTCTGTGTATCTCAGACACATTGTGAAGATTGAAAGAGAAAATAAATTTGAAAAGCACTTTGAAAACTAGCAAGGCATCCCCTAGTTCAGCCACACTGGGATTAAAAGTAACAGGTCAATCATCAGGGAAATAGAAATCAAAACTACAATAAGGTATCACCTCACACCAGTCAGAATGGCTAAAATCAACAACACAAGAAACAACAGGTGTTGGCGAGGATGCAGAGAAAGGGGAACCCTCTTACACTGTTGGTGGGAATGCAAACTGGTGCAGCCACTCTGGAAAACAGTGTGGAGGTTCCTCAAAAAGTTAAAAATAGGGGCACCTGACTGGCTCAGCCAGTAGAGCATGTGACTCTTAATTTCGGGGTTGTGAGTTCAAGCCCCACAATGGGCAGAGAGCTTACTTAAAAAATAAAAAGATTAAAAACCGAACCACCCTATGATCCAGCAATTGCACTACTAGCTATTTATCCAAAGAAGGCAAAATCTCATTCAAAAGGATACATGCACCCCAGTATTTATAGCAGCATTATCTACAATAGCCAAATTATGGAAACAGCCCAAGTGTCCATTGACTGATGAATGGATAAAGAAGATGTGGTGTACATACACACACACATACATATACAATGAAATATTACTCAGCCATAAAAAAGAACGAAATCTTGCCATTTGCAATGACATGGTTGGAGCTAGAGAGTGAAATAAGTCAGTCAGAGAAAGACAAATACCACATGATTTCACTCATATGTAGAAATTAAGAAACGAAACAAATGAGCATGGGGAAAAAAGAAAGAGAGAGGCAAACCAAGAAACAGACTCCTAATTATAGAGAACAAACTGATGGTTACCAGTGGGGAGGTGGGTGGGGGGATGGGTTAAACAGGTGATGGGGATTAGGGAGTGCCCTTGTGATGAAAACTGGGTGATATATGGAAGTGTTGAATCACTGTATTGTACACCTAATACTAATGTTACACTGTATGTTGACTGAAATTTAAATTAAAACTTTAAAAAAAATAAGCAAGGTAAAAAATAAATAAAACACTTACTGAGACTTTGACCACTTCTAGATCTTGTTATCAGAGCTTGGAGCTCTCTAGGAGCCAAAGGAGCACCCACAGATCAGATTCAGATTCCTAGGAAACTCCAGTTTGGATCATTCAAATCTGAAAGGGGATGTGGTATGCCAGACCTCTCCATATCTAAGCACTTTCTAGGAGCACCTTGAACAAGAAACCAAGCTAGGACCATGAAAAATGTGGTATCAAAGACCACAGTTATGTCTTCTACATACATTTAACATGTGTTGACCTTGGGTTAATTACATAACCTCTTTGGCTCTGTTTCCTCATCTGAACAACAGGAGATTTATACCTCTATATTTACTTTCCCACAACTGTTGAGGTTTTCAAATAATATCTGTAACAAGCTTTTTTAGTTGTAAAACAGTATACTAATATCAATTATTAAATCAGAAAGGCAATAGGGGCAGATCCTGGCTTTGCCCCTTCATAGATATGTGACACTTAAACAAATTAACTTAAATACCCTGTGCCTCCATTTCATCTTCCAGAAAGCCTGGTTTGGTATGCCAGATTTTAAGCATATGTCACAAATCAGCAATTAAATGCAAAAGTGCCAAACCACCTACCAAGAGAAAATTAATGCACATTTTGTAGCCACCATGGGGTAAACGTATAGGTATGGTTTTTCGTTTAAAATATTAAGTCAAATATGAAATGGTTGATAGGGTAAAGTATAATCTGCCATGTGGCAACTTAGAGAGGGCTCTGGAACCACACTTTTGGATTTACATCCTGACTCCACCTTTGATCATTGTGTGCTCTAGTGCAGAATACCTAACTTCTGACCTCTATTTCCTCATCTATAAAAGGAAAGTAATGATGTCACCTATTCATAGGGTCGTTGTAAGAATTAAATGATCCAATGCACTGAAAACAGTATATAAGAAGATAACAAGCATTAGTAAATGTTAGCCATTATTTTTCATCTTGGTCTTTTTATATCTGCTATATACCTATTATGGTCACCCAGCAAAAGCAGAAGGGATCCCCACCCAAAGTTTGATTCCAGTGTCAAAACTGATGACACCACAAATACATATCAAGCCATTAAAAAAGGCTTATTACTTACATAATTGAGGTCTCTGGGGGAAGGCAGGGCAGGGCTCTCAAGCAGGTCCAAGACTGATTGAGAGAACAAGGAAAGGAAACTATTCTGGGTTTTTTGTGTGGTTGGAGTAGTGAGGAGTCTGGTATATGTGTTCCCACAAGGGACAGGTTGCTATCTCCTGCCAGTGCCCATTGGAGAACTCACTTTCTTAACAGCCTTCCAAAAGTGAGCCCCAAAGGGAAGAGGGAAGGGTAAGGCTTAAAAGTTGTTAGAAGTTAAATATCAAACAATAGGCTCTTCATTATAACATCACACGGGTGCCACACATTTCTTGTTAAGCTTATAGCTAAGCATAAGGAAAATATCTTAGCAGCCACCTTTATTAAGTTTTAATAGTTCTTCAGCTAATACTCTTGGGTTTTTTGATAGATAATTATTCTGTCTATAAATAATGAGCATTTTCTATTTTTCCCTTCTAATAATTATACCTCCTATTTATTTTTCTTATCTTAATGCATTGGCTAGAATATACAAAATTAAATAATAATGGTGACAGTGGACATTCTCACCTTGTTCCTGGCTTTAATGGGAATGCCTTTAGTATTTTGCATTAAGAATCATCTTACCTATTGGTTTGAGATTGATTTTTTTCTACCATATTAAGAAAGTTTCTATCCATTCGCTTAGGTTATTAATAGATGTTAGCAGAAATAAATATTAATCTGTATTAAATGACTTTATGAAATATACCATGATGAATTTACATTTTAACTGTTTGTTATCATCTTAAATACAGGATTTTCCATAAATGAATGGAACATTTCTTCATTCAAGTGATTATTATTGGACACGGAATACCAGAAACTTGGACTTTAATCTTAGTTGTATTTTACTCCCCAGATCCAAAATTTAGGACCTTTGTGTACTATTCACAAGGACTAAAATTAAGGATAATTTTTTTCTATGTACCATATTTCAGGTGAGGGGAAAGCTAAAAGGACAACAGACATGTATTTTAAACCCTTACATAATCTACTGTGGGATTCAAATGAAAGTTTCCAATTCTTCATTTCTAATTATTCCAGGACTCACTTGAACGATGTTCATTTAGATTTTTATAGCCTACATAAAAGACTTCTAAAAATCTTGCTCCTTCTCACTCCTCAGCTAATTTTACATGCTACCAGCAATTTGCATTATCTCTTTTGTTTAAAATAGAAGAGACCACTCTAGCCAACGTGAATGCCATGAATGCAAACCGAGAACTGATACCACTTCCTGAAGGCCAGTTGAAGTCCTTAGTATATGGCAGATTCTTAATCAAAAAGAGTTTGCTAAAAAGCAAAATTCTCCAAAATCCTCAGCCTGGGTATTATGAGGACAGAGATGGAGTGAGGGCTGATAAGAGACTCAGATTTCCAGCAATGGGACACAGAGAATGAATATGAGGCTCAGTGAAGTTGAGTAACTTGACCAAGGTCACAGAGCTAGTAAATGGCGGCACCAGAGGTGGATCACAGAACTTGTTGACTCTAAAATCGTGTAAGTTTCATGCCGGGCTGAGATTAGAGAACTCAGGGAACATCTACCAAATGCCATTGTCAGGGACTATTCAACTATTCCTTAAAGCAACACACATACTGTCTTATTTAGGATGTTTTCAGCTGAAAATAGCAAGAAACCCCAGGTACCAAGGCTTAAGTACAGAAGTCTAAGGTAAGGCAGCTATAGCATTGGTTCATTGGTGGCTAAACATCATGGGTCTGTCTGGGCTCCAGAAATAGTAGCAAGCACCAAATCCTCACCCAGTAACATCCAAAGCAGGAAAGAAATCTTCTCCCAGTTGTGACGCTTACTAGGCGTGAAAAACTTTCAAAGTCCTCCAGCAGCCATCCCCTTATATCTCACCAGCCAGCGTTGGGTTTGATGCCTACTCCTAACCACTCACTGGCAAAGGGGAATTACTACAATGGACTCACACATCATTTTCTCCCTGGAGCTAGGAAGGGCCCCACCATTCCTGGGGCATATGGCCACCCAGTACCTTCGCAAAATGGGGTTCGTTGGCAGGAAAGGGGTGGAGTCGCTGATGGTGTGCAACCAACAATGCTGCCACATTCACATCACTATCCTCAACCGCAGAGGTCCCAGTGGTTTGCCTTTGCCTTTGTTTCCCTGCACTTTGTATCCTGCTGATGATGGAGATGGGAGTTCTGGGAGTAAACGGAAAAGATGTCCAATCCACTTCTCAACAACCAATGGCAATGAGTCACTTACGTAATGAAGCAACAAGGAAACTAAACAAAGGGACAGGAAAACAATTATAAGCAAAGATGACTTCTTAAAAGAAATTACAATAAAACAAGCAGAACACCAGCTACTGGGGGGCCAAGAGGCTCTAAATCCAAATAAAGAGCTGAATTTCTCACATAAATCAATGCAAGCTCTACACCTGAAGGATAGGCTTGGCAGGAAAACTACAGAGTCCTGCTAGGCATCATACCCAAGACAGAAAAAACGAACATAGGGAAAGCAAGAAAATCATCATCATCATAATATTTCATCCATATTATAATTATATGCAATGAAATTCAATAGGCACTAAGCATCCACTAACCCCTTCAGTACCCCCCCAAGCAATATGCTGAGCTATGCAGGAGCACCAGGCATGAATCAGACAAGGTTTCTGCCTTCAAGGAGCTTACGATGAATAAATCACACACTTGTAGGGAAATTTGCATTAAACAAATTGGTTTCCTCACTTGACTTTTGGTGAATTTAATTTGGCTAAATGACTTTGGGGGATTGATCTTCAGCAAATCAATCTGTTGCCCATGTGAGCAACTAACTTTAGAATGTCATAAGTAATGTAGAGTGAATACAAATAAGCTGTTTTCGTTGCTGAGAGGTAGGAGGAAAGCATTTCTAAAGGGACATTTGAATGGGTCTTGAGGAATGAGTAGGAGTGTAACAGACTTAAAGGGGAAGGGAATAGTGTGACATGGCCCGTATTGTGATAGCAAATTCCAGCACTTGAGCAGATACTCTATCCATGTTCCCTCAAGTGAACAAAAAAGTATTTTAGGTCCTGCTTTCCTTTCAAAAATGACTGTTTAGTTGGCCAGAAACAAGCATCATAACAAAGCCTACCAAATTAAACCAGCCATCTTTTTTTCGGTGGTTCCAACAGACCTCTGTTTGCCCTCCTGTTTGCCATCCCAGGCTTTTCCTATCTGCCACCACCGCCGGCTACGTCAAGAGAACATGAGTGGTGATCACAGGCATTCGAGTATGTTCCTCAGACTATCAGTCCCTACCCAAACCTGTACAAAGGCAATACATCAGTAAGGCCTTATAATTCCTTCATTTTCCCAGTTTGAGGACAGCCCTTCAGGATCCAAGTCTAGGATTCCTCCTCCCAAATTCTTGCGATAGTCATAAAACAATTCTCTCTTAAAGGGAATACGCCCTTTATAGACAAAAATGGTCCACTCTTGAAGTTACTCAAATAAAGTCTGCCCTCTCTGGCCTTTTATCGGAGGAGGATATGCAGCAACCAAATTCGATAGCCAGATGGCTAAGGTTTCTGAACATCCGGCACTTTGTGGTGTCACTCAAGTGTATCGTTTTTTTTTTCTAAATACTTTTTTTCTCTCCCTCTGTTTCTCTCCGCATTGGAGCCTCCACCCCTGAAATTGAAAGATTTCTAGTAGAAATTCCTTTGTTGCATCAGCTTCGGAAATATGGATTACAGTATTCTGTGAAAAACATTTATTACCCTGAACTGTGACTCAGACATTGTTGCATTTCTGGGGTTATAGATTTTCCTTCAGCTAAACTAAGGCTCTAAGTCACAGTGACAGTTGTAATGTGTGTAATACCACAGTACCAGATTCTATTACACACATATTTTTGCTAGAGGTTTACGATGTTAAAAATATTTCTTCTTTTTTCCAATACCTTTCTGTACCTGTTGGGTAAATATATTAGAACCTATAACACCAAAGTCAATTTCCAGATGGAATGTGCATAACAACAGTAGTCTGTCCCTTAAAGGAAAAAAAAAAAGGGGGGGGGGGGGAGGGGAGTGCTGCATACAAGCTAATGGTATTCAAGCACAATGGTGAATTGTAATAAAAGATGAATGAGAGAAAATGTGTGTCACTGTGAGGGATGGAGAAGGTTACAGAAAGCTGAGGCCAAGAAAGGATTTATCATGGGTGTTGCTGCAGGCATTGTGTTGAGAAATCTGCAGACTTATTTGCAAGTGTATTTTATGGGAAAACAGAGCAGTCTACTGAGGAAAGAATTTCTAAAGATTATCTTTTATACAAGATTAAGATAAAACTTAAGAAATATGTGAGAGAAATTGCAACTGATTCTCTAGGGAGCGGAACTTCCAATTCATCAGTGGGTCCTGTCAATTCCATAAATGCAGGAAGAGGTCTTTGTTAAAGTGCCATCGGTACTGTAATTTTTCAAGGTAGGTGAGAAAAGGCACACATGGAAAAATGAAGTGGACTTAATTAGCACACCCTCTTGCAAAGCCTTAATCCATTAGAATCATGCCAACAAATCCTTCAGCTTTTCTTTAGCGACCAAATTTTATTTAACACTCACAACAGTTCTCCTGGGCATTTAACCATATTTCTCTTTCTCCTCTAAGATTCCAGTGTGACGAATGCTTTTATAGGGAAAAAAGCTGATGGCAGTCGACTAAATCACCCGATGCAGAGAGTTTGAAAAGATAACCAGACCAGAGATATTCAGAAATTCCTTCTGTTGACTGTTTTAACTTCTTATACTTTTTTTTATCTTCCGCTTAATCAATAGTAAAGCAAAATTAACCAAGTTGCGCTTGATCTTCCCTTCCATAGCTCCTACAGTCATGGTGGAAGTGGTAAATGATAAAATGACCTCAAGGAGACAGAATGAGAAGAACTGACAGACAGATTGACCCAGTCAGCTCTGTATTCCTCAGCGCATGATAACGTTCACCTCAGAGTTTGTTCTCCTCTGCGAAAGAAAGAATAACTGTGATTTTGTTCAATTTCAGCTCATTCGGTAATTACTAAAAGAAAACTTTGAGAACACACGGGCTTTCTTTTTTTGTGGTGTTTGTTTCTGTCCTGTTTCATTTGTAAATCCAGAATTCCGTAAAAAGAAAAGTATTACAATTCCCGTGATATGTATCAAGTACCATAAAAATATGTATGCCCTTTGATCTAGTAATTCTACTTAGGTGAATCCTGCTAAGAAAATTATCTAACATGCAAAAATATTTTATACGCAAAAGTATTTTATATGGAAAAATATTTTCTATTTCCAATACAGAAGGAGGAAATATTCTTAATTACCTACTCCATAGCTACATTCCTCCTCTTCTTTCTTTGATAATTCCCTTAATAATGGGTTTGAGTAGAATTGGCACATCCCAGAGATAAATCATGGAAATGATTAGTCCAAGAACAGGTATGAGACCTAGTTCTGTTCAAGGAGTTGTAAGAGAAAACCTCCTTAGAGGGATTCCCAAAATAGAATTACTTAGTCAAAGGGTATAAATATTTTTTAAAGCTCTTAATATTTGGCAAAGTTTTCCTCTCTTCCTCCCCCTCCAAAAAAAAGTACATTTTTTTTTTTTAATTCCTATTCTTCCTGCTTTGAATTCAACTGCGTAGAAACGTGAAGTCTGGCATTGTGGCAGCCATCTTGAAACTATTATGGAAGGGCCTGTGAATCACAGATACTGGCCTGTCACCCTGATCAACTCTGGAGCCATCTGCTTTCAGACCACACTTCAAAAGTATTCTAACTGAAATACACTGGTGCAATAAAATATTACAGTTTTTCAAAATGATGCTTATGAAGTTTTTTGACATGATGAAAAAGCTTATGATATGACATTAAGTAAAAGACTGGCAGACCACAAATCTGAATTTAGAATGTAATATCAGCCGTGTGCAAATATGCATAGAAAAAAATGGGAAACAGACAACACAAAATGTTATGAATATTTGCTTCTAGATGATGGGATCATAAGCCATTTGTCCCTCTGCTTCCTCGTGTTTTTCTCTATTTTCCAAATTCTATACAATCAGTTTGTATTACTTTTACTATCAGAAGAAAAAAAGATAAACAATAAAGACTCTTATGAGATCAGAGAGTTAAACTAAGATATTATATACAAACTCAAAACTAGTACCGGGGTAAATATGACCAAGTATCATTTTCTAGCCTAAGAGCCATGAATTCTGATCATCTCCAAGGCCCTCACCTATCTTTGTAGCCAGAGGGGGGAAAAATTGTTGAATTAAGTACTGTCTCTGATCACTAGATTATCTAATCTCACCAGTAACAAAATAATCACAACTTTTTCTTTTAGAATAATAAATTTGATTTTATTATTTTTACAAAAGCAATTCTTGCTCTTTGTGGGGAAAGAAAAAAAAAACTTCAAGCAAAACAGAATACATTCTAGAAATAAAAGCTCCCCACCACACCAGCCTTCGGAAGTAAACACTATCAGTGTATCAGTGTGCACTTTCCCATTCTGCTAGGGCATGTACAAACTTTGAAGAAAAAAAAAACCCACAAATTCTAACTATGGAAGTTCTTACAAAAGTTGCCCTTTTTCCCCCCTTGGCAATATATTGTGGACATTTTTCTATGTCTGTATATAAGATTACCTCATTCCTTGTAATGGCAGCATGGTGTTCTATTGAACAAGATTACCACAATTTATTTAATGGACATTATGGTTGTTTAGAATTTCTATTACTGAGTTTGAAGGGACTATCAATAATATTCTTCATTTTCCTATTGGATTTCAGAATAATTAAAAGACGAAGACACAGGATTCAGATATAGAAATCAAATGTCATTTCCATTACTGATTTAAGCAGGTTCTAGAGAACATGGCTTGAGTGTGAGAGCCGAATGAGTTTGCTAGTAAGATCCCTACCACCACCAACCCCAAAACCGCAGGTTACCCCAAAGGTCGGAGGTATGATCAAGAGCTGATAAGAGCACAACCTCACGCAGGCAAATCCAATCAAGGAGGGGGGAGGAAGGGGCCAAACGGAAAGTTCTCAGCTCTTTGTTCCAAACACACAAATAAAAAACAGTTCCTCCTCTCCAGGGTTAAGGTAAGTGAGGAGATAGGGCAAAAGGACAAGAACATTAGTCTGGTGGAGTTTCCCCGCATGCAAACGTGAAGCCCGGAGAAAGGATGCCTCTGCCCTCACTTGTCCCAACAAGTGAATTTCCTCGTACAAATAAATCAACTTGTGCTGTTATTTGAGTACTACTGTAGGACAAACTCCTAGATTGCTAGATCAAAAGTCTATTTAAAATCTCAAAAGGTATTTCAAAATTCCCTTCAAAAAAGTGGTATTGTTAGGAGTTAGTTGGGCAGTTAGGCAGTCAGGGGCCAGGGTCCAACAAGGAAATACGGAGTCAGGACTGCTAGGACGATACAGGCTCTAACATCCTGTTCCACAGCTTAGACAGGACTACACTAGCATTCGGTTTTGCAGCCTTTGCAGAAATGACTTCTGCAGAATGTCCTAAAATAAGACGATTAACCACAAAGCATCTGTCCCTATCATGGGCAAGGAGCAGTTAAGACATCAGCCCCCCCACAGCCGCATCCGCCCGGGGCCGGTCGGCGGCCACCTGGACCGCGCTGGGCAGAGGCCCCGCGGGCCGCGCGTCGCCATGGGCGCGGGCTGGAGCAGCGAGGAGGAGCGGCAGCCACCGCTGGGGCCCGGGCTCGGGCCTGCACCGGGGGCTGTCTGGAGAAGCCGGGAAGCGGCGGCGGCGGCGCTGCCCGCGGCGGCCCCGGGTCCCGGGCGGGTGTTCGGGTGCCGCTGGCTGGTGCCGCTGCTCTTCTCGCTGCTGGGCTTCGCGCAGGGCCTGGTCTGGAACACCTGGGGCCCCATCCAGAACTCGGCGCGCCAGGCCTATGGCTTCTCCAGCTGGGACATCGCGCTGCTTGTGCTGTGGGGACCCGTCGGCTTCCTGCCCTGCTTCGCGTTCATGTGGCTCCTGGACAAGAGAGGTCTTCGGGTAACTGTGCTTCTGACATCCTTCCTTATGGTTTTGGGAACTGGTCTAAGATGCATACCTGTATCAGACTTAATGCTTAAAAGAAGGTAAATTCTATAAATAACTTAAAATTTTTTCCCACATTTTTCTTCTTTTGTTATAAATATATTAAATATGTTTGGTTATTAAAAAAAAAAAAAGACATCAGCCCCCAGATGTCAGCACAAAAGATCTTCAGCACACTGACATTAACCTAATAGGTAGACAGATATGTGACCAAAGTCCTGATTGGCATGACTCAGCACACCCTAGTTGCTTAAGATAGTTCCACAAAAGAGCTCACAAAAAACCCTAAACTTAGAAACTCCAAGGACACCCCTCTCGGGTCCCATCCCTCTCCAGGAGCTTTATACTATCACTCAATAAAACTTTGCTTTGCTGCCCACCACTCTTCATCTGGTCTACCTCTTCATTCTTCAAAGCGGCACAACCAAGAACCACAGGCACTAAAGGCAGAGAAGTCCTGCAATAGTACCAATTTATACTCCCACCAACAGAGGATAAGAATGCTTCTTTTGCCCCTTCTAGCCAACCCACAGTATTTTTCATCTTTATCAATCTGTTATACAACAATCTGTTGTCTTAGACTACCAATGAAGTTGAGCACTTTTTCATAAATTTCCTGGGCATTTATATCTCTTCTCCCATGCCTGCCTGTTCAAGAACATGAACTTGTTTTTCCAGCAGTGATATCCCATTGGTTTTCACCTTCCATCCTCTCTTGCCGAGTCCTCTTGCAAATAACTGTACAGATTTATGAGACGTCCAGATGGGGTTAGAGGTGGCACCTACAGGAATGAATTCAGGTTTTCCTGGAAATATAAGCCAAGCAAACATGTTCCTTTGGCTTTTATAAAACCACATCCCAGGGAAATTATTTAACCAGTCTGTACACAACTATAGTATTAAATGCCCAAGTACCATCAGGAGTCAAGAGGTCAAACTTGAAGTCTAGCTCTGCCATTTAATAAACTTGGTTATCTGGGGCAATTCACTAAATCTCTAAATTCCAGTGGCTTCTTCCAGCACCTGAGAGTAGAAGGAGATGAACCAGATAGGAAGTTTTCAAGATTTCTTTTTAGCAGCAGAACTGTTATGTGAGTTCAAAATATAAAAAAGAAAAAGAGTGACTCTGTTTGAAGCCAAGATGGAAGACCCTAAGCCTCAGCTAAATGGCATCCAGCCTGTCCCCCCAGTGGCCCCTGATATACTCCTCAGAGAATTCTTAGAACCCCATCAGGCCCAGCTTGAAAACCACTGGGCTTAGAACTATCAAGTACCTCCCAGCACTACTCTAGACAGGATTTAAATGAAGGACAATTCTGGGGCACCTGGGTGGCTCAGTCATTAAGCATCTGCCTTCGGCTCAGGTCATGATCCCAGGGTCCTGGGATCGAGCCCCGCATCGGGCTCCCTGCTCCACAGGAAGCCTGCTTCTTCCTCTCTCCCTCCCCCTGCTTGTGTTCCCTCTCTCGCTGTCTCTCTCTGTCAAATAAATAAAATCTTAAAAAAAAAATGGACAATTCTGACTCACTCTAGTATATAAACAAGTACTGATACATTTCCTAAGGGCCTCTTTTATTTTCAGGTGCTTCTAAATTTGAAGATAACTTAGTAAAAGAAAAACTGACACAAATAGCATTACCATCTGTAACAGAATGACTAGGTTAGAATGGACTCTAGGAACTCTTGAACACTTAAAATACCTAGATTTGGAAATATCTAATATTAGTGTTTTATAAGATTACCTTATGGGGACCATAGGATCAAGCCTTGCCCTAAAGGTAGGGGTGGGGTTTCCCCTTGATGAGACTCATCACTTATACCATTGATTATGAAGGGCTTAAGAAGACATCAACACAACAGCAGAAAACAGGCTTTAGGCAGAAGACTTAAGAGGGGTGAGGAAAGAGTGTCCTCAGACTGGCTACATAATTTGTGGAGCTCAGGACAAAATGAAAATGTGGAGCCCCTTGTTCAGTAATTACTAAGAACTTCAAGATGGCAATGGCAGGGCATTAAACTGTGTGTAAGATGATTACTTTTTTAAGATTTTATTTGATTTTTTAATTTTTTTAAGGTTTTATTTATTTATTTGACACAGAGAGAGAGAGACAGCAAGAGAGGGAACACAAGCAGGGGGAGTGGGAGAGGGAGAAGCAGGCTTCCCGCCAAGCAGGGAGCCCGATGCAGGGCTCGATCCCAGGACCCTGATCATGACCTGAGCTGAAGGCAGACACTTAACGACTGAGCCACCCAGGCGCCCCAAGATTTTATTTATTTGAGAGAGCACGTATGCACGTGCAAGTTGGGTAGGGGGGACAAGAGCAGAGGGATAAGGAGGGAATCTCAGCAGACTCCACGCTGAGCACAGAGCCCGATGCAGGGCTCCATCTCAAGACCAGGAGGTCATGACCTGAGCCAAAATCAAGAGTCGGTCGCCCAACTGACTGAACCACCCAGGCATCCCTATGTGTAAGATGATTCTAAGGGCGGAACCTTCTGCAACTCATCTGCCAGTAAAGCTGGGCTACCACCACCCTGAGGTCTAATAGTGAGTTTGGCCCAGACTCTGAGGAATAGTGATGCCTGAGGCATGTGTGGTGTGAGCATGAATAAGAGGAAGCTAAGTTGACCCTCAGAAGAGCCTGGGAGCAAGGCAATGAACTGCAGGAAACCTGGCTCCTGACCTGCTAAGGAATTAAGTAAACTATTCTCTGCATGTCACTGCCTTTGCATTATCCAGGAGCCTTCAGGGAATCTCCTTAAAACGGTCTCCACTTATGCTTTGGACTTTTGGAAAAGAGCTTCATAGAACTCCGATGGAAGAGCCCAGCTTCCTCTGCAGGAGACACATGGGGGGTCCAGAAGGGGACAGCTGTGCCTAGCAGGAGAGGGTGAGCACGGGTAAATAACCACGAGACGATGTGAGAAGGGCCAGCAGAGCGCCGCACCACAGGCTGTGCAAACGCTGATAAGAGAGTGATGGTTTCCTGGGAGGGCATCAGAGAAAACTCAACCTGAGGAGAAAACGTGAGAACGACCCTGCAAGAAAGCACGGGTGGTAGTCAGTGGGCAACAGCACCACAAGCAAAGTAAGTTGTCACAGACAAACACGCTCCGCCGCGGCCTTGGCTTTCGGGTATTTCAGAACGACCCACAGAAGTTGTCCTATCCTTCCTTTGACATAGGATGTGCTTTGTCTCGGTCTCGGGGAAATCACTCACTGACCAACTGATGGTGAGTTAATGAAACGGTGTGCTTTTAGACTTCTTTGTAAAGATATTTTTCAGAATTTGTGTCAGATAACTGCCAGGCCCCAAGAATGACCCACAAACACAGGCTATTGATGGCAAATGACTTCATGCTCGGTGGGCCTGAAGCGATTCAGTTGGCGCTATTTTTGCTGAGTTCCCAGAATTTCACAAAAGACTTAAATAAATAAATAAATAAATAAATAAATAAATAAATAAGTGTGTGTGGTGTGTGTGTGTGTGATCAGTGGATAAACACTGTAGGCAACAAAAGCAGGTGAAGCATTCGCAGCATAGCAATGCCCACATTTCTAATGTCACCTACACCTTTGCCTTTTGTCCCTGAGTCTGTCTCAGTGGTCTCTGTTTTCACCCATAAGAAGCCGGACATCTGTTCAAGTGGCCCCAAGAGGAACACACACACACACACACACACACACACACACACACACACACACACACAAATGAAGTGAGCAACACAGACCTTACTAATTTCCTGAGTGCTCTCTTAGCTTAGTATTTCTCACTTCTTAAGACTTTATGAAATGAGGCTGCATATGCAACAATATCCACAAAATTGTGGGGGGTTTTTATGCTGGTTATATTTTTCAACTAATTATTATAACAAACACATCACTACTAAAATAAAAAACGTTTAAGGGGCGCCTGGGTGGCTCAGTCAGTTGAGCGTCTGCCTTGGGCTCAGGTCATGATCTCAGGGTCCTGGGATCGAGTCCTGCGTCAGGCTCCCTGCTCTGCAAGGAGTCTGCTTCTTCCTCTCCCTCTGCCCCTCCCCCCACTCATGCTCTCAATCTCTCTCTCTAATAAATAAAATCTTAATAAATAAATAAATAAAGTTTGTGCATGTACCACATGAAATCATCCCAGTGGTACACATACCACAATTTGGAAAACACTATATTGAGTAAATAAAAACCACAGACTCAACATTTTAAGTAAGGCTCTGCTGTTTACTAAAATCTGTAGGCAAAAAGAAAGAAGAATACCCACACATCAGTGTTTCAGTTCCCCACTCTTCTCGGTAGCTTCAAACAACACACTATTACATGTCTTTATGCAGAACAAATACACAGAACTAGCTTAGTGACCTGAATAAGCCATATAAAGGGTCTTTTCCAAGAACTGTTTTTCTTCCCAGTCGAGTGACAGTCTCTCAGATCCAGGGGACCTGTGGAGAGAGGCCTCTCAGGGCCAAGGGGAATGGGTACTTCCAGCATGAGGGGGAGCAGGGCAGCATTATTCCTTGTCACAGCATTATTCCAACAAAAGCTCTGTATTCTACCCTTCCTTCATCTTGCCAATGATCTCATCCCTACCTGGAAAAGGGAAGAAAATGGGCCAAGAAAGGAAAAGGAAGGGATAAGAGAATCCTGTCTTGCCCCTTCTGAACCACAGGCTCTCAATCAGTCCCCATGACTTGTTGCCTTTTGGTGTGCAGAACAGAAAATGCTGCCAACACACAGACGAAACCCAGTGGCAGCCTTGGGGAGAAAGGACCCAACTCCTCTCTGATGACTGACACGGCATAGACAGCAAGTAGGTATCTGGGTAGCAATGGCCTCCTGGGCTGCCCTGCCTGATTAGTACAACAACCTGCTGCCACCCAGGGCCTCCACTGACAGTGTCCAGAGGTACCATCCTACCCCCATGTCTAGCAATCATGTTTCTCCTGCACTTCCAAAAGAATTAGCTAGATGGGAAACAAAGTGAATTTTATACCTAACAAGTATGTAAAGTCACCTCAAATTCTGTGGGATATTTTTATGATTATAAATGTAGTAGATGCCTCATGAGGAAATTTAATCTTTTTAATATTTTCATTTATTTATTTGACAGAGAGAGAGTGCACACAAGCAGGGGGAGCGGCAGGCAGAGTGAGAGGGAGGACCCAGCGCAGGACTCGATCCCAGGACCCTGGAATCATGACCTGAGCCGAAGGCAGCCGCTCAACCGACTGAGCCACCCAGGCACTCCAGAAATTTAATTTTTTTAATGTTAGGTTTTTTAAATCTGATAGGTATAAAAGAGCAAGGAAAAAATCATCCCCAAAGTTGATATCACTTTTTGCTATTTTAGTATTCTCTCCAGTTTTTTCCTATGCATTTTCACATCCTCAAAGATTGAACCATACGTTCAATTTTTATCAATATTTTAGTGGAAATATTTAATATTCTTACAGCTAAAGTATGATGTGTTTATTAGAAAGAACATAACAAAAATAAAGAAAAAGAACCATTCATGAGTCCACCACCCTGAGACAACAGCATTAATATTTTTATTATTTTAGGTATAGTTTTTTTTTTAATCCTGACTCATTTATTTAACTTTCTACATAAGCATCAAATTTTATGCAAACATCATTTGTTTGTGGGGAGGTCATAATTAACTTTTTTTAAGGTAGGCTTATTGAAATATACTTTCTATACAGTAAAATTCACTATTTTTAGGTGCACAGTACCATGGGCTTTGACAAATATATATACTGCCACCAAAATTGAGATGTTTTCTTTTTTTTATAAAGATTTTTATTTATTTATTTATTTGAGAGAGAGAGAGAGAGCACATGAGAAGGGGGAGGGTCAGAGGGAAAAGCAGACTCCCCGCTGAGCAGGGAGCCCGATGTGGGACTCGATCCCGGGACTCCAGGATCATGACCTGAGCCGAAGGCAGTCGCTTAACCAACTGAGCCACCCAGGTGCCCAAAATTGAGATGTTTTCATTAGCATTTTCATCACCCCAAAAAGTTCCCTCATGCCCTTTGTCTGGAAGTAAACATCATTTTGAATAGCTTATATTCTTATGTCTACAAAAACCTGCACATAGGGTCTCAGTCAGTAGAGCACTGCGACTCTTGATCTGAGGGTTGTAAGTTTGAGTCCCATGTTGGGTGTAGAGATTACTTAAAAAATAAAAATTAAAAAAAAACCTGTACATAAATATTTATATCAGCTTTATTCATAATTCCCCAACATTGGAAACTACCAAGATATCCTTCAATGGGTAAATGGATAAACAAACTGTGACACATCTATTCAATGGGATATTATTTAACAATAAAAAAACATGAGTCATCAGGGCACAAAATAACATGGAGAAAGAAGCATACTGAGTGAAAGAAGTCAGCCTGAAAATCATGATTCTGATATACAGCATTCTGGAAAAGGCAACATTTCGGGGCACCTGGGTGGCTCAGTCGGTTGAGCGTCTCCTTCGGCTCAGGTCATGATCCCAGGGTCCTGGGATGGAGCCCCGCATCGGGCTCCCTGCTCCGTGGGGAGTCTGCTTCTCTCTCACCCTCACCTTCTCCCTCTGCCCCTGCTCATGCTCTCTTTCTCTCTCTCTCTCAAATAAATAAAATCTTTTTTAAAAATGGAAAAGGCAATATTTAGAGACAATAAAAAAATCAGTTGTTGCCAGGGTTTGGGAGAAGGAGGGGAGCAGTAAATAGGTAGATAAGGGTGACTTTCAGAGCTGTGAAAGTATTCTGTATGATCCCATAATGCTGGGATACATGACATTAAGCATTTGGCAAAACCCAAAGAACTGCACAATACAAAGAGTGAACCCTAATGTCAATTAGAGACTTCAGCTAATAATAATATATTAACATTGCCTCATCAGTTATAACAAATGAACCACACCAATGCAAGATGCTAATAATATGAGAAACTATTGTTGGTCTAGAGGGAATATATGGAAACTCTCTGTACTTTTGTTCAATTTTCCTATAAATCTAAAACTGCTCTAAGAAATATAATACATTCATTTTATATATATAATATTATATTATATATGCAAATCAATTGTATATAAGGAAACAAGTGAACCTCTCCCTACAAAAAAGAGTCACTCTCTGAAAGACTATCAGCTTGAAATAGTCCTCTCTATGGGGTAAGAGCTCAATAATAACCAAGAGAGACTAAGAAAGCAAGAGAAAGAAAAAGAGAGAGGCAGGCACAGAGAGGCGTTTTATTTTATTAGATTCAAAACACAAGGAGGAAAGACAGGGGAAGGGGTTGGGCAAAGATCGGAAATAGAAATATAAGATATAGAAAAATAGAATCTAGAAAAGGGTTGGACAAAGATCGGATAACAAAGAAGAGAGGGGGGTAAAGGAGAGGAGAATGTCAAGAGCCGCAAAGTCAGGGCAGGAGAGATTTCTCAGGACTAGGCATCTCTTCATCTGATGACAGTGCTCTGGTACAAGGCCGGAGCCCAGAGCAGGGGGGGGCCCAGGGGGTGGTGGCCCAGGGCCCAGGGCCCAGTAGTGGGCAGCAGTATGTGGGCGGTCATGCCCTTCTTGCAGGCCTCAAGGATGATCTTGAAGGGGTCAAGCAGGGGCCTAAGCTATGTCTCTAACAGGTTCCCAGTGTCAACCAACTAGACCCCAAGACCTGACCTTTACTGCCCGCCTGCTTGTACTCACTAACCTTTGTCTTAGATTTTTCCTTAAGCTCTTATTTATTTCTGGTTAACCTCTTAACTCAGACAAATGAAACCCCAAACCACCCCTCAGATGATGGCGAGTACCCTGACAAGACTTGCCACCAGCCCAGCCCAGCCACCCAGACCGTTTGAGCTAAACCCTTGACTCGTGCTTATGCAGATGGACGGGGAAGTGACCCAGGAAAAGACTGGCAATTGCCTTTACCTCATCATAATACTAAAATTTCCGCCCAAGGAGGAGCCTCCACCTCATTTACATAACCATACAATATGTGTACAAGCATGTTTCTTTTTTTTTTTAAGATTTTATTTATTTATTTGACAGAGACACAGCGAGAGAGGGAACACAAGCAGGGGGAGTGAGAGAGGGAGAAGCAGGCTTCCCGCGGAGCAGGGAGCCCCATGCGGGGCTCGATCCCAGGATCCTGGGACCATGACCTGAGCCGAAGGCAGACGCTTAACAACTGAGCCACCCAGGCGCCCCTGGGCATGTTTCTTTAAGGCACATGCACGACCTTACACTGGCCTCCACATACGATGACAAGGCTTCCCTCTCTAAATATTCATCCTAACCCTAAACAAAAGGTACCCATTTGTCCCCCTACCAGGGAGTCATAGCTTTGGAAGCCATTCCTGTGATCTCCTTACTTGCAAATAAAGTTTTCTTTGTGCGACAACTCACCTGGTGCAGTTTCTATGACTGGGCAATCTCAGGTTGGTTCCGTTACATCATGACCGGAACTGCTCGGTAACCCCCAGCCACCACGTCACCAAGCAGCCCTTCAGAAGAGGGATCTCTGGGGGGCCACCCTTAGGGAACCCATTCTCCAAATGTCATCACATCACTAAAAGTGATGAGGTTACATGAGCAGTGAGCAGTGCAGAAGACAGACCCAGGCCCAGCACGGAGGGGTCAAGGCTGAAGCAGTGGAAGCAGGATCAAGTGCTTCTCCACTGACATTCTCTGCCTTGGGGCCCAGCTCCCCCAGCCAGGGACACTGTCACTGAATAAAAAGTGATCATGTGCCCTGGGAACTCCTGCTTCTTGCAATCCTGCTTCTTTCTGGCAGCCTCTAGCTACTTCTGCTCTAAGCAGAAAGAGTCAGGGGTCCTCAGAAAAAGACAAGACCTAGCTTTCATGACACTAAAGAAGTCATTTTAGGCCTCCAGCTATTTCCCCATGATCTGCGCCCTACTCACCCAAACACACTTCTCGCAGAAGTTTCTGGAAGGTGTCAGAATTACAAAGAAATGCAAAAACCACAGTAATTAAGGATTTGAAGGGCACAAAGGGAATGCAAAAACTTACAGTTTCCACCAGGCCAGGAAATAGGATAACGCTGACAATAAATCGTGATATAACTCCCAGTGTTATTTCAAAAGTAAGCAAGACCCTGCATTCCTAACCTGAGTTAAGGAACCCAGGATCAGCTCTGAGAGCATGCCTACCACCCCTTCTTCTGGTCCCACAGTTACTGCTGCTTCACTATAAAGTCTCCACCCCAGGAGGAGTACAGCACATAACATAAGGATGTGTGTGTGTGTGTGTGTGTGTGTGTGTGTGTGTGTGTGTAGGCAAGTTTTCTAAGTAGGACTGTGCAATCTCACACCTGCCTGCCTTTACCACTGAGACAAATCTTCCCCTTCTGAATACTCATCCTAAACCCTAAAATTAAAAAAGCTGCTTACCCCTGCTTGGGGAGTCACAGCTTTGGAAGTTATGCGCCACGATCTCTTTATTTACTGCAAATAAAGTCTCATTTGTGTGCCAACGCCACCTGGTGGATCTCTACCTGTAACTCAGCAAGGAGCAAACTCAACGTTAGTATGTCATCTCTGATGAAGGTAAGTCCGGCTCCTCTGTGGTCTTGGCCTCCCTGAGCTGCTCCTCTTCCATCAGTGGCCACTCACACTGGGGCCTCTTTCACCGCCGGGACTGGCCCTGCCTCCCCGGGACCCAAGGGAACGTTATGTGTGCGCTCAGAGACTGACCCATGGACTTCAGACTGTGAGAGCCATCACCCTGCAGTCCTGGCCATACCAGTGCCCTTTCTTCTCGAGCCTTCTGAGAGTTGCCAGCAGTGCTGACCTTCGGAGGCCTCAAGCTCTTAGGAAACCCCTCATAGGTCTGGTGATTCCTCAGTGCTTCCTTCTTGGCTCTTCAGCTTCTCGGCACTGATGTCAAAGCCAGGGCCCACCTGTCTGATTGTCCTCTTGATACTCATCATCTCCAGAATCCTCTGTGAAACCCCTGGAAGTCATGTGGTAGAACTCCTCTTCCTCCTCTGCCCCCAGCCCAGAAAGTTCATATTACCTTCCCTCCCAGACTGCAGTACCACCAGTGGCCCCACACGAAGCTCGGTGGGACAGAGGAAAAAGGGCAACATCCCAAGGTGGGGTCAGCACATCATGTCAGAGGACACAGCCCTAAAGTAAAGCAATGGAGGAAGGGAAGTTGAAGGAGGTGAAATCAGAGAGACACCTAGGGCCAAATCACTTAGGCTCAGGTAGGGACTTCAGACTCTAAGAGTGATGGGAAGCCATTGGAGGGTTTTGAGCAGAAGTGAGTTGTTGTGAGCAGTGATTTACAATTTTAAGTGGGTCACTCTGGAAAATGTTTAGCCAATAACCTGTAGGAGGACATGATGGGCAGCCTCTAAAATGGTTCCCAGCAATTCCTGTGTCCTCGTGTGAGTACAGTGATATTGTGACTTATACGTGATTTAATGAGAAATAATACATTCGGTCTTCCCCGTGTTCTGAACAGAACTCCTAATACCCTTGGAATTTCCTAAGTGATGAGAGTGATGAAGGTATCTTTTGTTATTCAGAACAAACCCCTTACAACCACACCTCACTTTATATTAACAAGATGATTAAGAGAAAACCCCTAGGTTTTCCTCAATCCTAGGTAACCTAAGGATGAGGGCTGGTTGCCAGGGGAACCAAACTTGATTCTAGGATCGGAACTTCCAGCTCCAGAAAGAGAGGCTAGAGACCAAATTCAATCACCAATGGCCAATGATTTAACCAACAAAGCCTATGAAAGAAAGCCTCCTCCATAAAAACCCAAAAGGATGAAGTTCGGAGAACTTCTGAGTGCGAGAACTTGCAGAAGCAGCTCTGTCCCTCTTCCACACACTTCTCTTCCACCTAGCTCTTCCTGAGTTATATAGCCTCTCTTTTTTTTTTAATTTTTAAAGATTTTATTTATTTGTCAGAAAGAGAGAGAGCATGAGAGAGCACAAGCAGGGGGAGCTGCAAGTAGAGGGAGAAGCAGGTTCCCCAACAAGCAGGGAGTCTGACATGGGGCTCAATCCCAGGACCCTGGGATCATGACCTGAGCCGAAGGCAGCCGTTTAACCGACTGAGCCACCCAGGTGTCTTCAGTTATATCCTTTTATCAGAAACCAATAATCTAATAAATAAATGCTTTCCTGAATTCTGGGAGCTTCTCTAGCAAATTAATTGAACCGGAGAAAGAAGTGGTGTGAACTTTAGATTTATAGCCAATTGGTCAGAAGCATAGCTGACAGCCTGGATTTGTGATTGGCTCCTGAAAGCCCAGTTGTTTTCTCTTGTGAAACTGAGCCCTTAACCTGTGGGATCTGATGCTATCTCCAGGTATGGGCATACCTTGGAGATATTGTGGCTTTGGTTTCAAACCACAGCAGTAAAGCAGATATCGCAATAGAGTGAGTTAAATGGATTTTTTGGTTTCCTGGTGCATATAAAAGTTATGTTTACATTATGCTCTAGTCTGTTTATTAAGTGTGCAATAGTATTATGCCCTTAAAATTATTTTACATTCCTTAATTTAAAAATACTTTATTGCTAAAAAATGCTAACATCGTCTGAGCTTATAGTGAGTCATAATCACTGATCACAGATCAACATAAAAAATAGAATAATGAAAAGTTTGAAATATTGCAAGAATACCAAAATGTGACACAGAGACACAAAGTGAGCAAGTGCTGTTGGCAAAATGGTGCTAATAGATTTGGCGAACACAGGGTTGCCACAAACCTTCAATGTATAAAAAACGTAAAATTAGAAGAAAAAACCAGCAAGCAGTATCTGCAAAGTGCAATAAAGCACAGTAAAACGAGGCATGCCTACAGATAGTCTCAGAACAGAGTTACGCTGTAGGACACCCAGCTGGTGTCACAGAATTGCTGGATGTGTGGAAAACCCGCACGTCTGCCATTCAGAAGGGTTGTGAGTGTAGCAATTTTGTGAGAGTAAAGGAGGGACAGACACACAAGAGGAAGTGAGCTTCTCCTTACCGTGTCTTCCTCTCATCCTCTCCCCTGGAGTGAGGGCCAGGTTGAGTTACTTGCTTCTGACAGAATACTGCCAAAGTAATGCCAGGCCACTTCCAAGACAGGTTACCGAACACCAGGACTTTCTTCTTGTCCGGCCTCTCTCGCCTGCTCTCCATCTCAGAGCCCTCGCCTAGAGGAAGCCAGCTGCCTGGTTAAGAGAAGGCCTCTGGAGAGGTCCCTGTGACCAGGACTGACGTCTACAGCCAACAGCCGAGGAGGACCAGAGGCCTTCTAACAGCAAAGTGAGCAAACTTGGAAGTGGATCCACCCCGGTGGAGATTTGAGATGGCGGCAGTTCAGCCAACCCCTTGATGGCAACCTCCTGAGAGACCCAGAAGTCAGAGGGCCCTGCGAAGCCGCACCTGGATTCCTGACCCTCAGAAACCCTCCTGAGATAATGACTGTTGCATGTAGGTTTTGGGGTAACTTGTCATGCAGCAGCAGATAACCAATACAGAAGGCAAGTTGGAAAGCAGGAAGACCGGGTTTTATAGTACATGGAAATGGTCCATCCCTCCTGGGGTAATGGCCATTTGGACTAGCACGGAGCAGGGGCTGAGGTAAGAACTGGGTGCATGGAAAATGACTTTTGCAAACGACCACCTAGTGATCACTGAACAAATGTTTATACCATTTCTATTCCTTCATAAGAATTAGCCTAAGCAAAGACTAGAATTTCTGGAAAGACCGAATTGATTGACCCAGTTTAGGAGATGCCATGACACAGTAAAAGGTTGTACGGCAGAGTCCAAATGACTCAAATATCTATATACCTGTGATGGGTTGTATTGCGCCCCACACCCCGCAAAAAAAAAAAAAAAAAAAAAGTTGTGTTGAAGCCTTAATCCCGCATACCTCACACATAACCTGATTTGGAAATAGGGTCCTTATAGATGTAACTGAGAGAATACATTTCTGTGACTTAAAGCCCCTCAGCTTGTGGTACTTTGTTATCATGGCCCTAAGAAACTAAGACAATACTTGTAAGGTATTCTTCTCCACCCACTGCCTTCCTAGGTTGTAAGGCACTGAAGTCAACCATCAGAGCTCATCCTTCAGCACCACACAGCCACCCACCCATAAGGATGGTTACGGAATGCTTCGTGGCAATGCCAATGATGATTTACTTTTCTTTTGTTGCTTCCAGTACACAAAAGACGAGTCTGTGCTGAACACATCAGAAATCTTTGCAATTATTGCTAATGGGAGACCAGCCTCTGGTTCATTCCTCGACAAACGAGACCACTAAGAAGTTATCAGTAAGGGATTTATGTTTTAGTAGCATGTTTAATTATGATACAAGCATGACTGTCTCTTACACAGGAATTTAGCATGCAAGATTTACAGCTCTTAACACAATTTTGGCCTTTGTTGTCTCAAAGAGCCTTGTTTCTGATGTTTTATTGGACTATCAACCTCTGTTAGATTGTGTCAGACTGCCCCCTACTGATGTGGTCTCATAATCTCATCCTGGCTGCCGCTGTTTTGAGTTGGTTTTCAGAATGTGTTTTTTACCCGGGTCCCTAAACCTACCCACCCACCCTCATGCCCCAAAGAACACAGAGAACATTGGAACAGTTGGGGGGGGGGGCTCTTATTTTTTTTCTTTTAATAAACAACCACAAAATACATAGACATGAAGTTTTTTGTTTCAAAACACATCATCTGACCAGCTTAAGCTTGCAAGAGAAATTCCGTTTCCAGAATAAGAACGGATCAGGTTCTTTTCTTTCTTATTTCTTGAGGGTGGCAAACACCTTCAAGGGATAGCCTCTCTTTTCATAATTTGACAACAGGGAATTTTTTTTTTTTTTTAAAGAAAAGTGGATGAAATTTTAACTAATCCAACCAGCCAGAGGAAAGCAATATTACAAAAGACACCTCAAAGGAAGGGTGGGATTTCTTTTCTGCTTCAAAGGTGCTGCCATGTGAGGCTGTGAGAATGTGCCCCCCCCAGGTGGGGGGAGCAGGGGGTCAGAGCTGAGCAAACACCCACATGGCCTCCCCCAGCCTCCTCGCTGCTGCCCTCCTTTGCTGGTCCACCACTGGGCATGTGGATGGGGCCAGCTAGGAGGAAAGGGCAGAGGTCAGGGAAAGGGTGGAGGAATGTACTAGTAAGGAGGAATCGGGAACCTGGAAATGAATGTTTGGGCTTTATAACACAAATCTGTTCTCAAGGTATTTGGGGGGCCCTCCAAACACCAGAGCTAATCACTGAGAACAAACCCCAACCCGCATCAGGTCAGCTGTACCCAGGGGGTACTGCTCTCCTCCAGGCCTTCCCAGGGATGCTTAGCGAATCTGACCCTCAGAGCTGTGCTTCCGTGAGGTCACATGCAGCCTCCTTCCATGGATCCGTGGCATTCTGGCGTAGTCCTGTAACTAGCTCTCAGGAAGAGTCTGGTTTCCGGTGATGCCCAGTCCTGAGCCACGTGCGCAGACCTTTATTTCCTCTGCAACTGCCTCGTGTCCTGCCCTGCCTGGGCTGGAAGCCTCTAGCAAAGGCAAGGAGAGGAGCATTCTTTCCCCCCCCCGCCCGCCCTGTTAGGCACTCCGAGGCCTGTCCTGGAGCCGTGCTCCCTCCCAGGGCTCACACGGGAGGGCAGGGATAGAGGTGGGGGTGGGAAAGGTCACTGGAGAAGGTCTAGTGTGATGGCAATATGCCTTCACACCCAAAACCTAGTCCATAAAAGAGTCCTTTATCTTGCATGGTCCGAGAGAATAACCCAGCTGCTATTTTTGGCTCTTCTCCATTCCTCACTCCCATTCATAAAATCTTTAGAGGAGGCCATGTGAGCTCAAGTTGTGCTCCGGTCCAGAATGAAGTTGGATTGAGATGCAGGTGGCTAGAAGGGCCCTGAGCAGTCTGTCTGTCCACTCTACCCTAACTCCCCCTGACTATCCACACCATGAATCAATAAATCATAGGCTGGGTCTCTCTAGAGGTCCAACACCATGTCAGCAGCATGTCAGAAGTACACAAAAGTATACTATACTAACTTCCGGCACCCGTGGATTTGCCTCTCACAACAGTCCGAGAGACTCAGGACCTACAGCAATTTGTCTTTGCTCAGGCCCAAATCTGAATGGCAAATAGCAGGACACCAGTGTTTGGGAGACAGTCACTTAGTAGTAATTCAGTCTCGTTAGTCTAGTTAGTTAGCGATCCTAAAAACACAATGTCATTATTATTTTCTTAATTTGCCATATGCCTGGTACCGTGCTAATTACTTCCTATATATTATCTCATTTAACCATGATTATAACCACTTTATCCCCAGGTTATAGACAAAAAATACTGAGATTCAAAGAGGTTAAGAAATATACTCAAGATCATGTAGTCACTGTGATTGAGCAAGGCCACAGAGCTAGTTAGTGTGATTGAGAAGATCATATGGCTAGTTAGTATGACTTGAGCAGGATCACAGAGCTAGTCAGTGTGACAGAGAGATCACAGAGGTAGCTGACTGGGGACCGACCCCAGGTGTGCCTTGTTCTGCAGCTCAAGCAGTTAACCAGGTCACTTCTGCATCCTATGTCATTCTCCCTCCAGGCATGCGGCAATGATTATGAAGCCATCAGAATTTTGTCACCATGTGAAAAATGGCTGTAGGTGCTAGAGACAACCTTTAGTAAACAGTAAAAAGACTGTGGTATGAGAATACACAAAGATTACACTCGTCTCCGGATAGAAATATAAATCTGGAAAAGGCCAGGAGCCTGAATTAATATGATTCCACTTTTCTGGATTAGAGAATTTTGAAAAGATCTGGGGTGTTAGGTGTTTTACACATAGAAATAGAGGTCTATATACAGCTATGTATGTATGTGAATATTAATATAGATAAGACATATTTCCTGCTCTCCAGAATAGAACACCATCAGCATATCGTGTGAAAGAACAATTCGAAGCTGAAGTATACAGTGGGGCCTGTGTACTAAAGGTGTTCAGGAACAGAAGTGTATTGAATCATTCGGAGAATGTACCTGAAGATGAAGAAAAACTTGAGTCAGGCCTTAAGTGATGAACACAACTTAGATGGGTGGAAGGAAAAAGGAGGACTTTCAGGCAGATGAAACAAACTCAGACTCAGAGACAGGCTCACAAATGAGCATAAGCAACACACAGTGTCTCAGCTCGTTGTACAGTTCTATCTCCAAAGACTAGCGCACGGTAGGCACTCAGAAGCTATTTGGTGATGAAAGGAAGGAAGGAGGGAAAGAAGGAGGGGGAAAGGGGGGCACGAGAGAGAATTCAAATGAAAAAGACGGAACAGAGAGTAGAAATGTAGAAAGTAGAAACATCTGGCCACAGAAGTTTTGTGTGTTGGGTGTGAAGGGAAATAAGCTTGGTACGACTGGGTAGAGCAAGGGTAGGAAGGGCCTTGACCAAACAAAGTCAGGGCCCAGAGTCCGAAGTAGAAGGCAAGGTAGAGCCAGAGGGAAAACCCATGGGTTCCAGAGCCTTCAGAGGAGCATGTTAAAGGCTATGGGAAATGAATGGCTTCATACTAAGTGGGCTAACCTGGAGAGGACGCAGGCTGAAGGGGGCAGAGCCCTTAGGGAGCCATCGTGGCAGTCCAGACACAAGAAGAGTTGAGAGCTTGACCTATGGAAATGGCAGAAGGAACAGGAGAAGAGATGAAAAATTGAAGAACCTGTTGAAGGGGCAAAATCTATTCAATGTTGGTAACAGTTGGGCCAATGGAGATAAATGGAGAGAGATAGGCCAAAATTTCAAGTGGGGAGTCTGAGAGAGTAGTAGTAGCATGCTTATAAAAAGGGAAGTTAACCTGGTTTAAGATGAAGAGAGGGAGATGCTAAACTCAATATGTGATATAGAACTTGAGAAAGCTCAAATAGAGATATAAAACTACACATACATCCCACACAGTAGGGAGTTCAAGAACTGGTTCATGGTTTCATACATGGGTATGTTTGTAGGGTCAACAAATATGGTATAGCCACAAAGCAAATTTTTTAAAGATTTATTTATTTGAGGATGCCTGGGTGGCTCAGTTGGTTGAGCGACTGCCTTCGGCTCAGGTCATGATCCCGGAGTCCTGGGATCGAGTCCCACATCGGGCTCCCGGCTCAGTGGGGAGCCTGCTTCTCCCTCTGACCTTCTCCCCTCTCATGCTGTTTCTCTCTCTCTCTCTCTCTCTCTCTCAGATAAATAAATAAAATCTTTTTTAAAAAAGATTTATTTATTTGAGAGAGAGAGAGCATGGGGGGGAGGGCACAGAGGGAGAGAGAGAATCCCAAGCTGACTCCCCGCTGAGCAGGGAACCCAACTCAGGGCTCAATCTCACAACCCAAAGATCACGACCTGAGCCAAAACCAAGAGGTGGATGCTCAACCAACCGTGCCACCCAGATGCCCCAGCCACTAAACAATTTTAATTGAACTACAGAATATTTTAGAATTACAAGAAATATAAGGTATCTTTATACAATACACATGTATGTGTTTCAAATGCTTACACAGTATACAGCAGTTGCTGTCCACCAGCATCTGTTTGAATAACCTCTAGTGAAAATAGCTCACTGCTCTTTCTAAGTGGCTCCGTTTATTAAATGTTTTTCATAATATTGGTATATTTTGGCAAAACAAAGCACTCCGTAAGCATAAAGTCAGCAATCTTACAAAAGAGGTGAGGAAGACATTGCTACTTTTCCAATATCCACTTTCCCCTTCTTCCTTAGGAAAAAAAGTTTTGGTTTTTTTGTTTTTTTTCTTTTTTTTTTTTTTTTTTAGTGGGACAACTGACTACCCAGAATAAAGACTACCTTCCCCAGACTCCCTTCCAGTGGGTTAGCCAGGGAACCTAGCTCTGCCCAATAGGATGGGAGCAGAACGGATGTGGAGAATTTCAGGTCATGCCCTTAAATGGAAAGACCTTGCCTTACACTTGCTTCTTTTTCCTCTTTTTCACTGACTGGAATGTGACTGGGATGCTGGCAACTGGAAGAGCCATCTTGAATACAATGAGGCTGCATGTTGAGGACAGCAAAGCAACACGAGAAAAGGAGTCCAAGACCATCGTAATTGTGTAAACACATATGCTCCCCTTAGTCCCAGATCTGCGCGACAGAGGATTAAACTTCTATTTTGTTTAAGCCATTTCATTTGGGTTTCCGTGAGAAGAGTCAAATTACGTTCTAATACTTTGGCTCTAATCTCCGCATCTGTCATTCACTAACAAGTTGCTTCACTACTCTGAGCTTCAGTTTCTTCATCTACAAAACTCAGCCTTCTCCACAGGGGTGCAGAAGAAATTAAATGAGATAATGTGTGTAAATCTATTGGCACAGTGAGTACCCAATAAATTGTAGCTACTACTAAATTGTTACTACTACTGTCAATTGATATGAAGATTTGCAATCTCAAAACTAAATCCAAACAGCTATAATTCCTTAGGAGTAGTGAAAAAAAATTACTACATTTTAATATAGTAATTGAGGACTAGCTTATTAGTCTGAACAACTCTGACACAGAATAAGTATCTTCATTTCATAGCCAAGAGACCCAGAAAGGGATCAAAACTTTGTAATAACTCAGAGCAAAACAATAAGAAAGTGGGAAAAGAATTAATTTTATATCCTTCACTCCCTTGAGGCTCAGTCACTGGAACAAGCAATTGGACAGAGGTGTGTGCAGGTGCACGTGTGTCAAATACTATCCAAGAATCTCCCTGGGTCTTTTCAACCTCACACAACCTATGCTGCCAAACAAAGGTCAGCACCCTGGGAAAGAGCTACTCCTTATGCAGAGGTTTTTCCATCACTATTCCTCCAGATGTCCTTCTGGCACTTTGCAAGTCTCTCATTAATTGAGGAGCATGAGTGTTTTCTTTTCCTCCTATGTTAGGGAATATCTAACTACAGAGAACCTAGGTCACCATGAATCATTGTCTTTACATCCTCTGCAAAATTACTCCATCTTCTCAAAAGTTTCACCATTTTTTTTCTTCACACAGCTGAAGTCCCATCAGAGGGACAGTGACCTTGAGAATGCTGCTGAGGTCTCTTTTCTTCCAAGAGTTACTTTTACTTAGGCTATAAAAAGCAGTAAGAGACACTACACTAAATATCGGAGGATGGATGAAAGGCTGGAGGAAGAAAGGAAAGAAACTAACTTGATCCAGTGAAAAAAGCTCTTTAAAATTAACCATATCTCCTGGGGCACATGGGTGGCTCAGTCATTAAGCGTATGCCTTCGGCTCAGGTCATGATCCCAGGATGCTGGGATCGAGCCCCACATCGGGCTCCCTGCTTCACAGGAAGCCTGCTTCTCCCTCTCCCACTCCCCCTGCTTGTGTTCCCGCTCTCACTGTGTCTCTCTCTGTCAAATAAATAAAATCTTTAAAAATAAATAAATAAAAATAAAATAAAATTAACCATATCTCCTAATAGAATCAAGAAAATTCTCTGTTGGGGTGCCTGGGTGGCTCAGTCGGTTAAGCATCTGCCTTCAGTTTAGGTCATGATCCCAGGGTCCTGGGATGGAGCGCGATGTCAGGATCCCTACTCAGTGAGGAGTCTGCCCCTCCCCCCACTCCTTCTCTCTCTCTCTCTTTCTCCCCCTCTCTCTCTTGCTCACTCTCTCTCTCAAATAAATAAATAAAATCTTTTTTAAAAATTCTCTGTTTTGTGAGGGCGCCTAGGTGGCTCAGTTGGTTAAGCGACTGCCTTTGGCTCAGGTCATGATCCTGGAGTCCTGGGATCGAGTCCCGCATCGGGCTCCCTGCTCAGCAGGGAGTCTGCTTCTCCCTCTGACCCTCCCCCCTCTCATGCTCTCTCTGTCTCATTCTCTCTCTCAAATAAATAAATAAAATCTTTAAAAATAAATAAAAAATAAAAAAATAAAAATTCTCTGTTATGTGAGAAAGGCATGAAAAGAAAACAATGGAGTCATTGAAAGAAAACTGAGTTTTGAAAGGAAAATTTTTTTAACAAAATGAAGGCATTCTCATGGCAAAACATATTCTATTTCCCAAAAGAATAAAGTAAGACATAAAATCCCCCTCACTTTTGACTTCCCAGCTCAACTCCCAAGTAAATGTGCTTCATATTTTCTTATGCATCCTTCTAAAAATAGACCTGCATCTGCAAGAATACAGGGTGTGTATGGAATAATTATATAGGTCTTTTCTGTACTATTTCTAAAACTATCAATGAAAAAACTTATTTTTTAAATCCTGATTCTTAAAACAAAACTCCCCGTTAACAAGAAGTAAAAGCTTCACCTACAAAACTCCCAGGCCTTCACAAGAGTCAGCAAAAGTCCAGGTACTCTGTGAAACAGAAATCATCAAATGCTTCAAAATATTTAATTTCCTATTCCAGGAATGTGAAACAGGTGTAATTAAAGTAACACTTTTTTAATTAAGTGACCTCTCTTGACCAACCATCTGTGAATAATTCAGATTTCCCCCTTATTATTACTGTAAAATTAAAACGAGGTCATATAAACAGGAAGATCCTCTTTAACTATCTTTAAGCACCAGCAATATATATTTTCCACCAGTTAAAATCCTTAATGATACAAAAAATCTGTCAAGCATAACTCCCCGAATTCATTTGCCTGAAACCATCAATATTTTATCATGCACTTGCAGTTGGCTTTAATTTAACAGTCCAGGTTACTAATCAAACAAAACACCCAAGTCATTAAAAGTTAGCGTGCCATTTAGAAAGTGCATTTCACGTTTATTAAAATATCTTTCATGCAGCCATTAGAAACCTAAAGTTTTAATTACAATCAGATATTTAGTTCTACTCCCGTTATGCATTTGGCACTCTCTTGCAACTGACCTGATTAATCTTCCAGACCAAGTTCATCCATTACCTCCTGAAATTATTTACTTCTCAATTTCTTCAGAATTCATCTTTCTGCCCCACCCCCCACAAATGAGTAAAACGCACTTTAAAAGTGTACAAAATAACTACCCAAAAGATAACTCATTTAAAAGATTCCATTTCAAATGTAATTTATCCTTCATAAAAGACCAAAGAGGCATCATTCAGAAAGACAAATTGAAATCGAAATTGAAAATTAGCTCTTGGTGTCTTTATTGTCAATTTTCATTATTTATTTTTCTTTCTAATGATGGGGAAAGTTCAACAGGCATTTTCTTACAATTTTCTAACTGTGTGATTCGACTAAGTGTTTCTTTCTTTTAGCTTTCCAACCTTCCCTACTCCCGTTCCTGCCCTGGCTTGCTCCAGAGGTCCATGAACGAGATTACTGATATGGCAAACTTCAGATTTTATGGTGAATCTAGCTCTTCAAAATTACAGCATGTAGACTTTCCATCAGTCATAATCACTGTGCACTAAAAGACACTATAGATGAGATGCAGAGTTCATGGCAGGTAGAGGATCACTTGATCTCACTTCTAAGAGCCACACCAGTGAAAACCGTGGGACCCAATACTGAGATCAAAGCCACCAATTACCCAAGTGTGAATGGAATGGAGAGTCCATGCAATAGAAAATGGGCTATTCTTTAATGATTAAAAAACATCCTGTATCCATGGGGTGCCTGGGTGGTACAGTTGGTTAAGCAGCAGACTCCTAGCTTCGGCTCAGGTCATGATCTCAGGGTCGTGAGACTGAGCCCCACACCTCAGGCTCTGCGCTCAGCAAGGAGTCAGTTTAGGACTCTCTCTCTCTCTCCCTCTGCCCCTCCTCTCACTTGTTCACTCTCTCTCTCTCTCTCTTTAAAATAGATAAATAAGATCCTTAAAAACAAATAAATAAAAATAAAAATTTAGAAATTTAAATTTTAAAAAAAGACATGGAAGCAACCCAAATCAATAGATGGATACAGTCCATTGATAGATGGGTAGAGATGCAATACACAAACACACACACACATACACACACACACAGGAATGTTACTCGGCCACTAAAAAAAGAGTGAAATCTTGTCATTTGCAACAACATAGATGGGCCTAGAGTGTTCTATGCTAAGTGAAATAAGTCAGAGAAAGACAAAAGCCATATTATTTCACTCACATGTGGAATCTAAAACCAAAACAAATGAATAAGCATAAAAAATAAACAGAAACAGACTCATAAATACAGAAAACAAACTGGTGGTTGTCAGGGGGATGGGGAGATGGACAAAATAAGTGAAACAGATTAAGAGGTATAAACTTCCAATTATAAGATAAATGAGTCATGGAGATGAAAAGTACAGCATAAGGAATATAGCCAATAATACTGCAGTAACACTGTGTGGTGACTACACTTATGATGAGCACTGAGTAAGTATAAACTTGTTGAATCACTATGTTGTACACCTGAAACTAATAGAACACTATATGTCAACTATACTTCAATAATAAAAATTAAAAAAAAAATTTAAGTCCTATCCTTCTCACCCAATTGCAAAATAAAAATCCCTGGTACATGGCTGGGTACAAAGAGGTGAGGAAAAGGTAGTAAAGGGAGAGGAGTAGGGGACCCTATTCCAACCAGTCCCCAGAATTGAGCTGGATATTTACCAGACCACTCTGAACACCCATGAAATCAGCCTGAGATGTAAGAAGATAGATCTGGATCTCTACAAACAGAATATCGCAGGCAGTTGGTTTCGAAGTACAAAGCGGGGAGCCGTGATTCCGCGGGCAGATATTGGAGGATAAATGGCTGCGGGAGGGAGCCTGGCCTTGGGGATCCTGCACCACCGGTAAGCGGCAGCCTCCCGCGCTGGGGACGGGGCACAGACTCGCAGACTGGTAGCGGTGGAGAAAGGACTTTAGGGCACCCTCCCCAGACGGAAACCTGGAGCAGCAGGGCCACGTCTGCGAACTGGGGGCGGCTGGCGATTTTAGAAGCACAAAGGGCAGAGACGTGCCCTGACCTGGAGGCAGGACTGGGAGCTCTGTGGAGGGGTGCACAACCCAGGACACTGCAATTTATACCAGCACAGACACAAACGGAGAGACTGTGGCCTGGAGAGCTCACTGAAGAACAGACTGCAATCTCTCTGCTCTGAGGCAGAGGGTTGGAGACGGTCTCTTCTGCTCTGACTCTCGGAAGAGACACAGAAAGCCGCCAGGGGAAGCCGGCAGAGAACAAAAGCCCCAAAAACTGGCTCCCACTGAGCCCATCCCCTGCCACAGGGGGCAGGGCAACTCCCCCAGAAGACAGGCTGGGAGAACAAGAGGCCAGCAACCCTAAGGTCCCTAGAAAACAAGTGCATCTTGCTTGGGTTCTGGTCAATAATTTGGACTCTATACATTCTCTCAACCACCCCTCAACAGAATGACTAGGAGGCGGAACCCCCAAAATAGGAAAAACTCAGAGACTATGACTTATGCCACAGATTTACAAATGGATTCAGATATAACCAAGATATTGGAGATGGAATTCAGGGTAGCAATTGTGAAGACAATAGCTAGAATGGAGAAATCAATTAATGGAAACATGGAGTCTCTAAGGGCAGAAATGAAAACTGAATTGGCAGAACTTAAAAATGCTGTCAATGAGATCCAATCTAATCTAGATAATCTAACAGCTAGGTTAAGTGAGGCAGAAGAACAAATTAGTGACCTGGAAGACCATTTATTAGATAAAAAGGGAAAAAAGGAGGCCAGGGTAAAACAACTCAGAATCAATGAAAATAGAATCAGAGAAATAACTGACACCATGAAGCGTTCCAATGTCAGAATTATTGGAATCCCAGAGGGATTGAGAGAGGGTGGAGAGAGAGAGAGGACTAGAAGATATATTTGAGCAAATCATAGCTGAGAACTTCCCTAATCTGAGGAATGAAACAAACATTCATGTCTAGAGGCAGAGAGGACCCCTCCCAAGATCAAGGGAAACAGGCCAACACCCCAGCATGTAATAGTAAAACTCGCAAATCTTAGAACCAAGGAAACCATATTAAGGGCAGTTTGGGGGAAGAGATTCCTTATGTACAGAAGGAGGAACATCAGAATAATGTCAGACCTCTCCACAGAGACCTGGCAAGACATATTCAGGGTACTAAGTGAGAAGAACATGCAGCCAAGAATACTTTATCTGGCAAGGCTGTCATTTAGAATGGATGGAGAGATGCAGAGCTTCCAAGACCGGCAGAAACTGAAAGAATATGTGACTACTAAGCCAGCCCTGCAAGAAATATTAAGGGATGTCCTATAAAAGGAGAAAGACCCCCGAGAGTGATATACAACAGAAATTTACAGGGACAATCTATACAAACAAGGTCTTCACAGACAACATGATGACAATAAATTCGTATCTTTCAATAATCATTCTCAACGTGACCGGCCTAAATGCTCCCATAAAACAGCACAGGGTTGCAGACTGGATAAAAAGGACCCATTCATATGCTGTCTACAAGAGACTCATTTTGAACCTAAAGATACATCCAGACTGAAAGTGAAGGGATGGAGAGCCATCTTCCATGCCAATGGACTTCAAAAGAAAGCTGGGGTAGCAATTCTTACATCAGACAAATTAGATTTTAAACTAAAGACTGTAGTTGGAGACACAGAAGGACACTATATCATTCTTAAAGGGTCTATCCAACAAGAAGATCTAACAACTGTAAATATCTATGCCCCCAACATGGGAGCAGTCATCTACATAAACCAACTGTTAACCAAAATAAAGAGTCATATTGATAACAATACGTTAATTGTAGGAGACCTCAATACTCCACTCTCAGCAATAGACAGATCATCTAAGCAGAAAATCAAGAAACAAGAGCTTTGAATGACACACTGGACCAGATGGACCTCCTAGATATATACAGAACATTCCACCCTAAAACAACAGTGCACATGGAACTTTCTCCAGAATAGACCACATACTGGGTCACAAATCAGGTCTCAGCTGATACCAAAAGATTGAGATTATTCCCTGCATATTCTCAGACCATAATGCTTTAAAACTGGAACTCGATCACAAGAAAAAATTTGGCAGAAATCCAAACACTTGGAAGCTAAAGACCACTCTGCTCAAGAATGTTTGGGTCAACCAGGAAATCAAAGAACTTAAACAATTCATGGAAACCAGTGAGAACAAAAACACATTGGTCCAAAAACCTATGGGATACTGTAAAGGCAGTTCAAAGGCGGTTCTATTTCCTAAGGGGGAAATACATAGCCATCCAAGCCTCACCCAAAAAAATAGAAAAATCCCAAATTCACCAACTAACTCTACACCTTAAAGAACTAGAGAAAAAGCAACAAACAATGCCTAAGCCACACATTAGAAGAGAAACAATTAAGATTAGAGCAGAGATCAATGAATTAGAAACCAGAAACACAGTAGATCAGATCAACTAAACCAGAAGCTGGTTCTTTGAAAGAATTAATAAGATCGATAAACCACTGGCCAGACTTATCCAAAAGAAAAGAGAAAGGACCCAAATTAATAAAATTATGAATGAAAGGGGAGAGATCATGACTAACACCAAAGAAATAGAAACAATTATTAGAAATTATTATCAACAACTATATGCCAATAAACTGAGCAATCTGGATGAAATGGATGCCTTCCTAGGAACCTATAAACTGCTAAGACTGAAACAGGAAGAAACTGACAACCTGAATTGGCCAATAACTGGTAACAAGATTGAAGCAGTGATCAAAAACCTCCCAAAAAACAAGAGTCCAGGGCATGATGGATTCCCTGAGGAATTCTACCAAACATTCAAAGAAGAAATAGTACCTATTCTCCTGAAGCTGTTTCAAAAAATAGAAACAGAAGGAAAGCTTCCAGACTCATTCTATGAGGCCAACATTACCTTAATCCCCAAACCAGGCAAAGACCCCATCAAAAAGGAGAATTTCAGACCAACATCTCTGATGAATATAGATTCCAAAATCCTCAACAAAATCCTACCCAATAGGATCCAACAATACATTAAAAGGATCATCCACCACGACCAAGTAGGATTTATCCCCGGGATGCAAGGGTGGTTCAGCATTCACAAACCAATCAATGTGATAGAACACATTAATAAGAGGAGACAGAAGAACCATATGGTCCTCTCAATTGATGCAGAAAAAGCATTTGACAAAATACAGCATCCTTTCCTGATTAAAACTCTTCAGAGTTTTAGGGATAGAGGGAACATTCCTCAAGTTCATAAAATCTATCTATGAAAAACCCACAGTGAATATCATCCTCAATGGGGAAAAGCTGAGAGCCTTTCCCTTAAGATCAGGAACACGTCAAGGATGCCCACTCTCGCCACTATTGTTCAACATAGTACTAGAACTCCTAGCCACAGCAATCAGACAACAAAAAGAAATAAAATGTATTCAAATTGGCAAAGAAGTCAAACTCTCTCTTTTCGCAGATGACATGATACTTTATGTGGGAAACCCAAAAGACTCCACCCCCAAATTACTAGAACTCATACATCAGTTCAGTAATGTGGCAGGATATAAAATCAATGCACAGAAATCAGTTGCTTTCTTATACACTAACAATGCAACTGCAGAAAGAGAAATTAGAGAAACGATTCCATTTACAATGGCACCAAAAACCATAAGATACCTCAGAATAAGCCTAACCAAAGAGATAAAGGGTCTATATTCTAGGAACTACAGAACACTCATGAAAGAAATTGAAGAAGACACAAAAAGATAGGAAAACATTCCATGCTCATGGATTGGAAGAATAAACATTGTTAAAATGTCTATGCTACCCAGAGCAATCTATACCTTCAATGCCATCCTGATCAAAATTCCAATGACATTTTTCAAAGTGCTGGAACAAACAATCCTAAAATTTGTATGGAATCAGAAAAGACCCCAAATCGAACCCTCCTACACTGTTGGTGGGAATGCAAGCTGGTGCAACCCCTCTGGAAAACAGTATGGAGGTTCCTCAAACAGTTGAAATTAGAGCTACCGTTCGATCCAGCAATTGCACTACTGGGTATTTACCACAAAGATACAAATGTAGGGACCCGAAGGGGTACATGTACCCCAATGTTTATAGCAGCAATGTCCACAATAGCCAAACTGTGGAAAGAGCCAAGATGCCCATCGACAGATGAATGGATAAAGAAGATGTGGTATATATACACAATGGAATATTATGCAGCCATCAAAAGGAATGAGATCTTGCCATTTGCAACGACGTGGATGGAACTGGAGGGTGTTATGCTGAGTGAAATAAGTCAATCAGAGAAAGACATGTATCACATGACCTCACTGATATGAGGAATTCTTAATCTCAGGAAACAAACTGAGTGTTACTGGAGTGGTTGGGGGTGGGAGGGATGGGATGGCTGGGTGATAGACATTGGGGAGGGTATGTGCTACGGTGAGCGCTGTGAATTGTGCAAGACTGTTGAATCACAGATCTGTACTTCTGAAACAAATAACGCAACATATTTTAAGAAAAAAGGAAAAGAAGAAGATAACAGGAGAGGAAGAAAAGGGGAGTATGTCAGAGGGGGAGACGAACCATGAGAGATGATGGACTCTGAAAAACAAACTGAGGGTTCTAGAGGGTAGGGGGGTGGGGGGATGGGTTAGCCTGGTGATGGGTATTGAGGAGGGCACGTTTTGCATGGTGCACTGGGTGTTATGAACAAACAATGAATCATGGAACACTGCATCAAAAACTAATGATGTAATATATGGTGATTAACATAACAATAAAAAAATTAAAAAAAAAAAAAGACCCCAAATCACCAAGGAAATGTTGAAAAAGAAAAACAAAGCTGGGGGCATCATGCTGCCCGATTTCAAGCTATACTACAAAGCAGTGATCACCAAGACAGCATGGTACTGGCACAAAAACAGACATACAGACCAATGGAAGAGAATAGAGAGCCCAGATATGGACCCTCAATTCTGTGGTCAAATAATCTTCGACAAAGCAGAAAAAAATATGCAATGGAAAAAAGACAGTCTCTTCAATATATGGTGCTGGGAAAATTGGACAGCCACATGGCAGAAGAATGAAACTTGACCATTCTCTAACACCATACACAAAGATAAACTCAAAATGGATGAAAGACCTCAATGTGAGACAGGAATCCATCAAAATCCTAGAGGAGAACATAGGCAATAACCTCTTTGACACTGGCCACAGCAACTTCTTTCAAGATACATCTCCAAAAGTTAGTGAAACAAAAGCAAAAATGAACTTTTGGGACTTCATCAAGATAAAAAACTTCTGCACAGCAAAGGAAACAGTCAACAAAACAAAGAGGCAACCCAAGGAACAGGAGAAGATATTTGTAAATGACACTACAGATAAAGGGCTGGTATCTAAGATCTATAAAGAACTTCTCAAACTCAACACCCAAAAAACAAATAATCCAGTCAAAAAATGGGTAGAAGACATGAACAGACATTTCTCTTAAGAAGACATACAAATGGCTAACAGACACATGAAAAAATGTTCATCATCATTAGCCATCAGGGAAATTCAAATCAAAACCACACTGAGATACCACCTTACACCAGTTAGAATGGCAAAAATGGACAGGGAAAGAAACAACAAATGTTGGAGAGGTTGTGGAGAAAGGGGAACCCTCTGACACTGTTGGTGGGAATGCAAGTTGGTACAGCCACTTTGGAAAACAGTGTGGAGGTGCCTCAAAAAATTAAAAATAGAGCTACCCTATGACCCAGCAATTGCACTCCTGAGTATTTACCCCAAAGACACAGATGTAGTGAAAAGAAGGGCCATCTGCACCCCAATGTTCCCAGCAGCAATGTCCACAATAGCCAAACTGTGGAAAGAGCCAAGATGCCCTTCAACAGATGAATGGATAAAGAAGATGTGATCCATGTACACAATGGACTATGACTCAGCCGTCAGAAAGGATGAATACCCAACTTTTGCATCAACATGGATGGGACTGGAGGAGATTATGCTAAGTGAAATAAGTCAAGCAGAGAAAGTCAATTATCATATGGTTTCACTTATTTGTGGAACATAAGGAACAGCATGGAGGACATTAGGAGAAGGAAGGGAAAAATGGAGGGGGGGAAATCGGAGGGAGAGACGAACCATGAGAGACTATGGACTCTGAGAAACAAACTGAGGGTTTCAGAGGGAAGGGGGGTGGGGGGATGGGTTAGACCAGTGATGGGTATTAAGGAGGGAATGTACTGCATGGAGCACTGGGTGTTATACGAAAATAATGAATCGTGGATCACCACATCAAAAATTAATGATGTATTGTATGGTGACTAACATAACATAATAAAATAAAATTAAAAAAAAATAAAAATAGAAATACCATATTTAAAAAAAAAGTGGTAAAGGTGTCGACACTACTCTAACAGCATCTAAGCCCCAGGTGGGCCAGGCAAAACTACCTTTACTGAAAATTCACAAAAGAACTGAAAAAAAAAGTTTCTACCATCCTCAAGAAGCCTCAGTTCTAAGGAGACAACACGGAGAATATATGAAAAGAAGAGCATCTTCAAGGTCAGACCTCTGGTCTTCATGGTCTTCTTTAAAGGATTCATCTCTAGATGAATTTCACAAAAGATAGGATATTTTTCCCCCTCAGATTCACACAGGTTGCTCCAGAGTTCCTGTACTGAGAATTGCAAATTATTCAAAGATTAATGGGTACTTGGACCTACCAAAGGCCCTGTGAGGAAAGACAAAGGACTCTGACTTCAAGATCCCACCCCTTCAGATGCAGACCCTCTAATTGGGAAGACAGGCCACAGTGACATGAAATAACTGTACATCACCTATGAAGCAATGTATCCACTAAAGTATATTAATATAGTCCAAACAGAGCACACAGAGTGTTGACAGGGCTGCCAGGGAGGACCACTCAAGCCAGGTAGGGTGACTTGCAAGCAGCTTCCAAGAGAATGTGTAGTCTGAGCTCAATCTTCAAGGACCTGTTCTATCAAACAGCTATAATGTGACAGCAACTAGCTCAAAGTATGCACAGATTAGGCATTCAGTAAACCTGTTGAAAGATGAATACTGGACACGGTACTTGGTATAAAGGGTATGGTTTCAGAGGAAGAATGAGAATTAGAGTAACACTGATAAGAGCTGGCATGTATTAAGTACTTACTATGTTCTAGGCCCTGTTTTATTTAGAGCTTTATAATCTCATTTCATCCTCACAACTCCGTTCCAGTTATCTAATGACAAGCCACCTCAATACTTAACATCTCTCAATAACAACCATTTTATCGTATCTCATGATGTCATGGGTCAGGAATTCGACCAGGGCTCAGCCAGGCGATTCTTCTCCTCCATATGACATGGACTAAAGTTAATCAGTGGTAGGCAGATACAAGATGAGATCATCTGGGAGGTCTAAGATGGGATCACTCCCATGTCTGGTACCATGGCAGGGATGGCTGTAAGGCTTGGTGCAGCTGGGACGGTGACAGGAATACCTATACATGGCCTCTCCAGCATGAAGGTTTCAGGGTATTTGGATTTCTTACATGGGGGCTTGGTAAGAACCACAACGTGGTAGCTGCTAGCCTTTTAAGACCTGAGTCTGGAAATTGACAAGATAGCTGTTCGGCCATATTTTATTTGTTAGGCAGTCACAGAATCCACAGATTCATGGAGCAGGGACATAGATTTTTACCTCATGATGGGAGGAGTATCAAAGAATTTGTTACCATATTTAATCCACCACAAATTGCCCTCTGGTCACAAATTATTTACATTCTTCCCGTGGGCAAAATACACTCACTCCTCTCCAAAGTCCCCTAAAGTCTCTGTCAGCTCAAAGTCCAGGATCTCATCATCTAACTCAGGTCCAGGTGTGGAGGAGACCCCTCAGGTACAGTTCCTCTCAATCTGAGATCTGTAAAGAGAAAAGTTATCTGCCACACACACACACACACACACACACACACACACACACACACACACACTCCAATAGTGAGAAAGGCATAGGATAACAGCAAGAGACACTCCCATTCAAAAAGGGAAAGAACAGGAGGCACATAGCATTCCCCAGGCCGTGATAATTCTGAACTGCACCTAGTCAATTGCCATCAGATCCTGGATTAGGGTCCACTCATGTTCCCTGGGATTTATACCCCATCCTCTGAACAACCTTTTTCTTTTTCGTAAGAACTGGCTTGTGGTTGCTGTTTAGTAGCTTCCTTAAACTGCTTCTTGCCCATTGAAATTTGAGAGCCCCAAGGGCTTTCGTTATTTTGAGTTACTTTATCCCTTCCAGTCAAAGTTGATGGTGCTTCTAACAACTCAATTCTCTTAAAAACGCTGTTGGATTTCTATGAATCTTTCTGGGACTCACTCCATTAAATGAAAGCCATACCCACAGATCTCTTTGAGACAGGTCCTCCTCTGCCTTGGGCTGAGTCAGAGTGTTCTGGGATGCTTAGAAGCCTTTTTGTCTAGTTCTAGACATGTCGTTAAATTTTTCTGGAATATTAACAAAGGGTCTTATAGCCTTAACTTTGACATGACCTTACCACGAGGCCAGTTTTCATTTCAAAAGCCTTTCACCATTGAAGAGGCTGAGAATGTTTCATTTTCAGGCCCATTAAGTCCTGGGTTGTTTGTATTTCCTTTAAAAATTATCTGAACACAAAATTTCCTCTTTTTTTTTTTTTGTTTTTTCTTGTTTTGTTTTTTTAATCTCTCTACCCACACCTTATCTAAGTGGCCCAAAGAACCTAATGGGCACCTTCAACATTCTGCCAGAAATCTCTCTGGCCAAATCCACCAGTTTGTTAGGATTATGTTCTATTTTCCCCAAACTTTCCTCCAGGATACAACAAGAGTCATGTTTTTTCCAACCCACAAAACCAATTTTCTCCCTGTCCTTCCAGATTTCCCTAGCAGTGGTGTTCTCCCTGTCCTTCCAGCTTTCTCCAATGGGCCCCTTAAGGCCTTCCTGCTTCTGTCAACTGCTGCCCTGTCTCAAAGCCACGTGTTTTAGGATTTTACTAGAGCAACACCCCACTTCTGGGTATCAAATTCTGTTGCAGTCTTCCATTGCTGCATACTGAATAGTTTAATTGTTTATCTCATGATTATATATCATAATCATTATATCTCATGATTCTGTGAGTCAAGAATTCTATCAAGGCTCAGTTGGACAATTCCTTTGCCCCACAGGGCATCAACTGCAGTTAGTGAGTCACTTGGTGGTATCAGCTCATGGATGAGCTGGTTGAAGGGTCCAAGATGGTTTCATTCACATGTCTGTCACATCAGTGGGGATGGCTAAAAGGTTGGGCTCAGCTAAGATTATCCCATCCTGAGACTCCAGCATGGCAGTCCCAGGGTACTTGGCATTCTTACATGGTAGCCCAGGATACCTAAAGAAAGTTTCCCTAGAAACGGGAAGTAGAAGCTGCCATGTTCTTATGCCAAAAACAGGCACATTGTCACTTCTGCCATATTCTACTGACCAAGCAGTCATAGAGCAGATTGAAGGAACAGAAACATATACTCTACCTATTAATGGGAGGAGTGTCCAAAACATTTGCCTCCATTTTTAATCTATGACAAATTCTATGAACTAGGTACTCCTATTCTTATTTTACAAAATGAAGAAACCAAATTTAGAAAGATTAAGTAATTTGCCCAAAGTCAAACATTAGGGTAGAGCCAGACTTATAACCTAATCATCTATCTGCGTGGGAAAGTAAGTAAATTAGCTTCTACTCCCAAAAAGTGGTGCCTAAAACAGCATCATCTTCTAGAGAAATCAGGTATGTGCCTCCGTGGCCCTGTTTTCCATCAGCTCAGGATACAAGCTTCCTCCTCTCCTTTCATTCCTGCTCTCAGGTGGATTTCTGCTAGTTGTACTTCATGAATGTTTATAAAAGAACAAATGATCACATACTACAAAGGTCTTATAAAGGCAATGTCCTAGTCCATTTATGAGAGTGCATCTGACAAATTCAGCCTGACAGTATGAGCCCTCTGAGGTAGAAGAAATAATGAGGGAAACCACTCTTCTGGACCAACACAGGAGGATTGTTTGGCAAGGAGGAAGTGACAGAACCTTAGGGAACAAAGGAACCTTGTCATCCTGGAGTGATGACTATTAGGGAAGGGAGGGCTGATGTAGTGAGAAGCAAGCCCTCTCTCTGTATAGCAGGAAGAAAACACAGTGATGGGGCCAGAGGCTGTGGTTCTATAGGGAAGATTACACAAAGGATGGAGCTTTCAAAACCAAAACTCTAACCCAACTTCTAGAAATTATTCCTGAGGAGAAGAAAAGAGAGCAAGGACTGATGTCGCTACACAGAAAGTGTCCTCGCAAGCTTGAATTTAGGATATGCAAACCACAAATGGGATCAAGGGACCCATGACCAAGATTAAATGCAAAAGTCAGCACAAATCAACGGGAACCATGTCAGGAGGGAGAAAGCCCAGAATACACAAGTGATGCTAACGACAATGAGGAAAAATCATTTTTGTGATTTCCCTTGGAGGAGAAACAAGGAGGATGTAAGCCTGTTGTTAACGGATCATAAAGAAAGCAAAATTACTACTCCCGAAACCAATATTGCACTGTATGTTAACTAAAATTTAAATAATTTTTTTTAAAAAAGCAAAATTACTTAACTTCTATTTTGCTTCTTTTTTTTCTCTCTAAAGAGAATGGGAATTTCACCACAAAGAGTAACATGAATATTTAAGAAACTGAAGCCCAGGTTGGGGAGAAGATGGTAAGCATGAGCCCGTTTCTATCACAATTGAGTTCATCTCTTCCTAAGAATCCAGTATAATAGATGAGATGGAAAATGCAAGATTCTCCCCTGTACAGTTTAGGATGCAAAAAACATGTGCCAGACAGCTCTCACAGAGCAAGACTCATATCTCTACACATAGGTAATGGCAGGAAGTCAGAGGTCCAAATGCGGCGGAGGACACAGGGGAGTGCAGAGTGACTGCTAAGTGGTATGGAGTTTCTTTAGGGGTAATGAAAATGTTATGGAGGGGTGTCTGGGTGGTGCAGTGGGTTGAGCAGCTGACTCTTGGTTTCAGCTCAGGTTTTGATCTCACGCTTCGTGAGATCGAGCCCCATGTCGGGCTCCACGCTCAGCAAGAAGTCTGCTTGAGTTTATCTCTCCCTCTCGCCCACCACCAACCTGCGGCTCACATTCTAAATAAATAAATAAATAAATACACACATAAACAAATAAATAAATTTTTTTCTCAAAAAAAAGAAAAGGTTCTGGAATTAGATGGTGGTGATGGTTTTACAACCTTATGAATATACTAAAAACCATTGAATTATATATTTTTTAAAATGAATTTTATGCTGTGTGCATTATATCTCAATTTTCTTTAAAAATGCATTATCACATTCTACCCATGTCCTCAGCGGATTTTCTTTTCTATGCCCACCTATCTAAAAAACTCAGTGACCAGGGCATGTGTCCACCAGTCAAAGGAAAAAAACAAATTCCATTTTGAAAGTTCTTCTTTGTGACTGATGACAGAACATAGAAACAAAACAGTTTGCATTTTATTCTCATGGGGGAAAAAATGAAATATAAGCAAACCTGGCACACTAAAAAATAAATTAATAAAAGCAAATACTGGTGTATGTTATTTTAAAAAGAAAAAAATGAGAGAAAAAGATGGAATCACAATTGTACCAATATTACAATAAATTGGCCCATCATAAGAAAGCTAGATGGGACAATAAATCAGTGAAAGTAGTGAGTCCAATTTCTCAAAATTCTCAAAACTAACTGCATGTACAACTGATAAAAGAGATATGACAAAGAGCTAGAATGGAAAAGTCATAGTGACTTCAGTGGCCCCAAGCTTTATAAACAGCTGCAGAGAGATGGACTGCTGCACTATGAATGCAGGTGAGCTAGGAGATCTAGTGTCCAGGGGCATGACAGGGGAGGTCCCACTCTGGTCTGGGTGGGTCAGAATATCTAGAGTACTGGGACACTGGCTGGTTTAGACTCTAGATCTCGGGGCCGTGAGTTTGAGCCCCATGTTGGATGTACAGGTTCCCTAAAAGTAAAAGCTTTAAAAAAAAAAAAAAAGAATAGCTAGAGTACTGCATACCATTCTGAGTATCCCAGCCTAAGAGGACTACAGGCAAACTGACTGGAACCCAAAAGAACACTGAAGGTCTGACACCATGACATAATTGGAACAATAAAAGGGCAGATCTATTTAGCTTAGAAAAGGCAAAACAGTAGAAAATTGTCTTTAAAAAAAATTATCAGGGGCGTCTGTGTGGCTCAGTCATTAAGCATCTGCCTTCGGCTCAGGTCATGATCCCAGGGTCCTGGGATCGAGCCCCGCATCGGGCTCCCTGCTCTGCAGGAAGCCTGCTTCTCCCTCTCCCACTCTCCCTGCTTGTGTTCCCTCTCTTGCTGTGTCTCTCTGTGTCAAATAAATAAATAAAATCTTAAAAAAAATTATCAGAGGGATTCCATTTATTTTTGGACTCCAAAGACAAGAAAGGGATCTTCATGAGTCTTCTTAGCAAGACCTCAAAAAGGAAGAACCTAAGGCTGCCAAACATTTGAGAACTGAGTCGAGTAAACTCAGGCAAAATAGGTACATGAGCCAGAAGTCAAAATTAACTGATGTCACAAATAAATGTGAGGAAGCAAGGGGGCCTTCACTTTAAAGTGGAAATAGAACCTGCCTGTCACGGAGAAAGAAAAAGGGAAAGACAGTTAAAAAAGACATATGCTTGGTGAATTCCTGAGGTGTGTCCCAGGGATCTGTATTATTAAAATGTCCCCAAGCAATTCTTACTTAGGCAGCCAGACCAAGATCAGCTTACCACCTAGCATCGGAAACCACTCTTCTAGAGAATTCTTTGATCATGCCATACATGTCCTTAAAAACCCTCAATCATTCCCTGTGCCAAAATAGAGTTCAAAGTTTTTAACTTGGTTTCAGAACTACCTAGTTCATACCTAGTATGACCCAGTTCTGCTTTTATCTCCTATTCTTTCCCATCATCAGTCTTATCCTTTGGCCAAAGTTATGTATCTGTTACTCACCAAGCATACATCTCTGTTTACTCCCTGCATGCACCTGTTCATCCCATCCCTCCCATCTGGAATACCTGTCTTCTTCGCATCCACCCACCTACCACCAAATCTGCTATTCATCCAACCCACACCTTGAAGCAAAGGAACAAAACGCTATTAATGAATTTTTTCTTGATTCTTTCTTGATTATTCCATGCAAAGTTTATTCTATCATCCACATCCTCTTCAACTCTTGATCACTTAGTTACTTCAGCTTAGGTCTCATTTCCTTCATCTGTAAAACTATCATAATATTACTACTAAAATCTATAGGGTTTTGTGAGGATTAAGTGAGTTTACAAGTGTGAAGCGCCTAGAAGAAGGCCAAAAATATATGAGCTCTACAAATTATGGTTATTCTTATTATTAGTTTTATCTAATTAGTATGATCCTCTTTACAGAAGGAAGTTAGTAGGACCAGCTATAGTCTGTACTGCTGGAGTTGGTCCCAAAACTGTAACTGATACCACTCACTCTAAATTCTCTACCACCAATTCTAGACCCTTTGTTTAGCACTACTGCTGGTCTAGGTTGCTTGCCCAGTGGGTGACGTAGACCTTCAGTCCTGAATGGTCGGATCCCATGGCTACTTTGCCCCCGTTAGGTCACAGTAGCTGTAATTCCTTCTTTATTTTTTTAAGAGATTTTATTTATTTAGTTGAGAGAGAAAGAGAGAGCACAAGCAGGAGGAGAGAAAGGGAGAAGCAGACTCCCCACTGAGCAGGGAGCCCAAAGCGGAGCTCAGTCCCTGGCCCCCGGGGATCATGACCTAGGCCAAAGGCAGACGCTTAACTGACTGAGCCACCCAGGCGCCCCTACAATTCCTTCTTTACATGAAAGCACCAAGACACACGCCAGTGATCTCCTGAGTTCTAAATATTATTCCTTGTCACTATGGAGTGGCAATCATACCTCCTCATGATGATCAGGTCAATTACCTAAGCTGGTATAACTCCGTTCTTAGCTTGCTAATTTAATAGCATGAAAAGTATAAATTGTTAAGATACAAACATAGTTTTAGGTTTAGTAGGACTCTGACTAAAACCCCTGGTGGAAATATCCCCACCTGTGAGCCAGAAACCTCTAGAACTCCAGAACCTAAAATGGTTAGAGACAAGAAGCATATATTCCCCAAGCCAGTCACTGAGACTGATGGCAAGCAGGACTGCTCTTTCTTCTATCCCTTGGAATCCAGACTCATTCTCTACAGAAAACAATGGCCATTGACTCAAAAGAAATACCACACCTTGAAAAACAGTGTTTTAACTTCATAGATTACCACCTCCAAGGTGACACTTTAGCCACACCTTCAGAAAGCCATTCTAATGCTTTTCAGCCCATCAGTATACTACAGTGCAATACATGGTAAAATCGGTGACTCTATGATCATATGTCTATCGCTGTACCTCCTTAACATAAAGTGAGTATACCTTGGTTAGGGTAATAGGTGGGATCCCTATCACTACACCAGCCATTGGTGAGCCCTCAGACAGTGGTAAATCAGCCACTCTGAGAGATCTTATATAGAGGTGCTAACTGATGAACGAAAGGCAGGAAAGGCAAATCCACATCTAGAATACATTTTGATTTCAGTTAAGACAAATTGTTGCCCTTCCCAGGGTAAAAGTGTTGAATATGATCAACTGGTGACCAAGTATCTGCTTGGTCTCCTCCAAGTATTTACCATATTGAGGACTTAGACTCAGTCTCTGCTGCTGACAGAACAAATACTAAGCAGTGGCAGTAGTTCAGTCAGCCTTAATGAACCCAACACATGTATAACCTCCGTCTCTGGCACCATGATGACTCCATTTGTAGACCCCTTGTACAAATGCTGGGTAACCATGGACAAAGGCTGGCTGACATCTACTGGATGAGTCCTAACAACCTGGTTGCCCAGTGTCTCTTCTTCAGGAGATGCTCTCTAAAAAGCATTTACATGCAATAAAAAAAGATCCTGACAGTTTTTACTCACTCTCTACAGGTGCATCCACCTGCCTCCTCTCAAGCCCAGGGAGAAGATTCTGGGGCAGTGCACCTGGTCAGCCATTTTGTGTGAAAAGTACGGTGTCCAAGGAAAAGATATACATGGATTTTTTGATAATGGAGAATGGTTTGCCTATCAGCCAGGGGCTGAGAACAGTGATGGTGTGTTGGTGGCCTTCGCAGGTCAAAGCAAACTGCTTCTGGCAGTCTGTACAATTGGTATGGAGAGAAAAGCATTAGCTAGGTCTATAGCTGCATACCAAGTGTGTTTGTTGATTTTTCTCTGGTAAATATTCTATATTTAAGGCAAAAGCTGCAGAGCCACTACCTGATTAAGATTACCATATTCTTACTCATTTTCTGAGATCTATTCCAGTGCTGCACAGGTGAAACAGATGAGTTAAATGGGAATGTGCTAGGGATCACCCCAGTATCTTTTAAGTCTTTCATGGAGGCAATAATAGCTATAATTCACCCACAAAATGCTGTATTGTTTCTTGTTTACTACCTTGGTAGGGAGGGAAAGTCCAGAAGCTATTTAGTCCTATCATAACGGCCCTTACCCCATGGGTCATAGAGTCTGTATAGGTAGTCTGCCAGTTATGAACTGTGTATACTCCTCTTTTTGTTAAGATATTATTTCTAAGTAATCTCTACACCTAGCGTGGGGCTCAAATTCACAACCCTGAGATCGAGATTCACATGCTCCACCAGAGCCAGCCAGGCACCCCAGGAACTGTGTATATTGCAATATTGCATTCAAGAACTGGGAAAATAACCACAGGAAGGGTCTAAGGGTTAATTGGGGCCATTGTAAGTTAGAAGAGTTAATTTTCCATTTATCACTTGACCACTCTAAGTCCCCACTTTGACTCCTAGGCCCTGGTAGCATTTTACTTCTCCAGAAATTAGCACCAATACAGAGGCAGTATCTAGTAATAGCCAAGAGGTCTGGATTTGACCTTTCCTCAGTACACAGTCACTCTAGTAAATGGCCACTAGTCCCATTAGGGAAGGCTTGGGGTAAGATTTGCAGTCCATACTTGTGGCAACATTCCAGAATTCTCTACCAGAGGACCCAGCTGCCCTTCAGTCAAGGGAATTTGAGTCTGGGTCTGGAAAATGGGTAAATGGCCATGACTCTCCATTGCAGCCACTCAGATCCGGCTGTTGGCCATCAGATCTGGAGCTCATTCTGTTAGTGTTATTGTTGTTGTTTTCTGCTGTATGGATGGAGCAATATTCTAGTAGAAGGCCCATCCTTTGCCTCCATAATTATACTAGGATCACTGGGACTCTATGGCACAGTAAGTGCCAATGGGCCTCTGTCCACTGGTAGCAGCCACACCATCAGAAGAAAAAGAAAATGAAAAAAAAAAAGCACATCAAAACTGGGAAGAGAAGCTCCTTCCTCCCCTCTGCTGTCCAGTATCCTTCCTGCACCTTCTATTGCCAAAGTGTCGTATTGTACCAGATGGCAAAGGAGAGATAATTACATAGCCCACCTCCAAAACTGCAAAGCAGGGGGGGATAAATGACTTTGGGGCTAAGAGACAATAAGTTGATAACTAGCACATCTGCTCACTGCTCTGAGACTTCTGATTCCTTGCTTGACACTAAGCCAAAGGCAGTTCTGGTCTTTCCATGTCCTTCAGTGTGCGCCATCATTTTTGCCAAGCTTCCAGGACCCATCCAGCAGCACGTGGAGACTGGCTCCAGGAGCTCTTGCTAGAACATTAGATTCTAAATCCCAGGAGATTATATTCATACTAAATAACTCTCTCCTTATCTAACTCTATAATCTCACTCCCAGGCCATCAATCTCAAGAACTCTCCCCAGGCTAATGTGCTGGTCTTTATTAGGCAGTTTCAGCAGCTCGGGTCCTCTCTCCTTCTGCAGGGTCAGCACGTCCCCAATTGGGACCTGATAATATTTGACCCAAATTATTAGTCTAATGCCAGGGAGGGGGGTGGGGACAGATTATGAGACAGCATGCACAGTCTTAAAGCATCTGCTTCAGTTGCCACCTCAGCATAGTCTTCAGACAAGGAGCAGGTGATTCCAGCAAGAGGAAATGGTCCATTTCCAAAGACCTAGAGGGTTTGGGGGAATCTGGTGATCCAAAGGTCCCTAGTGCATCCAACAGTCCTTATTCCAAGTCTCAAGGTCTCACACCTTCCCTATCATGATCTCAACTTTCACATGAGAAGAGCTGCTAATGTACTGTTCTCTCAAGTTATGCTGCTCCTACACTCAGATCCTGGGCTTTCTCTTAAACATGGTCTGCTCTCTGGTTGCTGCATTGGAGGCCTTCAAATTTTCACACGATAATTTGTTTTGGGTAATGAACTTGTCATTTTCTCCCTTCCATGCATCAATAGGCACCCAAAGTCAACCAACTCATCCAGGGTCCTTTTAATTACTATTTCTCTCAAATCTCTCAAATACTAGAGATGGTGTGTAAACGAGAACCTCCCCTTCAATCTATTTCCACATCTCAATTCATCCCAGGTCCAAGTGTGAGTACTCGTAAGGCTTTACTACATCAGTACGCCATGCTACAGCATTCCACCTATTACAGTAATGGCCCTCGCTGCCATCTGGCTGGTGAGTTATCCAACTTTGGAATACCATCCTGCCTTATGCAAGGTCCGTGTGCAAGTGATGTATTAAGAGTCCCCTGGAAAAACTGGTAAGAGAACTGTGGGAATGAGACAGGGAAAGGAGGAAGCCAAGCAAAACACTGTATTAGCTCTCTATTGCGGCATAACAAATTACCCCAACACCTGGCATCAAAAACCAACATACACTTACTATCTCAGAGTTTCCATGAGTCAGGAATCCAGGCACAACTTAGCTAAGGCCCCTGCTTCATGGTCCTTCACAAAGTTGTCATCAAAGTGTTGGCCCAGGGTCAGTAGTCCCATCTGAGAGTCAACCTGAGAAGGATACAGCCTCGCACTCACTCAGTGGATGTTGGCAGCACATAATTCCATATGGGCTGTTGGGCTGAGGGCCTCAGTTCCTTGCTGGCTCTTGGCCAGAGGCAGTCCACCGTTCCTGGCCATGCATGCCTCTCCGACAAGGCAGCTTGCCTCTCCAACCAAAGCATGGGAGCTGCGAAAGCAGTAGAGAGTAGGCTAGCAGAAAAGAAGTCACAACTTTTGAAACCTAATCATGAAAATGACACCCCATCCCCTTTGCTGTATCCTACTGTCAAAAGCAAGTTACTCTGTCTATCCTACACTCGAGGAGAGTGGATTCCACAAGTGAATACCAGGGGGCACGGGTGATTGGGAGCCACTTTGGAAGCTCTCTATCATAGGCACCATCTCAGGCAAAGTCCCACAAAGGATAGCTTCAGCATGATCCTGCAGGGGAACCCTGGAGAGGATGTTAGGCCTCAGAGTTGTTGCAACCCAGGGCAAGAGAGCCAGAGAGCCCTTCCCCACCCATCACTGGCTGAGGATCACCCCCAGCAGGGCACACATTTTCAAGCACTTTCAGCTTTTTATGCATGCAGGTTTAAGGTGGGTCCCAGTGGTCTAGGGCAGTCCTCCAAAAAAAAAAGAGTCATGGGCACTGGCTCTTGGAAATGAAGCACAGTGAATCAGGTTAAGAGGAATCCAAGGGGGTCTGAGGAGCACATCAACATCATACAGCACAGTGAACGTGAGAGTGTAAGAGGGAACTCTCCATGCAGTTAGTAACAGCAAGTAACTATTCTTTTGTTTATTTTTTAAGTTCACTTAATTAACATATAGTGTATGATTAGTTTCAGAGGTAGAGCTCAGTGATTCATCAGTCTTCAATAACACCCAGTAACAGCAAGTAATTATTATGCACCTATTATTTTGTGTGGCTACTCTGGTCAGAGATTTTGGTTTCCCCTAATGAAATCCCCCTCTCTGAGTGATTGAAAGGCTGCTGAGCACCTGCTCACAGAACCCAGGACAGGCTCTTGGCTCAATCCTGGGCCCTGGGAACGGGAGAAGCACAGGAAACCTGGGGGCCACTCCTGCTGTCTGTTGCCCTCAGAGATCAAGAGTCTTTCATTTTCTTTCTGAATCCCTATCTCACTTTTCTCCCTGAGAACAGATTTTCTCCACCCAGTGATCCACATACATACACAAGACTCATCATTCCTGCTTCTTCAATTCATCTTTCAGCCCCATCAGGGATCTCCTAGATCAGCTCTCTACAAATAGTTGGCTCCGTTTTTCCCACTGCCTGTAGCTATGTAGAAGGAAATATTTCAAAATATTAATTTTAGTTACCTATAAGTGATAGAATTATGAATGGTTTTTATTGTTATGTTAATCACCATATATTACATCATTTGTTTTGGTGTAGTGTTCCGTGATTCATTGTTTGTTCATAACACCCAGTGCTCCATGCAGAATGTGCCCTCTTTAATACCCATCACCAGGCTAACCCATCCCTCTACCCTCCTCCCCTCTAGAAACCTCAGTTTGTTTTTCAGAGTCCATAGTCTCTCATGGTTCGTCTCCCCCTCTGACTTACTCCCCTTCATTCTTCCCCTCCTGCTATCTTCTTCTTTTTCTTTTTTCTTAAAATATGTTGCGTTATTTGTTTCAGAAGTACAGATCTGTGATTCAACAGTCTTACACAATATGAATGGTTTTTTATATACTAGTCTGTGTTTTTTCCAGATTTTCTACAGTGAACGCCCATTGTATTTATAATCAGCAAGGAAGAAAATAGCTGGACTATTTTTTGTTCCCCACCTCATCCCAGTCGCCCATCGCCAGCACCCTCTTTCATCACGTCTCCACCTCAGCCCTTCCTTGTAAACGGTCTTTGGAAAGATAAAGCACTATTAGCATAACACAGCTAACTTAAGCAATGAGGAGTGGTCATTATCAGCAATGTCAAGTTTTACGCCTTACATATTATCTGCTCTCAGGAATTGGAAGGACCTGAAAAGTCATATGCCATTCCTCCAGGTTGAAACTGGGACCGTGGGGAAAGGCTGCCAGTTTTGCGGGGCAGGAGAGGAAGAAACGAGACCCATCCAAGGTGGACTTTCTTTTCTTTTTTTTTTTTTTTCCAGATTTTATCTATGAGAGAGAGAGAGAGATGGAGCACAAACAGGGGGAGCTGTAGAGGAGGAGGGAGAAGCAGGCTTCCCTCGGAGCAGGGACCCTGACATGGGGCTCGATCCCAGGACCCTGGGATCATGACCTGAGCCAAAGGCAGACACTTAACTGAGCCACCCAGGCACCCCCAAGGTAGACTTTCTAGATGGACCAAGGGTGAGTCTGTGGAGAAAATTTAAAAAAATTTTGGCGCCCTCCTGTGAACTTGATATATCATCATGACTATGATGACTATAAGCTAATCCTCCGCATACTGATCTACCAGATATTACAGGTATAAATAATAGCAAACAAACAAAAGTCTAAAGGTATCCCATATAAGTAACAAATGAGAGGTTCAAAAATAAGTGTCAAGGAAGACATCTGATTCTCTCTTCTCCTATGGTCATTGTCACCCCTCTAGTCCAGCCCTTACAGAAATATTTTAGAAACCAGGAAAAAATGCTAGTGACACTACAGACCTCTAATATTACACACACAACACACACACACACACACAATAATGGAACACTTTGGAAATCATTGCTAATCTGCTGTTAAGTCACATCCAGTCCCGTGTCAATGCGCTGCAATGAACATCAACCTAGCCTGTATCATTTCAGGCATCAAATAAGCACCGTAATAAGGGAGAGAAAATTCTTCCATCTTCTAGTGGGACTGCAAATAATCGGATCCGGACATGTTGAGACTTTATCAATATTAAAAACAAATTAGGCAGGGTGACTGGGTGGCTCAGTTGGTTAAGTGTCCAACTCTTGATTTCTTCCCTGGGTCATGATCTCAGGGTCATGGGATTGAGCCCCACATTGGGCTCCGTGCTCAGGAGGGAATCTGCTTGAGATTCTCATTCTCTCCCTCTGCCCCTCTCCCTCACTCTCTCTCTCTCTAATAAATAACTAAATCTCCAAAAAAATAGGCAAAGAAAAATTTTAATTTTCCTCGTTATGATATTACATACTCTTGGTTTCAGACATTCTTCCTTGTGACTAACATACCTCTCCTGTGGTCAATAAGTCCATTTCTTCTTATTCTATTCTACTCCATGGTGGAAAATAACAGCTGCTCACCATCTTCCCTAGGGACCCTTCATTGTTAGAGCCCACCATGACATTGCCTAACCATCCCTGAAACACCAAGTAATCCACATTTATTTGACCTCTCCTCATATACTCCATTTTCTCATTCCAACCAAATTTATGGTTTCTCTTCGAATCTACTCCAAGTTTTCTTGCTCTCCTACCTAAACCATGGAACCAAATCACATATGTTAACTTCTGGGTGACTTCTAAGCATTACACACCCCCTGTGATAAATGAAAGAAACGCAGGATTGTAAAGGGATTTCTCTGAGGTGCTGGAATATACGGCTATGCTGATGCATGCTGTAAGAACTTTTTTATAGCACTGGACAAGCCCTAAGAACAGGTTTTGCCGTAGGAGCCATCTATACTTGGTAAAATGGCGCTATCTAGTGCCCTGGACCAGTAACAACATCGGCAAGAGAAGGGTAGGAAGAAAACTGTAAATCAATTACAGTGCAAAATGACAACTCCAGAAGCTAGCAGAGCCAAGGCAATTTCATAACAATAGGTCGATTGACTCTGGGGACCATAATTCTTAGTCTATTGACTGGGCCACTGGAGCAGCTTAACAAATGGCATAGCCTTTTTCCAGAGAGAAACAGCACTGTTCTGAAAGTGCTCGGTCCTGCTAGAGGCTTACAAGGAGGACAAAGGAGAAGCAAGCAAACATCTACTTCATGCCTGGCACTGTTCAGAGCATTTTGCATGCTTCCTTCCTTCCGCTTCTACTTAATCGTGACATCCACCTGATGAGGCAAGTGTTCTTATCCCCATCTTACAGATGAGAAACTGAGGCCCCCAGGTTAAACTCTTACCCTTATGCTACACAACAGAGCCAGGCCTGACTCTTCCATTCTTTCCCTTGCACTGCCCCCAGAGTGATGTGTAGGAAAACTTAACTCCTTCCTAGCTCACTCTCCACAGGGAAGACCAGGGAGACCCTGCTGGTCCAGTGTCACCACCAGGGAGCCCATCCTGCGAGACACAGCTCTGCCAAAAGTCAAAATTTGGAAAAATGCTAGAAGGAAAATGAGTCTGTCCCAGATACAACTGGACAGACCGTGCTAGAAGAACAACCAACTAACGGAAGAATTTCCTGTAGCCCAGTTCAAACATTATTTTTTTTTTGTCTTCTCATTATTTTTGTCTGCCCTTAAATCTGAAAGCACTTAGGGGCGCCTGGGTGGCTCAGATGGTTAAGCGTCTGCCTTCGGCTCAGGTCATGATCCCAGGGTCCCGGGATCGAGTCCCACATTGGGCTCCCTGCTAGGCGGGGAGCCTGCTTCTCCCTCTACCTCTGCCTCTCTCTAACTCTCATGAATGAATAAATAAAACATTTTTTAAAAATCTGAAAGCGCTTAGTTGCCAGGGGCTAAACTCTTGATAATGTCACAGTGGGGCTAAATAAATATTGATCAAGTGCACTGAAAGCTTCTTGTTCATACCTCCATCTCTTTTGTCATGACAAATCTCCTGGCATTGACCCAGACAATCCAAAGTGGGAAGCCTGCTTTCTCAGGAAAGAACAGAGGGATTCAACTTAAAGAACAAGAAAAGGCTGCCAGAGATTAGGTCCTTTTCAGACTCAGGCTGACTACGGTCACTGACTCAGGGAGTCACTCCCCAGCTTAACCAACCAGCACACATATCGAAGGCAGAGAATACAGAGAATGGGGTCAAAAGTACTTATTTTTCTGGAAGTTGGTCCTTGTGTGAAGTAGAGGGCTTTTAGGACATTTTAATTTTATTCATGGAATTATTTTTTAGGTAAATGAATCAATGAGACAATTAGACACACCAAAAAAGTGGATAATACAGTGATGATATTGTCACCCCCCACAAAAAGCAATGATGAGCTCCTGATATAAAGAGGATAAAAAGATAAGAAAAATAGAATTAAAAAGAATGGGAATGGGACGCCTGGGTGGCTCAGTGGTTAAGCATCTGCCTTTGGCTCAGGTCATGATCTCAGGGTCCTGGGATCGAGCCCTGCATCGGGCTCCCTGCTCAACAGGGAGTCTGCTTCTCCCTCTCCCTCTGCCCCTCCCCCTGCTTCTGCTTCCCCCACTGCCCCCCTCTCTCAAATAAATAAAGTCTTTTTAAAAACTAAATAAAAATAAAAATAATGGGAAAATACAGTGAATTCTTTAAATCCTCTGGTTAATTTTTGTTGTTGACTTGCCTTGTTTCCTAAAGGAAACATCACTTGAAGCATGATTGCATCAGGGAAAATTTTCTTGAGCATTTGATTCTAACTAGGAAGACAAAGCCAAGGGAAAAAATTAAAACATTAAAGGGAATTTTATATTTCTTCTAACACACACACACAACACACACGTACCCACACTCAATTTTGATGATTTGTATCTTTAAGATATTCTCAAAGAAAAGAAAACCTCAGCCTGTTACAAATTCCAGTCTAACTAAAAGAAGTAAACTAGTATTCTGTAAGGGAATTAATTGAGTATCTAAAGACTTCCCAATGAGTCAATAACATCTTCAAATAGAATCTAGGCCATTTAGCTTCTAGGTTTGTCCCAGAATCTCCACACAGCAAGAACTCATTATCCCTATGTGGGCCTTACTCAGTGTGTGGCAGTGGGGTTGGGGAATGAACAGGGGACCACGTTCCAGCCTGTAAGAAGCAGAGAGAACGTACACAACTTCCAGATCATGTTCTCATAAAGAAGCTGCATACCCTTCACTTCATTCTATACTCCTTCCCACAGCCTGGAAATCCAAAGAAGTATAAATCAACTTCAAGCATACCAATGAAGGCAATACTCCCAGACCTCACTGCTCACAGTGGGTTCTGTGTCACATTGGCATCACCTGGGAGCTTGTGCTAATGCAGAATCTCAGGCCCCACCAGACCAACGGAAGCTGATTCTTCATTTAAACAAGATCTTCCGGTGATTTAAATTCACATTAAATTTGAGAAGCGCCAATCTAAGAGAAGGTAAAGAAGCAAGCTAGAAGGAACTCGGGTCTCTAGATGATACTACACTACTGGACCACCTATGAGCTCAGACATTTATGAGAGAGTAGACCTTCTATTTTGGTTTAAGCCACTTTGATGTTTACCCGTTTGATCCAGTATATGAACTATATTAATACGTACAAATATAAAACATGGTATAAATCCCCATCCTTATATAACCTTTTTATTTTTTTTAAAGATTTTATTTATTTATTTGATAGAGAGAGACACAGCGAGAGAGGGAACACAAGCAGGGGGAGTGGGAGAGGGAGAAGCAGGCTTCCCACTGAGCAGGGAGCCCGATGTGGGGCTCGATCCCAGGACCCTGGGATCATGACCTGAGCCGAAGGCAGACACTTAACGACTGAGTCACCCAGGCGCCCCCTTATATAGCCTTTTTAAAATACAAGTGTATTTGTGTTTTCCTGTGACTTTCTTCCATACCACCACCACTACTAAATCACATATACAGCAGTGGTTTTATTGAGTCATTGAGCTGATTTTGTGTTGGTCCACAGCCATAAAACTAAAGCAAATTTATAAATGAAATAAACACAAAACTATAAAACCAATAAAAATCCAAATGAACAATTGTTTTAATACAATGGGATGGATGATGTTTTTCTGCTGGTACAAAATCACTCTTCACAACATGGCTGTGATCCTTCCACACAAATGCTTTTGAGGTTGGCAGGTCTGGGCTACCAGGGACTTTGTGACAGCTCAAGTCTCTTATCACTTGCCTCTGTTTTAAGTATAGTCAGCAATCAATGGCATCAAGTATCATGGTGTATATTTGACTTCACTTGGCCTAAATGCATCACTTATATATTAAGTGACCTCTGGTCTTTTCTCATTCACCCAGGAAAATTCACGAAGCACAACTTAATGCCAGTAATTTTATAAATGCAGTTGCAAACACAGTTTACAGCATAAGATGGTCACCTAAATCTACAGAAATAAAACTTATATTCACACACAAAATCTGTACACAAGTGTCCATACTGGCTCTACTTGTAATAGCCAAAAACAGGAAATGACCCAAATATCCTGCAGCATGTAGTATATCATACAATGGAATACTCCTCCAAAGGAAAATAAACATAGGGGTGCCTGGGTGGCTCAGTCATTAAGCGCCTGCCTTCAGCTCAGGTTATGATCCCAGGGTCCTGGGATCGAGCCCCGCATCGGGCTCTGGGCTCGGCGGGAAGCCTGCTTCTCCCTCTCCCGCTCCCCCTGCTTGTGTTCCCTCTCTCGCTGTGTCCCTCTCTGTCAAATAAATAAAACCTTTAAAAAAAAAAAAAGGAAAAAAACATTGATACATACAACAACTTGAGTGGATTGCAAAAGCATTATGCTAAGTGAAAAAAGCAGTCTCAAAAGTTTACATACCATATGATTCCATTTATATAACATTTTTGAAATGACAAAGTTATAGTGATAAAGAACAGATCAGCAGGTTGTCGGTATAGGATGGGGGAGGGCATGACTCTAAAGGGGTAACATCACAGACTTTCTTTATGGTGATGAAATAGTTTGTACCCTGGATGTGTCATTGTTTCCTCAAATCTACACATGTGATAATATTTCATAGAATTATACACCCACATCCTCCCTCCCCATAAAAATAGTGTACATAAAAGCTGGTAAAAATCTGAATGAAGTATGTTATTGAGCTAATACCAATGTCAATTTCCTGGGTTGGTAATATAACATGTTCATCATTAGGGGAAGCCGAATATAGGGCACATGGGAACCCACTCTACTATTTTTGCCACTTCTTGTAAGTCTAATAGTATGTCAAAATCAATTTTTTAATCATAACCTAATAACCTAATAGCAAAGAGTCCCAGACATCTTTGAGATTTTGCATTTTAGGATGACCCAGGCATGACAAGTCTCAAAGGAATACTCAGAGAAAGAAGCATTTAGAAAAGGAAAGAGAGAGCGAGAGGGAAGAAGGGAGGGAAGGAGGGAAAGAAAAGAAAAGTTCTTCTTCAAAGACAGCAAGGGAATCAGACTTCAAAAGGACTGGCTCACCAAATAAAAAACAAAGACTTAAGGGGAAAATATACACTATTACCAAGATTACAAGTTTACATTAGCATGGTAAGAAAGCAGTAACTCCCTCATACATCTGTTACATTCACAAAGCTCCTGACATATCCCCAGGCATCAACATAACAAAAATTGGGGATAAAGCGGTTTCTGTTCAGGAGCCCAGGTTTTTGGGAAATAGTCCATGTTTTCTTATTTAGGGGACCACGCCAGTCAGTGTGACTCTCTTATCTCTGATTTATCTCATGGTGCGAAGTTTGTTGCCTGTGTTTTTGGTTCTTGCTATGGTTGGTGAAAAGTTTAGACTTACTGGAAGCAAAGAGGTTTTGCTTTTCTGCGGACACTGTAATCTACCAAAAGCACCTGCACTTTAGCCTGTGGCATCTCAGTGCACCCCGGGGTGAGACTGGATTTTCCCCACCACCTGCTGGGACCCCATTGGGTTGAAACTGTGAGCGCTGTCTCCCTTACACGACAGCACTTGAGAAATCACAAAGAATGCAGTCAGCAAACTACAGGGCTTGATATCTGTCCCAGGTCAAGTCTAGAGCAAATTACTGAATGAATGAATTGTGGGAACTTAGAAATTAACAAGACAGCTACCCCTCACTGGGTTCTGTGACAGGCACTATATAGTGCTGTCACCTTCTTCCCCACAACATAAGGTGGGCGGTACTCTCACTCTAAGTATTGGAGCTGGGATTTCAACCCAGGGAGCTCTGACACCAGATTTCTTAACCAGCATACTGTGCTCACATATACAAAAGGAGGCCGTAATTGCTGGGACCCAGCTGGGATTTACTAAGAATAGGCCATGCCAAATTGTATGAACTCCTTAAATGGAACTGCCAAATGAACAGATTTGAAAAATAGGATAGGCCTGATTTCAGCAAAGCATTAACAAGATTTTTATTATTCAGGAGAATGATGGGTTCTTCAAGGTGGGCCACCAGGAACGGAGACAGTCACATACAGAGATGCTGTAGCAGGAATTGAAACTTCAGATGAAGGGCTGGAGTGCATGAATTTTCTATATATCTTGTGTGTTTTTCCTTACACGTGTACCTAACCAGTGAAACTCTCCTTCATACCCAGTCCCCAGTTTTAGCCGCCACCCACACATCCTGGTCTCTTACCGCTGGCCTGGCGTGCCTTGCGAGAATATTCCACTAGGGGTCAGCAGAGAGCAGCAGGCCTCTCCAGAATTAGACGCTGTGCCCTGGGACCAGCTCAGCCTTGCATCCTCAAGGGCACCCAGGCTGGACCCAGAACTCTCAGCGTGTGCAAAACACATGACTTCACACACTGCCCCTTTTTAGCCCCACCTGCACCAGTTGGCACCACAGCTCCCAATCAGACTGCCTCGGCCAAGGGCAGGAGGAAAGAAGAGGCCAGGAAAAGAAATTTCAGACTCACAGATTTGGGGGAGCCAAGGCCCTACTTTAATACAGCTTGTTTTTCACATCCTGAGAAGCTGCACCCTTTGCAGCTTTGCTTCATGTCCGTGACCAAAAGGGTATTAAATGCAGATTCACACAGATAACCGGATCATGAGAGGTTTGCCGGAAGGACTCCTTTTGTCTCTCAGACCTGAAAACTCAGAGAGAAGCAAGGAGGATATTGGCCAGAAGGGGAGGCTTCCTTTCCATCTGCTCAAACGTTTGCTTTAAGGACGACTGGAAGATATGCTTTAAATACAGATTCCTGGGCCGCACCCCCTCTCCAAAGTGTCACAACTTTGAAAATCCTGAGGAGAGATTCATTAACTGTTGACACTCGAGGAGTAGCCGGTGGTGAGTAAGTTGAAGTGACCCAAGCAATCCAGGTCATTGTTACATTGGTGAACAATATAAGGCCCAGAATGGGAGCTCTGACCTACCCCAGCCCAGGTCTGAATCCAACGGATGATCCTACTTTTTACAAGAAAACTTCCTATGACCAGGGAGTAAGCCCTCCCTTTAAACTCTACCACTGGGCTTCAGATTTCAGTCTGCCAAGAACACAGTTACTTGCTGTTACTAACTATATATATATATGTTGTCTTGGGGCCTGAAAATGCCTGGGGAATACCCTGCATATAATCTAGCTAACTGCAGGACTCCTTCTTGTAGAGAAACATGACCCAAGCCAAGTGTGGGGCCCAGTGAAGAGGCATTAGCCATCCCCTCTTAACCCATCTCACTGTGCTTCACTTCCAAGAGTCAGTGCCCATGAATCACTATATTGTACACCAGAAACTAATATAACACTGTATGTTAACTATACTCAAATCAAAATTAAAAACTTAGTAAAAAAAAAAAAAAAAACTGGAGATCACCACCTAGATGATATCCTTTAATATGACCCACAAATATCAAAGTATATTGCTACCAAACATATCAACTAATATATATATATACTTATATATTTATATATTTATACTTTATACTACTCAGTGCTCATCAGATTTTATTTATAATTTTTGTACCAGGTGCTGTACAATACTGATGTGCTGCTCAGACCCCCTTTTCCTCTGGCTCCACATCTAAAACTACTGCCTCTGGCAATTCACAGATTCTGGAAGCTAAAATTAACCCGACAAGAGCAATTAGCCCAGTTCAGGAGACCCGTGAAAATTTGGCTGTTTGTGTTTTTTTTTTTTTTTAATTTATCGAGGGTAATTCAGTCCCTGTATTTAAAAAAAAAAAAATTCATGAACTAAAATCTCCAACATTCCTGATTTTCTGATATTAATCAAGACTCTCTATCAATCCATATCTTGACTAGAAGGAAATTAAGTATGAAAGTCAAACTAAAGATGCTTTTTGCCTTAATCTCTCCACAGATTTAGTTTTCGACAATGCCCAGAAGTTCGTGAATCTCTCTAGTCCAATTTCTTTTTTTTTATTTTTTTAAAGATTTTATTTATTTATATGAGAGAGAAAGTGCGCAGGGAGGGAGAGTGAGAAGGAGGAACAGACTCCCCGCGGAGCAGGGAGCCCAGTGCGGGGCTCAATCCCAGGACCCTGGGACCATGACCTGAGCCGAAGGCAGACTTTTAACCAACTGTGCCACCCAGGCGCCCCTCTGGTCCAATTTCGTAGACAGACTAGGCTCTAAGAAGTCCTCCTGTGCCCAACTGACCAAAAGTCCAGAAGGATTCTCCCGACACTCAGTTTTTCCCCAACAACATTCCCCTCATCATTGGTGCCAAGGGGAAATTGTCCCAGAGTATTCCAAATCACCTTTAAACAAAGGTGGCCATAGTCCCACCAGGTTTTCCAACAACGGACACAGCCAAAGTGCCCCAACATTTAAAGTGAGGACCTCCAGGGACACTGTTATGGGGACTCATGACTCCTCCCAGCACAAGGCTCCAGAGAGCTTCTGACACACGGAATGCATTTGGGGGAATATCTCTAAAAGCCCTTCGTGGCCTATGAGCATGTGAGAGCTGTGGTGGAAACACTTAAGATTCTTCAAAACAAACCATTTAAGGCCCTCAAAGTCCCCTCACTAAGAACCTTCTCTGATATAATTCTTGCCAACTACATTTCCCACTCATCCTGTCTCTGTATCCAGTTAGTTCCCAAATAAATTATTTATATTGATTCTAGGGAGCATAACCCAAGGACCCTCTCTCTCACTGACTAACAACCAAGTCCCCTCAAATATTTTCTTGGCTCCAGGCCCATGCCTGAGGGCTGAGTCCTGGCTTACAGGGCTCCAGTAACAAGGACCAAGACCTCCTCAGCATCCAGCAGACTCCCTCATGAACATTCCCTTCCCTTCCTCAAATGGACTAGAGTAGGAAGCCCACAAATCTGGCTGATAAAGTTCTGGCCCACTACACCTCATTTCAGCTCAGATTAATTAGCTCTGCCTAATTGATGGTAGTAACAAATCAGGAAGTATAGCATCACAAAACCTTTAGACCCAAAAGAAATTAGTTGCAATTTTTTCCCCACCCTAAGTATTTTTGGAATCCACTCTAAATGCTTTAGAAATCCTGCAACATGGCAGAATGAGGAAGTAGATGCAAGTGTCCTGATCCCCAACCAGGCTCCCACATTGCCTGCTTATTACAGATCCAGGTTTAGGAAACTTATTTCTCTGGGTCCAGGATTTCTGGCCTTTCCCTTATCCCGCTTTCTGGCAGAGTAGTTGTGATAAAGAAAACATAATTTATCATGTCACTTCCAGTTAACCAAAGTGAAATCACTTCTAAGATACTTGCAGGCACTTGATTCATTCATTCATTCATTCATTGGTTCAACAAATATCTACATGCCGGGCTCTCTCCCAGGCTCTGAAGAGACACCAGAAAGTTAGCAGGCCTCTTCCCCCAACTTCACATCTACTGGAGGAATCTGGACAAATAAATGGGCAATAATAATACAGCAAAATAACCCAGTAATGAGGGAAGCCCAGAAAGCACACAGGAAGGGGTCCATATTCAGGTCAGTGGGTCAAGGGTGAAAAGGAATCAACTGGGGCAGAAATATTCTGGAAATGGGGAAGAGCATGGGAAAGAGAACCAGAGAAGAAGACATGCTTTCATGGGAACCAGAATGGAGTCCCAAGGGGCTGGAACGGGTGAGAGGCCAGAGAAACAAGGATCAGATTGTGCTGTGAGTAGAAGACAAGTTTTTTTATCCCAAAGAGTTTTCAACACTCATTCATTCATTCTAGGGGCTGGACAGAAAAGAAAAAATTATAATAATAATTTCAGAGTGTGATGAGCACTATCAAGGCAACAGAGCAGAGGACAGAGAAATTAGGGACAGGGAAGTGGCTGCTACAGGGCGTTGATGTGATCCATGGGATCCTCACTTTACAAGTCTGACCACAGGGGCGCCTGGGTGGCTCAGTTGGTTAAGCGTCTGCCTTCGGCTCAGGTCATGATCTCAGGTCCTGGGATGGAGGCCTGGTCTGGCTCTGCGCTCAGTGGGGAGCTGGCTTCTCCCCTCTCCCTCTGCCCCTCCCCACTACTTGTGCTCTGTCTCTCTCCCAAATAAATAAATAAATAAATAAATAAATACATAAATAAATAAATAAGAAGAAAGGAAGGAAGGAATCTGACCACAGTGCAGAAAACCAACTGCAGGAAGACCAGTCAGGAACCAATTACTCAATTCAGAGAGAAAAAAATCTGAATTATAAAGATGATTTCCCAATGGATCATTTCTCCAGGTATAACTGCACAAACAAAAGTGGAGAAAACATGATCCAAACTCAATTTCCATCAAAATCTAAACATCTCAAGTAACAGTTGTTGTGGAAAGAACCCTGTGAGTGAATTTCAGGTATATCTTTAACAAGGGGTTTGGTATTTTTTATTATTTAAAATCAACTTTCCTTGACTTATCTACATTATTTACATTGACATTTTAAACAGAGTCGAGGGTGGTTCTTTATCCCTTAAACTTACTTATAAGGCTGACAAATTAGGGTTAAACAAAGGTCTTAACATTTCAACAAGCAACTTTTTTTTGAGAATTAAAAGGAGTTAAACTTTTCTGGAACATTCTCCTGCCTGCCTATGACAAGATTATAGACACTGAAAGCAGCATTGATTTTTCTCCGTCCGGGCAACCTCACCGTGTTGCCCATCCCGCCACCAGCTTTGATAAGTGCTGCCAAGAAAAAGAAACCCCTATAAAAGTAGTGAGCTCACAGACACAAGGAGAGGAACAACATTCGCCACTTTATTGCTCTCTGAGATTTGAGGGCAATGACATGTTTTCTCTTGATGACAGCTAGGAAAACCAGAAGTGGCAAAACCATTTTCATCTGACATGCCAATTCTGAATCCTGCACAGTGGCTGCCCGAAGCACAGTGCTGGGCAAGGGTGGAGGGTTTGGTGAGGCAGCTCGGGGGCTCCGGTAATGACCGCTGTGAACGTGGAGGTAGCACTGCCCAGAAGCTAAGAATTTGCCTCGCGGGAGGCGAGCCCTGCACCAGTGGAACTAATCAGAATCATTTGGCAAGGACGATGACCAACAGTCAGGGCAGAATAGGAACAATCCTGGCAGCAAGGAATCTTATCCTGAAGCTCTTTTCCAAGTCTGGAAGGCTAATTTTCTATTTTTAAGTGGATGGGGCTCCTGAATCCCAGCTAGGGAGAATCCCACTGTTTTATCTATAAAATATGGAAGAATCTTGCAGAGATCATGATTCAACAGATTGGAGTTGTAGGATGAAGGTATGTGCCCTTCAGCACTGTGTAACTCAATTTTTAAAAACGTAATTAATTAAAATAACTCCCAGACTGATGCAGATGATCAGTCTACTTTGAATCCAACACGGTTACTGTGTGTTCACAGTGACGGTGTTCCCTCCATCTCCAATGTCCCCCCGGGGGGCCTAGTACTAGGAAGCAACTAATAAAGAGTAGTGAAATAAACAAATGAATGCTCCACGGGGAAATTCTTTTAATGGTGAAAATAACCAATAACATCTGCTCTTGCATTTTTTCCCAGGTTCAAATTCTCTCTTCTGAACAATGTGGTCCAAAGTCTTGGGGTCTCAAAATAGTCCAGAAGCCCTGAGCATGTTTGATATTCGTTTTTGAGAAAAACTGTTGTCTCCACCCATCTAACTGTTGTCCCTTGGCAATCTAAATCACAAAGTGGACGTGTTTGTCTGTCTGTTTTCGCCTCCCCCATCCATTCCCCCAGCTTTTGTCCCAGCTCCCCGGTTCTCCAGAGAGCCCACTCACTCTCGGTGCACAGCTGCCTGATGAATTTCACTCCATGCTCAGCTCCACAATTAACCTAGCACAGTCTCTTGGCCACAATAATTTCCTCAGTGGAGGAGACGTTTGCTAGGCTCATGAGGAAAAAAGCTTCCTCTTATCCTCCATAAGACTGTCAAAAAGATGGGAACCTAAAGACTCCAGGGCCCATTACACGGAGCCTTAGGAGGAACCAACACAGAAGAGCAGAGCCACATGGGACATCCTGTGAGCATCGCGTGAGTCCTAACTGAAGCCTCACCCGAAGGAGCTTTACCTGTGGTCTTCTCAGTGACAAGAGCCAGCAAAGTATTTTGTTTGTTTGTGTAAGCTAGTTTGTTTGAGGTTTAGTGTCGCTCACAGTAAGATTCCTGACTAGTTCATCTTCCACCCAGTGAATGTGAATGAGGACACAAGTATGACTTCTACATCTTCACCGAAATGTGGATAAGCAGCATCGAAAGCACACGAAGCTGCTTTAATCCAAAATTATCAGCACTTGTGACACTCCTTGGAGAGTTCGACTTTGACGTTATCCAGAAGTGCCTTTAGTTATCTAATGTGTGAGAAGCAGGAATTCTGAACAGTGTCCAAAGTGCACAGTCTGTCCCCTATGTGAACTAAAGTGAACGCATCACAAACGTGGACTGAAATGGTTGAGAAACACTGATCCAAAGGACATTTTCATTGTCCCTCTCTCCAGGTTTTCCTCCCTCCATTTCAACATCAAACCAGACACTCAGAAAGCAACAAAACTGATCCAAATTACTGGTTCTCCATAAAGGAATTGATAGATCAAATCTCCATATTATGCCCTTGAAGACTTAACATTAATGGCCTTGGCTTTTGTAGAGAGAAAAGGAAAAAGAGGGTCAATCGGCAAAGAAAACTGCTAGTGACCGAAGGTGGAAAAATGGTGCACGCGGACGGAGAAAATAACCTAAAAGGAAAAAATGTTAGGTTCAGGATTCGAGTCTGAGAAGACTCAGGTCCATGCGTTACCCAAAGGAAAAAAGCAAATTCCAGCAAGATTGTTACAATGCCTCTGAGCCAGCATCTCTTTCCTGTTGCTCTTCTTGTCTGCACTGAGCGGAGGAAGAGGGGCCGACAGCATGGAATTGAGGGCTCTGGGCCTTTAGGCCTCACGTGAGCTTAGTGGTCATGTCTGCTAGTGCTCCAAGTGGAACCCACTGAACAATGGGCCAGCTCACACGGGGGCTTCGTCCAGGGTGACACAGGCTCACTGACTGCTCCTTCCACCTGATGATCTGAAGCGCTCAAAGACAAAGGGCAGGGACGCCTGGGTGGCTCAGAGGTTAAGCGTCTGCCTTCAGCTTAGATCATGATCACAGGGTCCTGGGATCAAGCCCCGCATCGGGCTCCCTGCTCGGTGGGGAATCTGCTTCTCCCTCTGCTTGTGCTCTCTCTCTCTCTCTCTCTCTCTCTCTCTCTCCCTCTCTCTCTGACAAATAAACAAATAAAATCTTTTTTAAAAAAGGCAAAGAGCATATGTGTTTCTGAACCACAGCCTGGCTCCAGAGAGAGACCCTTCCAGGAACCGACCCCTCAAGGCAGAAGAATTAGCAAATGAGGAACCTGAGATCTTGTGGGGAAAACAGTGAGGGGGGCAAGGTCACAGAGGAAATTATAAAAACTGTTTTCCATATTCTTTCTCTTTACAAAAATTGAACAACAAAGATGACACTGGATAATGAGAATTACCAACCATGTTTCACTATCTTAAATGCATAACAGTGTGTAGCGTGCAATTATTTTTCCACTTACCATCTAATGTTTCTAAAATATTTTCAAACTTTTACTTCATCAAAGTTTCAACAAGATGCGACTTCTTGATTTGGGTAGCGTGGCAATTAAAATCATCTGGAAATGTTGGACAAAATATAACCCCCCAAAAATTGTCAGATTTTTGTGTAATCGAGCTCACAAAAACAGAAGTGTGAAAGCTGAAGCTTGGAGAGATTGTGTAACTGAGTCTGTGTTGCACACATTTAGGAAGTGCAGAGCCAGGATCTGGAACCTGACCGTGGACTTCAGGGGCCATATTTCTATTCTTGATGCCACTCTGTCAGACCCAAACTAAGTAGAGCACACAAACCGATTTCATCTCCTGCGGGATTACAATAGCTTTTCTCTAACCTGGTGACTGATGTCACTCCTTGGTTATGTCCTTAGGCGGGTGAGTGGGTTCTGTCAATTACTGAGGGGAATCCTGATAATAGATGTTTACAGAAAAGGATGGTGTCCAGAAGATGGTGCAAAACATTGCCACCTTCTTCCTTCCAATCCCATGGATACTGGGATCTCTTCCCTCTCTGATCACTCTTCTCTTCCTCCATTCCCCCTGGTCCCTTCCCACTCAAGTCTGTCCATCCCACAGAGTCCAGCTCCCTCCTGGAAGGACAGTGGCAGTCACTGGGTATCATTGGAGGTGCCCTTTAATCCCAGAATGGAGTATCCTTGGAAAATAAGCTTTCCTGTTGTTTATACTACTCTCTCATAGCATGACTTCAATGTATTATGTTCCCCAGTATTCTGGGTTTTCTTCTGTTGCCCCAATCTCCTCCTGGGGAGGGATGAGGTGAAAGAGGGATTAAGGAGGAGCTGAGAAAATCCTATACTGCCTCTTTATAACACCTGGCTTGGCCTTAATCTTTAAGCAAAGAGGACAGTTAGCTTCTGGGAAACACCAGCTTCTCCCTCTGCCGAGGGTAAGTGCTTCCCAGGCATGAGCTGCCCGTTGGGCACACACCTGAGAGCTGCTGACAGGGACCATAAATCAAGGGACTTGGGCGGCATGTAAGGGTAAAGGTAACAAAGAGCCTCTTCCTTTCTCATCAAAGCAGGTTGATTTCAGCTGCTCCTGACCCAGGAGGATGCTCTGGTTCCAAATCAAATAAAGGGCACACCTGCTGTGTACTGGTAACCACATTAGCCAAGTTCTGAGTAGGAGTGGAGACAGGTTCTTGCACACCATTCTCCGCACCCACTCCCTCAGCAGGGCCCTTTGTCATCCTGCTCTTTTCCTCTTCTGCCTGGATAATGACAATCTGCTTGTCACCCTCATATGCCGCTGCTGGGCCACACAGCAGAGAGCCCCAACAATTTTTGTCTGAAATTTGAGGTAACCATTGTTCTATTCAGGTTCTCTATAGAAACAGAACTAATAGGGGCGCCTGGGTGGCTCAGTCGGTTAAGCGTCTGCCTTCGGCTCAGGTCATGCTCTCAGGGTCCTGGGATGGAGCCCCACATCGGGCTCCCTGCTCAGCGGGAAGCCTGCTTCTCCCTCTCCTTTTGCCTCTCCCCTCCACTTGTTCTCTCTCTCAAATAAATAAATAAAATCTTAAAAAAAAAAAAAGAAAAAGAACCAGTAGAGTGTGTGTGTGTGTGTGTGTGTGTGTGTGTGTGTGTGTGTGTGTGTGTGTGTGTGTGTTAGAGGGGGGGAGGACTTAAGGAACTGGTTCATACATCTGTGGGGCCTAGCAAATCCTAAATCCACAGGGTGGGCTGGCAATTCCAGCACTAAGTTGATGTCTTGAGTCTGAAGACAGTCTGGAAGCAGAATTTCTTCCTCCTCAAGGCATCTGAGTTTTTTCTCTTAAGATTCTCAATTGATTGGACGAGGCCTACCATGTTACGTATGGTAATCTGCCTTACTCAAAGTCTACTGATTTAAATGTTAGTCGTATCTTAAAAAAAGAAAAAAAATACCTTTACAGAAGCATCTAGACTGATATATGACGAAACAATTGGGCACCAGAGCCTAACCAAGTTGACACACAAAATTAACCATCACCACCTGGCTGAGGACCCAGGGGGAGGGTGACGACCCTAGAGCCTCTAAATGAGAGAAGGAAGCACACCGCCAGATGTGCACCCCTCCCCAGGGACACCGTGAAAACCCTCTGAATTGATTTAGAGAAAGGAGAGGGAAGGAACAAGGAGCAGGGACTTACCAGCAATAATTGTCTAGAAGGGCCAAGCGCCACAATCAGCATTCCGAGCATGACCCTCACCTTCTGCAACCACTGGGTAAATTCCTCATCATCCTCACTAGATTTAAACCATTCAATTTAAGACCAAAGTTGCTCACAAGAGACCAAAAAAACTCCAAAGAAATCTGAAGCTTCATACATACTTCACTCATATATTATTGTCAACCGTGCTGGTATTGCAGTTTTGCAACTGTTTCATGTAAAGTAAAGCAAATAATGCAAAACATAGTGATGTTACAAGGATCTAAGGTTTTCAACATAAGGGCAAAGAGATGAGCACAGAAAATAAACATCCTTTTTTGAGGGGAAAAAAAACCCTCCAATGTTAAATTGGATTGGGATTGAAACGATCAGTTCAAACGCATGATTGTTTTCTTCAGTCTCCTCCCTCGCTCTGTCCAGGAAAGGGAACGGAAGGCAATGACATCCCAGTCGCGATGAGGACAATGAGCACCCAGACATGACTTTTAAATACTATTCTCTACTCAAAAGAGCCAGGGCTCCTCAGAGAAATGGCTGATTACAGGGTACCGGCAGCGAGCAGACACGTTGAGCCCAGGACACTTTTGCCAAGAGAGTGAAAGAAGTCCATAAAGATCAACACAGTTATAGCAAAAGAAAATAGGGGAAATCCGTTTGACAGTATCAACGTTGAACATACCCTCTGAGCAAGCCATTCCACTTTTAGGTATGTTCCCCCAAAGACAAGCACCGGGACGTTCATGGCAGCACCACTGCAGAACCCAGAATCATCCCAAACGTCCACCTGTACTCAAATGGATACATAAATTACAGGAGCAATGAGAAACAAAAAACTGCAGCTACATACATCACAGATGAATCTCGTGAACACAGAGAAGCCAGACATAAGAGCACATGCTGTGTGAGGCCGTGTACACGAAGTCCCAAAATGCAAACTGGTCAACAAGCTTAGAAATGAGGCTGGTGGGGGCACCTGGGCGGCTCAGTGGGTTGAGTGTCTGCTTTCAGCTCAGATCATGATCCCGGGGTCCTGGGATTGGCCCAGGGGCCCAGCGTCGAGGCTCCCTGCTCAGAGGGACAGGGAGTTGGCTTCTCCCTCTGCCCCTCCCCACCCCCGGCTCCTGCTCTCTCTCTCAAATAAATGAATAAGATCTTTAAAAAAAAAAAAAAGGGAAGTAAGACTGGTGGTTACGCTTGTAAGGGACAGTAGTGATAGGAAGAGGGTATGATGGGGCTTCTGGGCTACTGACAATGTTCTGTTTCTTGTCCTGGGAACTGGCTATACAGGTGTTTGCACTTTGACAAAAAAATTTACTGACTTGATTTTTTGTGTAATGATCTTTATGTGAAAATTCCATTTAAAAATTGTACTTCTATTTTTATTTATTTATTTTTTTAGAGAGGGAGGGGGAGAGGGAGAGAGAGAATCTCAAGCAGACTCCACACCCAGTGCAGAGCCCGATGACACGGGGCTTGATCTCATGACCCTGAGATCATGACCTGAGCCAAAATCAAGAGTTAGCCGCTTAACTGACTGAGCCCCCCAGGCACCCCTTAAAAGTTGTACTTTTAAAAAAGCCAGCTTGAAGGGGTTCCCAGTGGCCAAGTTTAGCACAATTTGAACATCAAAAAGGATAATGATTGGAGCTGGTTATTAAATGAAAAAACCTAAGTCCAGGGAACAAAGAGAGGATAAGCAGACCAATTGTTCTTTACAAAAGAAAGCCGCTAATAAATGCAGAAGGAACGACAAAATTAGAAGATCACCATTTTCAGCCCCCGATATAACTGACTGAGGTAACAATCACAAACAGAGGCTAAAACCACTGGATGAAAACTCATTAGCAAACAGGGTATTCATACAGTGCCAAAGTATCATCCCAGAGACCACTTACCTTTACGAGGGAGAGCAATTGTACCTTTGCCACGGAGAAGTCCGGTGATTCCCACCTTAACCCAGTGGTGGAACGTGGCATCACAAATAATGGAAAGGTGTGACATTACAAGCCTCCTGGCAGGATGCAAATTAAACAAACAGGATCACCTAAGGCAGTGGGTTTTCTTGACTGCATTAAAGTCACCTGAGTTTAAAACTCCCAATGCCTAGGCGATGCTGCCAGACCAGAATCTCTGGGGTGAGACCCCACCATCAGTACTTTTTTAAAGCTTCCCAGGTGGGTGCCTGCCTTTGGCTCAGGTCATGATCCCAGGGTCCTGGGATTGAGTCCTGCATCAGGCTCCCTGTTCAGCGGGGTCTGCTTCTTGCTCTGCCCTTGCTCCTCCCCCTCATGCGCTCGCTCGTTCGCTCTCTCTCTCTCTCTCTCAAATAAATAAAATCTTTAAAAAAAAAATAAAATAAAGCTTCCCAGGTGACTGCAGTATACAGTCAAGGTATTCCGTACAAAAACGTAATATCCTGAGTCTAACTTCTCATTTACAGGATATACAACACATAAAGCTGTAGTTCTTAATGCTGGCTGCTTACTAGAATCACCAGGAGAATTTTGAAACTTGGGTCACCTGGCCTTCCTCTCCAGCGATTCTGATTTCATTGGTTCATAGTGGAACTCAGGCATCAGTATTCTCTCTTCTAGGCTTTAAGTTTTATCTCAGTAGCCTTCAGTGAGAACAGAGTAGGCCAGTTACTACCCCTTCCTGGTAACGCCAATCAGTCAGGACAAGCAGTCCTGCTGAGCAGCCGGGTTGAGGAACAGTGAACCTCATGAGGAAAAAGACAAATCTGGGGCGCCTGGGTGGCTCAGATGGTTAAGCATCTGCCTTTGGCTCAGGTCATGATCCCAGTGTCCTGGGATCGAGTCCCACATCGGGCTCCCTGCTCTGCGGGAAGCCTGCTTCTCCCTCTGCCTCTCTCTCTCTCTCTCTCTCTCTCTCTCTCTGTCTCTCATGAATAAATAAATAAAATCTTTAAAAAAAAAAAAAGAAAATGACAAATCTGAATGCAGGACATTTGGAAGACCTTGGACTCTTCAGAAGATCAATGTCATGGGGGAAAAGAAAGAGGAAGGAAAGAAGAAAGAGGTTAAAATAAGTCACCAGAAAACATAATGTGTGCATTTGATAAAAACAATTATAAAGACATTTGAGGGGAACAATTGGGGAAATTTAAACACTGAGTCAATTTTAGATGGCTAATTCTCTTAGTAGGGATAATGCCATTGTAGTTCTATAGATAAGTATCCGCAGTCTTTTTTTTAAGATTTTATTTACTTATTTGAGATAGAAGGAGAGCATGAGCTGGGGAGAGGGGGAGAGAGAAGCAGACTCCCCACTGAGCAGGAAGCTAGATGTGGGGCTTGATCCCAGGACTCTGGGATCATGATCTGAGCCAAAGGCAGATGCTTAACCAACTGAGCCACCCAGGGGCCCTAGTATCTGCATTCTTAAGGGAGGTGTGCTGAACAATGAGAAAGGATGTGTTACAATGTATCTAACTTCCCAGTTCATTGCACTAATCTTTCAGTTTCCCTGTATGTTTGAAATGGTTCATAAGAAAAAGGTGAAGAAATGAGAAAAATCTTAAACAAGGATAAAAACCTACTCAAAAGACCATATAATTCCCATCTGTATTACTTCTCTAGAGAATTTTCCAGGAAAACCCACTCACAGCTCAATCTTATACAAACAACCTCATACCACACCCAACAATTAAAGCTGCATTTCTCAACCTTTGCCCACTGGCTCTCAATAGAAGACACCTGGAAAAGATCTCTTATACAAATAAGTTTGAAAAATGTTCGGTTATGCAAGGTTTTCTTGCTACCAGGCGTCTCAGAAAAATAACGTATTAATATGCATTGTCCTGGGGGCGCCTGGGTGGCTCAGTTGGTTAAGCGACTGCCTTCGGCTCAGGTCATGATCCCGGAGTCCTGGGATCGAGTCCCACATCGGGCTCCCTGCTCAGTAAGGGAGCCTGCTTCTCCCTCTGACCCTCCCCCCTCTCATGTACTCTCTCTCTCTCATTCTCTCTCTCTCAAATAAATAAATAAATCTTAAAAAAAAAAAATGCATTGTCCTGTGCAGTTGGGGGGAGGACACGTGCAGAGTAAAGCGACATTTCTTAACCCAATTTTGTTTCCAACCCTTTTTGAGCACAGACCCCTTCAATCCCAGGAAATCTTGTAGGTTAAGTGTGCTGCAGGCATTTGGGAATGTGCTAGCATCAAACACCCTCTCCCTCATTTCAAAACTTCTCTGTCTTTGATGAACCAAAGAGCCCTGGGATTTCCGTCCGAGTCCTGAAGTCTTCAATGACGCATTTGCCACCCCATGAGGATCTGTCTCACAGTCAGTGCAATTTCCTGTTCACCAAAATACAAAATGTAATTTTTTTGTTCGGGCACCTACTGTTTACATGTGTATGCACTGTTTTATGTGTATCTATGTAAGCTTTGCTTCAAGTGCACTAAAAATATCTATTTAAATTGAGAATTCCTCAAAGACCACCCCATGCGTCCCCTTCCATGTGGATGACACCACACACCACAGACAGTACATGCTGATATCCAAACAGCAAGAAAGGAGTACCCCCCCCCACCCCCGCTCAGCCCCTGCAGCACCAGTGTTCACATGCATCTCGCTAGTCCTCCCCACACAGCCCTATGAGCTGTGTCTTATAATCACAGGTGAGGTTCCTGAGGGTCAGAGAGCCTATGCGCCTTGCCGGAACCAACAGTGGGATCTGAGCCCCGGGAGCCCGAGACCAGAGCTCCTGCTCCCACACCAGCCCCAATCCGCTTCCTGCAACTCCAGCCTTAACCCTCGTCCACAGCTCCTGCTTTGCTGCACACCATGTCAGGACTTTCAGGACTTCCAGGAAAAGCAGACTCTAGGGGCGCCTGGGTCGCTCAGTCGGTTAAGCGTCTGCCTCCGACTCAGGTCATGATCCCAGGGTCCTGGGATCGAGCCCCGCATCGGGCTCCTTGCTCAGCAGGAAGCCTGCTTCTCCCTCTCCCTCTGCTGCTCCCTCTGCTTGTGCTCTCTGTCAAATAAATAAATAAAATCTTTAAAAAAAAAAAAAAGCAGACTATGTACCCTGCCTGGCAAGTGACATGTACAGATTCAGAAGCTAAATCATCATCAAAGTCACCCTTTGACGAAGCCCAGTTGGCCAGCCCTGTGGCACATCCAACCTCAAAAGATAGTCTGTAGGTGAAGAGCTAATGATAAGTGTGAACACAAAGTTGCTCAATGAGCCACTGCGGGGAACCACCTGGCTCCAAACCTTGAGGGCTGCCAGCAACTCTCATGAAACATGGCAGAAAATCCTGGCGATTTCCCACTCACTCCCCTCCTGCAAAACATAGCAGCACTGTAGCCAGGGGCATATGGGAGTTCACTCTACTGGGGCCAGGTGAAGACCAAAAACTGAGCTCAGACGAAAGAGATGAGAACTTGTCCTCAGCAGATCTCAGATCTAGTATGGCAGCTTCACTGGTCAAGGGGAGAAGGGTCTCATATTATTTCTCCAATTGATCAGAGGGTAGAGAGACCTCATACCATTCTGTGCAACTCTTAAGCCTGCACCAGAGCCCTAGGCTCTCGGGCTGCAGTTAGTCAAGGGCAAACTAGTGGAGTCCCATGGTAGCCATCTGCCCAGAGAGCATGTGGGTCCAGGAATTTAAATTCCTTCCCCGGATCTGAATCAGCCTGTGATTCAGACACACGAAGTTGTGGAGTAATGAGGTGGTGAAATGTAAAGAAGTTCAACTTCAGGCCATGCAAAACTAGTTCCTTGGCTTACATCAGGGCTTGGCTCATCTCTTACCAAAATGGTAGACGTTGCAATCTATCATAGGAACATTTTTAAGCAACATAAACTTCTGCTGTTCAGTAAGCACTTCCCAACCACCTGCTCTGAACAGTGACCGTACTATATCCTGGTGTTTCAGGGACAGTTTTGTCCCAATATCATGGCAGTCTTCCTTCTCCCAGAAACCTCAGAAACCCAAGCACATTCTTCTTACAAGTTAAGTTGCAAGAAGGTCTGGACTCTGAGACATTGGTCTGAAGGGTTTTACAATCAAGTCTTTTTTTTCTACCCAATAGTAGGGAATACTTAGGTATGAGTTACATTAGTTTATCAGATTCTACCTTCAGTGTTCTCTCCTTAAAAAGTCAACATTTTTTTATTTTTTTTTATTTTTTTAAACATTTTATTTATTTATTTGAGAGAGAGAGAATGAGAGATAGAGAGCACGAGAGGAAGGAGGGTCAGAGGGAGAAGCAGACTCCCCGCTGAGCAGGGAGCCCGATGCGGGACTCGATCCCCGGATTCCAGGATCATGACCTGAGCCGAAGGCAGTCGCTTAACCAACTGAGCCACCCAGGCACCCAGAAAAAAGTCAACATTTTTAAAGTCCAAATACACAGTCAAGATCCCCCAAGTGAGAAAGGGTGACCCAACCATGCTGTGTCCACAGTCCAGCACAGTGAACGCCACCCAGAATGCCCTTGTCTCTCCAGGTGAGCCGCCTCCCTATCCTCCTAGTGACAGTTTCCATGCACAACGTTTCCTACCTCCTATGTCCTCTAATCTCTGCCAGAGGCATTTCAAAGTCACAAGGCTGAAAATATTACCAGGATATAATACAAGCCCTATATAAAATAGAAAACTAATCTACAACCGTGCCCTGGCCAGTCTCTCGTGGGATGGAGATGCCTAACCCATGCCAGTCGGGCTCTCATGGTAACACCTTAGCAAAGGAAGGGAAGCTGCTGTACATGACAAATGGCAAAAGGCTGCCTCAGGCTTCTCTCCCAGAATCCAGGGGCTCCGCCTAGCTGAAAAGAGCACAAAGCATTTAAGGTGCTGCCCACCGGCAAAGAGCTCACAGTCTACAGGGATGAACAGACACCTGCTTCTCATCAGGCAGGTTGCAATAAGGGCCATGGTAAGAGTGTTTCCAAAGAGGCGTTGGGTATGCAGAAGAGAGAAGCATTCGTTCTATCTGTGGGTTTTGGAGAAAGCGACCAGAAGCGGTTCCTGGGCTTTCGACAGTTGGAAATGTCAAGAAAGGGAAGGGAAGGGAGTCCTGGGCAGAGGGACCCATCATCAAATGCGCCAACATGTGAAAGCGCCCAGTGTGCATAGGAAATGGCACCTGGTTTGGGAAGGGCTGAGGGGGCAAGATGGGACCAAGATGATGTGACTTTTTTGCAGGGCAAATTTTACTTAGTATGTCTATTTCCATCCCAATTTCTTTTTACCTTTACGTCCCTCCATCCCTATCAGGCTCTCTGCTGTGTCTCTCCGTAGCTGTCTCTTTCTCTCCTTCTCCTTCCCATCTCCCCACCCCTTCCCCCAGTTAAATTTCAGAGCCACACAATGCTTCCAGACCTGGAAGACACCAATAATCTAGAATCAATTCAATATCATAAAACATTTCTACAGGAAGCCTGAAGGCCCCAGGAATTCAAGTTCACTGCTAAAGGGCAAAGGAGGGTAAGCAGAAAAAAATGTGGATTCATGAGTCAGATATAATCTCTTAAAAGTTACATGAACCTCAGTCTCCTCATCTGTGAAACAGGTAACATAACCATCACATACAGCTATTGCGAGGACTAAACGCGGTAATGTATCTAAAGCTCCTCACACAGAGTCTGGTATATGCTAAGCAACTAGCTACAAAGCCAGTTATATCATTACTGTTATTTTTCAGAGTGTCTTCTTTGCCTTTTTAGACTCAGAGTCTAGCATCATACTTGGCACATCATTGGAGCTCAGCACATGCTCAGAAAAACAAGATAGAAAGAGAAAGACATGCTGAGACTCACCTAGAAGGACACCAGATAGGAAGAGAGAGAAACCAAGAGACAGACAGACAGACATGAGGGAGGAAGAAAGAGAAAGGCAGACAGATGCACAAACTGACAGACACGCCAATCAACCCACTGACCAAGTCTCTTGCTCTGTCTACGTTTTCCTTTCCTACTGTGGGTCCAGTATATTTCCTTACATGATTCTCATAAATCAACACAGATGATGAACAAGGAGGTCAGATCCCCCCACCCGGCTTGCCCTGCTACAGCGGATAGCTGAGCAATAGGGGGATTCGGTGCCCACATCCAACATGGTGTCACGGAGTGGTGCATGGCTGGCATCTCACTGGAGTGGGAGCAAGCCGTCCTGGCGCTCTGGGAGGCATCCCTCGAGAACAGTGTAGCACCCTGTTCCGTCCAGTCCTGGCTGGGCAGACCCCATGACCTCGACCTCATTTGCAGAGGACTGCTTAGCCAATGAGAAGGACGCCCAACGCTGTCCCTGACAACGCCCCAGGGACTTTCCTCCACAAATAGAAAGGGCCCACTTTTCTTTCCACCTCAAAGGGAAAAACAACCCAGTCCTCCAAAGGAGACATTTAACCCGGTTGGGAGGACACTTCGGGCCTCTCCTTGCTGTGGTTGGCCTTCAGTACGGCACTGGCTGTCAACCGTGAGCTCATGCACACCTGTCATCAGTGCACTTTGACAGAATAGCGTGAGTGTGGATATGGTCACATTTGGAACGAGGAGTTCCTTAGGGAACAGGTGTTGAATGAATCATTTTGGAGGCGATATCTCTCTTTCGAGTGATGCCAAAGACAGACTGAATCCTGGGCGAAGAGCTGAAGACCACCAGCATTCTATGCTTGTGATTTCCAAACTACTGGCCATGCCACTCCCACCCCACAGCGTTCTCAGATTATGTGGGAAGAAAGGGGCAGTTTCCCACAGGGTGTGAGGCTGCCGCATGGGTGTGACCTTTCTTCCCTCCAGTCAGCAGGCTGGGACAGTGTCCTTCCCACTCCCACTTGATCCGCTCACAAGCCACCTTCCTGCTCCTCCTACCGCTTCAGGGCAGCATCCACACGGGCAGCAGAAACCAGCTGATTTGGGACCTAGACCGTGCTGCCAACACGCCTGCTGGAGCTCCAGACAGTAGGGAAACCTGGGAACTCTCTGCCCTCCAAATAAAACTCGCTGTAGCTCGTCAGCAAACAATAGTCCGTGAGAACCTTCGGGCGAAGCTGCGATAGAAATCCTTAACTACTGGGGACCCTGGCAAGGTCAGGTTTTAATGGGGATCTTCCTATCTTTTCATTTCATTTCAGAAACATTCCGCAAGAGTCAGAGGCTTCCCAGGAGCAAGGAGTTCCTCAGCCTGCCACCACCTTGCAGAACCCCAGCAGAAGGAATGACCAAGGCCAACAAACAGGTCATTTACTTTCATTTCTAAAGAAGGACAGCTGATTTTGGAGATGGATGGCTGTCTTGCTTGCACAACACTGTGAATGTACTTAATGTCACTGCGCTGTATGTTCAAAAGTGGTTAACATTGGGAAGTTTCATGTGATGTATATTCTACCACAATGTTTAAAAAGTAAAAAAAAAAAAAAGAATAAATTGAATGGAACATTTTTTTTTAAGTACATCTAGGGGCACCTGGGTGGCTCAGTTGGTTAAGCGACTGCCTTCAGCTCAGGTCATGATCCTGGAGTCCTGGGATCGAGTCCCGCATCGGGTTCTCTGCTCAGCAGGGAGTCTGCTTCTTCCTCTGACCTCCCCCCTCTCATGCTCTCTCTTGCAAATAATTAAATAAAATCTTTTAGTAAATAAATAAGTAAATGAATAAATAAATAAGTACAGCTAAGTCCCAGGCAGTTTGGTGATCCTTGACTTAGTATTATTAAATTATTTTTAAACAGAGTCTCAGTATTACAGAAAAGGTTACCAGCTACAAGGGTTTATGAAAATTAAAGGCAAGAAAATATATGCCCTTATGTCAAACATGCCCTTAAATCAAAAATCAATACACGCTCTCTGGTATATGAGTGTTGTCCATGAGCAAGATTTTCTAAAGAATGTCACTAAGCTTTTCTCTCAGAAACCGGTTCTTCCACAGTTGGGGCTTAGAGAACATTCAGATCACAGGAGTGGCTTATAAGGGTGTCCAACTCGCCCTTCAACAATAATGCATTCAACACTCAGAACTGTCATCAGACACAGTCCCCCAGTGACATAAGTGGATAATATGATTTGCCTGTACAGACTGTAAAATGAAGGCATGGGAAATCTTGAAGACTGAGCTGAGATCATTCCATAAGAAGAGAAGTTCAGATTCCAGATTCTGAGCCCCTGCCCCAGAGGCCACCCTTTCTCTGCCTCTGGCTCAAGATCATTTAAGAAACACTCTCTGGGATTTCTTTCACTTTCTCTCTCTCTCAAATAAATAAATAAAATCTTTTTAAAAAAATAGAAAGAAAGAAAGAAAGAAAGAAAGAAAGAAAGAAAGAAAGAAAGAAAGAAAGAAAGAAAGAAAGAGAAAGAAAGAAAGAAAGAAAGAAAGAAAGAAAGAAAGAAAGAAAGAAAGAAAGAAAGAAAGAAAGAAAGAAAGAAAGAAAGAAAAAGAAAGAAAGGAAGGAAGGAAGAAAGAAAGAAAGGTCACTCACTATAAATTACCTCCAGTGACTATCCACCCACAGAAGCACCTACTCTCTTAAATCCTGCTTCCTGACTCACTCTTCTCGAAGACTCTGGCTTCTGTTACTTACCACCAAAAGAGCTCTGACTAATATAAACGTACTCTCACCCCTGGTTCACCTCCTCTCTCTCTGGCTCCTCCTCCTCGGTTTTTTCAGCAGGCAACCCTTTCTCTGTCCATCCCACAGCGTAACTCCCAAATCAGTATCTCTACCTTGGAAATTTCTTCTTAGCTCCAGACCTGTGGAGCCCCCGTTCTACTTGACATTCCTACCTGAATGTTCCAGTAGCTCCTTACACTCACCATGCTCAAACCCAAACACATCTTTCCTCTTGCCCTCCCTCCCCACAGAACCCACCCCTCTTTCTGTCTTCTCTGTCTTCGTTTGTTTTTAGTAATCTCTACACCCAATGTGGGGCTCGAACTCACAACCCCGAGATCAAGAGTCATATGCTCCACCAACTGAGCCAGCCAGGCGCCCCTCTGTCTTCTCTAGCTTGATAAATGTCAAATGGGCCAAGCCAGAACCATTCCTCTTCCTTGCCCCCCATCTAATCAACTGCCAAGCCCTGGGTACCTCATAAGTGTCTCCTCTTCGACACCTCCTCACTGCCCTATTCTTTCCCTCGCCGGCTCCCAAACTAAATATCATGAAAGCACCCTCACTGGCCTTTTTGCCTCCCGTCTTCTGCCCTCTAGCCTATCTCCCACCCTTCCACCACACTGGATTTTGCTAACATAAAAATCCGATCGTATCACCATACTGCTCAAAATTCTTCAGTGGCTCGCCCGTGTCTCCAAGGTAAAATCTAGTAAACGCCTTCGCGGTGATGCTCCAGGCCTTTCGTGATCTTTGTCCCTGCTTCCCTTCTGCACCCCATCCCACAGCCAGGTCTTCAAACATACTAAACTGCCGTGGTCACTCCAAGCATGCCGTGTCCTCCAGAGCAGCTGGACCTTTGCACATGCCATTGTCTCAGCTTAGATGCCATCCCCTCCCCACAGTGCATTCCAGCACACTCCTACTAGATGAGATATGTCTGTTGGGAAGCCTTTGTCAGGTTCCCTGGGTCAACTTATGAGCTCCATTTCTCCTATGGCCCCGTCAACACTGACACACAACCTCATTAAAGCAATTTAGCTCATTATATTAGGTTATTTGTTTATGTAACTGGCTTCCCAACAGACTGTACGATTCTTAATGATACCTGACTTGATTTTTACTTTGTTTTTGAAGTGACTAGTCCATTCCCAGTTGATGGTAGGCACTTAACAATTGTTTATTTAAAATTGAGGGGCGCCTGGGTGGCTCGGTCGTTAAGCGTCTGCCTTCGGCTCAGGTCATGATCCCAGGGTCCTGGGATCGAGCCCCACATCGGGCTCCCTGCTCAGCGGGAAGCCTGCTTCTCCCTCTCCCACTCCCCCTGCTTGTGTTCCCTCTCTCGCTGTGTCTCTCTGTCAAATAAATAAATAAATCTTTAAAAAAAAATTGACAGTTGGGGTAGAGGAATGAACAGGTGGAGCCCAGAGGATTCTAGGGCAGTGAAATTACTCTGTAAAATATTACCATGGTGGGTACATGTCATTAGATACTTGTCCAAACCCACACAAGGTACAACGCCAATAGTTAACCCAAATGATAACTAAGTTGTACCCCTAAAACTAATGTAACATTGTCTGTTGACTAGACTTAAAAAAAAGAAAAAGTGAACCCTGAAGAAAGCTATGGACTACGGGTGATTATGATGTATAAATGTAGGTTCATCGATTGTACCAAATGTCCCACTCTGGTGGGGGGACACTGATAATGGAGGAGACTGCATGTGTGGGGACAGATATAGGAGGATATAGGAGGAATCGCTGTACCTTCTGTTCAGTTTTGCTGTGAACCTAAAATAAATTACATATGGGGTGCCTGGGTGATGCAGTCAGTTAAGCGTCCGACTCCTGGTTTTGGCTCAGGCCATGAGCTCAGGGTTGTGAGATCGAGCCCCACACCCAGCTCCGTGCATTAGGAGTGGAGTCTACTTAAGATTCTCTCTCCCTCTCCTTCTGCCCCATGCACTCCCACTCTCTCTAAAATAAATAAATAAATCTTTTTAAAAAATAAATTTTATATATATTACATATACATATTGGGGGGTCACCTTTGAGGAATAGAGTTAACAAAGAAATAGAGGTGAAGAAACATACAAATGCCAGAAAAGACCAATGCATAGCAGCTTTTCAACGCCAAAATGAAGAAAGAAATGGACAGCAAGAGAGGATCTTTGAGAGGTGTTTGTTGAAAAACTGTTTTAGATGAATCACCAGAAAAGTACTGTTAACAAGCAGGAGAATTTTCAGGGGAAAATTAGAAATTCAGCCTCCTGTATTCAGCGGTAAGAGAGAAGCAGTGGAGATGAGAGATAAGCCAGGAATGAAGTGAAAAATTTGAAAGTCTCCTGCATAGACATGGCAGGATAATTATTTGAGCCACGAAGGCAGTAATTTAGGTCTCAAATGTCAGGGCCATTAATTCTAAGTTTTATTGTAGTCTGTTAGAGAAGAGTCTCTGGGGAGTATGAATAACTCCTTCTCGAAATGGAAACTCTGCAAAAACAATTGACATTTCTATAATCTTTAAGGAATAGAACTTGGAGAAAAATGACTTTTCAGGTGGCTATCTGAACATCCATGTCTGAAGAGCTAATATTCATCCTTGCTTGATGTCACCTTCATTAATCAGCTCCTAGTAAAGATAATGCCATATATGTAATTATATGGCACAGCATTATGTTAATTATTTAAGATGTTCATATTGCACCATATCTTGGGTGTGGTGATGATATATTGCCCCAATTCAAGTACACGTGTCAATTTTTCATAGATTTTCATCTATATTCATGGCTCAGGGCCCCTTAGCATATTAATAACCAAAAGAGTATAAACTCCTCTGCTTGTAAGTCTGTACTCAGTTGCCTAGCATACTTCTGCACATTTGTTTTATCCCTAAAAACCTATTCAGCTTTCTAAAAATATATCTACCTTATTTTCTAATTGAACTGTTTCCCACATTAAATTTTTTTATTTTTTTTTTAAGATTTTCTTTTTAAGCAATCTCCACACCCAACGTGGGGCTCCAACTCACAACCCTGAGGTCAAGAGTGGCAAGCTCCACCAACTGAGCCCTGCACATTAGAATTTTTTTTAAACCAGGCGCCTGGGTGGCTCAGTCGTTAAGCGTCTGCCTTCGGCTCAGGTCATGATCCCAGGGTCCTGGGATCAAGCCCCGCATCGGGCTCCCTGCTCAGCGGGAAGCCTGCTTCTCCCTCTCCCACTCCCCTGCTTGTGTTCCTGCTCTCTCTCTCTCTGTCAAATAAATAAATAAAATCTTTAAAAAGAATTTCTTTTAAATCTAATTACAAGCAGGGGCACCTGGGTGGCTCAGTCGATTAAGCATCTGCCTTCAGCTCAGATCATGATCTCAGAGTCTTGGGACTGAGCCCTGAATCAGGCTTTCTGCTCAGCGGGGCGTCTGCTTCTCCCTCCCCCTCTACCCCTCCTCACCTCCCCCTTCCCCATTCATTCTCTCTCTCTCTCGCTCTCTGTCTCTCTCAAATGGATAAATAATATCTTCAAAAATAAAATAAAACAAAAACTAAAAATAAAATAAATCTAATCACGAGTGACTAAAATCACATCACACTTGTAAACTGAGTCATCAAAACAAATTAAAGGAAATAAACAATGCACAATAAAGGAAAGCCAGATTAAACTAAGTCCCACATCTTGCAACAAAATCTATCTTATCCCACTTACTCTGAATTTTTAACATACAACCAAAATCCACCTTTAAAAAAAAAATCTCATCTTCATAAAGTATCCAAGTGCAAACATGGGATTTCATTCGTTATTACTTAAAACAACCCCATGAAAAAAGTCGGGACTGTCCTAATCATATAATCAGGGCAACTTCAGAAAAGGCAAGACTCTTGTCCAAATGTCCATGACAAACAGCTAAATGGGGATTAGAATTCTCTGTTCACACACCTCTGGTCCATTTTCTCCTGCAGACTTTCTCTGAAAATTCTGTTATCAGGTACCCGGCCTCTTCTGGGCTGTTCACATCAATCATTAGCCACCATTAAACCAGTAAATTCCTGCTGCTTCCTCCCTGAGCCCAGCCTGCTCTTGGGAGAATGGCATTGTCAAAATTCAGTGCCTGGGGACTCCTGGGTGGCTCAGTCATTAAGCGTCTGCCTTCGGCTCAGGTCATGATCCAGCCTCCTGGGATTGGGTCCCACATCGGGCTCCCTGCTGAACAGGGAGCCTGCTTCTCCCTCTCCCATCCCCCTGCTTGTGTTCCCTCTCTCGCTGTCTCTCTCTGTCAAATAAATAAATAAATAAAATCTTTAAAAATAATAATAATAAAATAAAAAATAAAGAATAGGCAGAAATTTTGTTTTATCCAAATGGGTAAGTGATATCATCCAGGACTCATAACGCACGGACTAAGGTATTAAAACTGCTCTGGTGTGTGTTGCTGATCATTATTTCTCCAGCAGTGGCCTTAGAACAAGGGGCTTGTTAAAATGCAGATTCATAGGTCCCAACCCATACCTACCAAATCAGAAGTACTTCAGTGATTCTTACTTCGGCTCACCTGGGACTTCTCAGACTGCCCTCTTCTCGAGGCCAGGAAGCAGCTCTTACTCACCCTTACAGTTCCAGTGTCCAGCTGAGGTGCTTCATAATGCTCCAGGATGGACTGCATATGGATTGGTTTGTGGCCAAAGTCTTTTACATTAGAATTAGTTCATGCATAGCGTGAAAGAATTTCAATCTAAAATACAACCAGAGGGCATCTGGGTGGCTCTGTTGGTTAAGCGTCTGCCTTCAGCTCAGGTCATGATCCCAGAGTCCTGGGATCAAGTTCCGCATAGGGTTCCCTCTGCCCCTCCAATTGTTCTCTCTCTCTCAAATGAATAAATAAAAATCTTGCAAAAATAAAATAAAATACAACCAGAGGAGGGGCGCATGGGTGGCTCAGTTGGTTAAGCGCTGGACTCTTAATTTCGACTCAGGTCATGATCTCATGGGTCAGGGGATCAAAACCTGCATCGGGCTCCATGCTGGGCGTGGGGGACTGCTTAAGATTCTTTCTTTCCTTCTCCCTCTGCTGCTCCCACCACTCTCTCTCTCTCTCTAAAAAGAATAATAAATAGATAGATAGATAATTAAATACAACCAGAGGATATAAAATGGGGAATCTCACGCATGTGCCCTCAAGAAGACAAAACTAAGAGTGATTCCCCATAATCAGCCTGATTTACAGAAAACTGATAGGGTTGGAATTTTCTTAGCTGATTGGAGGTTGATCAGAGGTTGTCTCTGACCAGACTTGGGAAATTTTGCCAGAGGCATGAACTGGAGATGACCCAGGTCAGATTGGTCCCACAAACTCCACAGAATTGAGCTTTGTGTGTGTAACTGGACTGATTCTATCTGCTTGGGCAATTTTTCAAGGCTGGTCTCTGTTTGCTTTTTGCTTCAACGGACTCTAACTGACTTCCCCTCTCCTTATGATCCCTGCCCAAAAATGCAGCCCACCCCAACCCTCAGCAGACCCGTCTGCAGCTTGCTACAGTTTGCTTCCCCTGCACTGCAATCCCTTTGCCCTTCCTGAATAAACTCATTTTGTGGAGCTTGCCTCAGTTTACCTCTTCATTTAGGTCAACCATAGTTACTTAAGAGGCAGTATAAACACTTATAAACCTTTTAAACTGATTAGTATTTTCCGATTCCCAGGTGTAGAGTGCAGAACTGAATGAGCCGAAGGCATGCCTACCTCTGCAAAACCCACTGTGTAGACCTGCTCCTTCCCAGCTGAAGGTTCATAGATTCTCCAGTCACTCAGAAAATAAAAATCCTTCAGTCACTTTTAGGCAAAAATTCTTGTCTGCTCAAACAGCTCATCTACAAACTCTCATTCAATTAAAGCTAACTTATTTTCCAATAGGAAACTCTGCTGAAGATGGGGTGCGGGGGCCTGGTTCACTCCTTCTATGCCTACCCCCGCCCCCCACCTCCTGCCCTCTGCTGCTTCTGGTTCCTCCTAGGGCTGCGAGGGAAAACAGGCAGGGACGTCCAAGTCCTCCAACACTGTGGGGTGTAATCTGAAAGCAGGCCTCAGTGCAGGGGATGCGCAATTACTGCCTCTTCATCCTCCCAGGCCTCTCCTCCCCACTGAGGACTTTGATGTCGTCCCCAGTATAGGTGGGAGCTCCTCCAACTGGCCACCAGTGCTGTCCGTCAGCTCTAGAGTCCCTGCCACCCACCTCCAGCCTCTTAATTCTGGGCTCGCCTTGCCCTCCAGGAAAGCATCCTTTTTAAGACGACCCAAGTCCCAACTCGTCTTTCCTGGGGCTCACCTGTTCACACCTTAGCTCCTCCACCACTGGAGGCACATGTCTTCCATCTTCACCTTCTTGCCTTACCCTGCCGGCTCTGGCAAGAAAGAAACATGTACCAGCCCCTTCACCTGAATCTCGGAAGCTTCCCTTATTTGCCTGACGGCCCCAGGGAAGTTCTCTCTCCTCCCCGAGCTAGCCATATGAACAACTGTCCCCAAGAATTCTCACTGCCCACCCCCGTGATGATTCTTCACCCTCTTCACCCTCTTCACCCTCTCCTAAAGCATTTGAGGGGAGAATGTTGGCAACACCAGCTCCGCCGTTTCTCAGCATGTCCTCCACAGGTGGTCCAACATTTCATGAGGAAGTAGGGGCATTTGTCACCTGTCATAGTATCTGGGGAGACAACTAAAAAGTCACTCTAACATCCTATTACATTAGTCAGACTCTCAGCTACAAAAAAAAAAAAAAAAAGACTCGCTCAATTCATCTTAATTAGTGGAGGCTGGAGATGAGAATGCTCACAGAAGTAAGAAATACTGAAGTATTACGGCAGCCCAAGGGCAGCTGTACCCTGCCCTCACAATGATTGGAAGGGATCTTTGACCAGCCTGCAGCCTGACTCACCTTGGCTTGGGTACTCACCCCTGACCAGGAGACTAGAAATATGACCTCCCACTCTTAGCAGGAGATGGTGAAGGGGACAGTCTATAAAGAATCCCGGTCTCTCTAACCCCTTTGTGACAGCCAACCATATTGAAGGGGTATAACCAGGAGACTTAAATGTTTTTCAAGTGCCTTGATAGTCCCCCCAACCTAGTGAAGTATACCATAATCAAAATGAGACCAGGGTCCATATTAACACCTCCAAGTTTCTTCACTGAATAGGTGAGCCATATTTTAAGTATAGACATTTTCAATGTGTGTGCGTGTGTGTGTGTGTGTGTATGTGTGTGGCATATTTAAGTACTATATAGGATATATAGCATATTTTAAGTATATATAGTATATATATTTAAGTATATAACATTGACTCCTTCCTTTAACCCACTATATAGCTCTTATATCAAGGCTAAATTATATTTCTGTGTTTGTGATTACTATTTACCCATATGCTTAAAGTCTTTAACAGCTAGTGGCAAACCAATAGTCAATGATTTTTTAATTTAAACAATCCAAAGCAAAAGGCTAGATGCAAAAATGTTTTGTAAGCTTCTATTTTCTTAAGTGCTGATTTGCAACACTGAACTCAATATGTCTGTAGGTGGGTTTGGTCTTCTGGCACGTGCAGCCCTGTTCCTATTAAACACCTCGACCCTCCTCATCTTCAGCTCACCGGTCACATTCAGCCCATGTGAGGACAGCACCGGTTCATTAACCTTATTCCACAGACTGGATCATAAAAATGCACCTTCAACATTATAAGAACGTAAGTCGGCCAATGTGACTGAAGGTCAATTTAATAAGTCATGCACTCGTCCAGTTCCTCCTCCATGGGGTCATTTGTGAGCTGTAGTTAACATGCAATGGTGAGACAGAAGACTCCCATCCAAGAGCAGGCAAGTGATATAAAGTGCACAGACCAGGAGTCAGACGGGCTAGCTCCGTGACTTCAAGCAAGAATGTTAAATTGTCAAAGTGTCGGTTTCCTCTTCTCTAAAATGGTGAGTGTCATGTGTAATAGTCAGAAAGAGCCTGTGTACGTAAAGGATCTGCCCTGGGCCTAGGACACTGTAGTTGCTCGATAACAGTGGTGGTGGTAGTAGAGTGATGGTGATGGATTGTAATATAGACAACACTCTGGTTGTCCTTCTTTTTTTTTTTTTCCTATCTACCCAATATGATTTTCCTCCATATTCTAGTTGTAGCACCCCCATTTTCTTTGGGTAACTGCCCCTCCAATTCTTTGTGCTTCTGGATGAATGCCAATCACATTGTCCCACACCCTTAACCATAGGGATGAGCTTCTGATCCAGGCCTTTGTAATCAATGTTCTCCTTCCTCCTGGCCCCAGGAATTAGAAGCAAGGGGGTGAAATGAAGCAAGGACAAATTAGTAAAGCAGAACCAACCAGACTCTTTCTTTTTTTTTTCTTAAGTAGGCTTCACGCCCTGCATGGACCCCAGTTCATGGTCCAACTCGAGGCTTGAACTCATGACCCTGAGTCATGACCCTCAAGCATGGAGCCCAATGCAGAGTTCAACTCCAGGCTTGAACTCATGACCCTCAAGACCTGAGCTGAGATCAAGATTTCAGACGCTTAACCAGCTGAGCCACCCAGGCGCCCCCGGAGTCTTTCCTCAGGATTTTATGGAGAGATCCTGAGAGAAGCTTCCCATTCCTACAGGAAGACATGAGGCTACAACCCTGCTGCCTTTTACCTCCTAAACACAGGGAACACATCTTGAAATAGGAGACAATGTGGCCAACACAGAGACTAGCAAAACAGGAGGAAAGAGAGAGAAAATAATATTTACATCCCTGGATTCAGCTCTACCCCTAGATTTACCAGTTAAATAAGTCAATAAATTCCCCTTTTAGGCTTTAGCTAATTTGAACTGAGCTTCTGCCCTTTGCATTAAAAGTTTCCTGTCTAATATAAATATACTTTTTATGAAAGGAAGGAAGGAAGGAAGGAAGAAAGGAAGGAAGGAAGGAAGAAAGGAAGGAAGGAAGGAAGAAAGAAAGAAAGAAAGAGAAAGAAAAGAGCAGAAACAATACCCAGAGGCGTCCTCACACACTGATTCCAGGCCCGGAAGCGGAAGTGGAAGCCAGCGGGCGCACATGATTGCTACACGGACGTGAGCAGCAGATAAAGTGGCAGAGCGACCTGTGGCAAGTCACAGAAAACACTGTGGCATCCCTGCAATTTCTGGCCTGCAGCTTAGTCAGTGGAGGTAGGAAGGTGTACCCTGATCTTATTTCCCAGGCCAGAGTTGTCCCCTGCTCTCGCTTCAGGATAGAGAGACCACGGCCGGCAAAGCTGGAGAAGTTAATAAAGACCATATGACAGGGGCCTCACTGTAAAATAAAAGAGCTTGGATTTTCTAAAATAAGCCATGGGAACCACTGAAAAGTTTTAAGGAGCGAAATGACATGATTTTTGCATTTTTGGGGAAGCTTTCTCTGGCCTAGAATGATGCCTGAGTTGGAGGAGGACAAAGCTGGAAGCAGGGGGACCAGTGGAAAGTTTGAGAAACAACCAAGTGAGTCCTTGAACGAAGACAAACCAACAATGACAGAGAAGAGAGAATGTACATTTAGAAGGTCAAATCTACAAGGCGTGGTGACTGATTGCATGGGGTGAGGTGGGGGACATGGAGGCAGGAAGAAGGAAAGAACCCAGGACATGACTTCAGGGATCCAGAAAGGGGGTCGGAAGCTGGCCATGGAAGAAGGAAGGAGTGCATGTTGGAACGTGCTCAGCTGGAGAATTCAGGAGGATAGCCAAGTGAAGATGTCCAGTAGGAAATTAGGTGATTTGAGCCACTGATTCTGTGATCATGGGCAGGTTACTTAACTTCGTAGAGCCTCAGTCTCTTTTTTTCAAATGGGAATAATTTTTTTTATTTAAATTTTACTTGGTTAACAGACAGTGCTCAAATGGGAATAATATTCTCTAATCAGGGATTTTAATTAACTTGTCCAAGTCCAACCAGCATAAAACATTGTTCCTAAACAGAAAGAACTGGTAGAGAGTCCTGATTACTCTGAGGGTGAGATCCCTAGGTGGTCACTGGTCCTAGGGAGCATTCTGTTCTCCCCAGTCACCCATGCTCAACTCCTGCCTTCGCCTCGGGGAAGCCCAAAGACTTACGGAGCTTTGCCCTGAGGGTTTTTGGGCAACTCAGCCTACTTAAGGGTTTGGGCCTTTGCACCTATGGTTCCTTCTGACTGGAACACCCTTCTTAGACTGGTTAGTGGTTAGTTCTTCCACTGGTTCTCCCACTGCCCAAGGAACTCCTTTTCATCCTTCCAGACTCACCTCCTATCACCAGCCCTGTGATGTTTTATCTGCCTTATCCATCTGGAACAATTCAAATGTCATGTTGCAATAAATCATTCTTTCTTTAGTCACCAGACTGTCCCTTAAGTAACTGAAATCTGTAGGCCTTACCTATTAGGCTGACTAATGCAACCTGAAACAATCTGAATTTAGACACTGTCGAGGTGTGTGCCAATTACTAAGCTCTACAGCCTCTTGGCTCCAAACCCAGCTTCTATGCGGGGCCCCGTGGCACTGGGACTGGGCCCCTGCAAACCACATTTCTGCTTGGCCAGCAGTCTCCCAGTTAGGCTCAGCTCTGCTAGAGGGGGACTGGGATGCTGCAGGAAGGAGAAGGGAGTCCTTCCTCTCTGTTCACAAGTCCTATGAGCATCACACCAGGAATGCTTCTGCTCCAATAGCAGCAGTTGGATCCAGTTTGCAGGTTTTCCTATTCTTGTGCTAGTAGCCGCATCCCAGCTGTTTTCTCCTTCTCAGAGGTCTGATGCTCAAGCCCGCAGCGCCCCTCTTCTGAGCTACGACACTGTTCCCAGCAGACCTGTGCCACCCCCTCAGAGGTCTAAGCTCCATTCCATTCGGCCCCTCCTCCAAGTTTCTAAATGTTAATAATCCCAGTCTTTGTGAGTAGTGACTGCTTCCTGCAATTGCTCTCTCTCTCTGATAACCTGATGCTCTTTTACTGCCTTTTTGGCTACCCAGTTAACAACTTTATTCTAGTTAACAGTTTATACATTAAATTCTCTTTGTTCAAAGAATTGTTATGGCTTCTGACTCTTGACTGGACAATGACAGTACCAGGTGTTTTTAATATAAGCATATAATTGGCTTAGATCCATTATTTTTTAAGATTAATGAGTCATCTCGGCCTCGGGAGCCCCAGGTCCTGAGTATCTGGCCACCCCTAGTGTGACAGTGTAGCCCAGCCCCTAAACGCCTGACCACCTTGATAGAATCAGGCTGCCCAGCCCACCTGCATGGATTCTTTCCAGAGTCTGGACCCCACCAAGTGACCCCATTCAAGGAGAGCCCGTGGACTAGCCTTAGGCAACGGACCACACTCCTGGTGCCGGCTGCAATGTGCTGACAGGGCCTCTCTCTCCCCAGGCAGGATAAGACATACCAGGCTTTGTCCAGTATTTGTGGCCCACTGAGACATCACCATCCTCCCTCTCTACTGTCAGTGTGGGTGGAACTTTGCCCTCTGAGCCCTTGCCTTTCTGCCTGGGGACCTTCTCCTTCCTTCCCCACTGAGTCTAGGAAGGCAAGGAGCAGCATAGAAAGACAAATACCATATGATCTCACTCAGAGGTGGAATTTAAGAAACAAAACAAACGAGCAAAGAGTAAAAGAGAGAGAGAGAGAGAGAGAAACCAAGAAACAGACTCTTAACTCTAGAGAACCAACTGATGGTAACCAGAGCGGAGGTGGGTGGGGGGAAGGGTGAAAGAGGTGATGGGGATTAAGGAGGGCACGTGTGATGAGCACAGGTGTTGTTTGGAAGTGTTGAATCACTCTATTGTACACCTGAAACTAATATGACACTGTAGGTTAACTGGAATTTAAATCAAAACTTTAAAAAAAGAGGCAGTGTAAAATTTGTTTTTGTGTTTAGCCATATACCCTCCGTATTCGTGTCTTATCAAAAAGGTCCTCTTATTTGGAGCACAAAAACTAATCTGTTTCCCCTTCCACCTCTGGAACCAACCAGTTTGTCCTGACCTAGACCAACACAACTGGTGACTAAGACATGGTGCCCATCTTCAAAGGAGCTTGAGTATGCTTGAGGAAAGCAGACAACAGGTTGTAATTAGGATACAAGTTCAGCTGCATGAAGCAGAGACCCAAAACTGCAGTGAGTCGAATAGAATAAGCTTCTTTCTCTCTCATGAACCAGGGCAGATATAGGTGGGGGGTTGGCAGGGCTGCTCTAGTCTATGAGGTAACCCAGAGACCGAGGCTTTCTTATTACACCACCATCCCTTGAGGGTGGCCATTGTCCACAAGATCTAAGATGACTGGCTGTCAAGTTCACACTGTACTCAGTAGAGTAAAAGAAGGGGAAAAGAAAGGGCGTGCCCTCTCCCCAGAAGCCACACGTGTCACTTTCCTTTACATCCCACTGGCCAGAATGAGTCACATGGTCACAGCCAGCTGCAAAGGATGCGGAGAAATAGAGCCTTTGTTCTCAGGGCAACCATGTGCCCAGCTCAAAATTAGAAAGTCTATCTTTACAGAAGAAAGAGAAAATGACATGGAGGGGAACTAGCAGTCTGTACCATGTCAGACAACTATAATAGTGTGGCAGATGGTTCTTGTGAAGGTGGGTATGGTAAGGAGCAGTCCTGGGCAAGTCTGAAGGGATAGGAAGAACATGTCCCAGAGCTTAAGAGTTCTAAGATGGAGCATTGCCACGTGCTGACAAGGTCCAGATGTGGCACAGGGTGAGTGACTAGAGTAGTAAAAGGAATAATTAGACCTGAGACAGTCAAAGATTTTCAGGGTAGGATGTTGAGTGATTGTTGACTTGGGTTTCGAACCTCACTGGAATAATGCTATGCGTTCGGGGGGAAAGAAAGATCGCGTGGAAGGCTGGGGAGTTGACCAGACATCATAGAGGTAAGGAAAGAGTCAAAGACCTTTCTGAATTTTCATTCTTGGGAAAAGGTCAAATGAAAGTCCTACCCACAAAAATAAAATGTTGGGATGAGGTAGGTCCCTTTCTATATATTACATGAGGTTAAAGTGAGACACCTAAGTAAAACTATGCTATTGAGAGATTAAAAAAAAAAAAAAAAAAAAACAGGTTTACCCTGAGTCTAGAAAGCTGAGTTACAAACAATGCCTATCTCTGAAAGTAACAACATCAATCATAAACATTGTGCATAAGAGGGGACAGTGGTAGGTGGTCCAGTTTGAATCTATTTGGGAATTGCCAGAAATGTAGCCGATTTGCCTAAATCACTGAAGTACCTTCTGAGGGGAAAAAATCATGCTGTGTTTTTGCTAAACTTTGCATAAATCCATATATGTCTGATGAGCTGGTGGAAGAACCAAACTGAAATTTATGTGGTAGGAGCCTGAGGATCTTCCTCCATGGAACCTGGCACCATGAGCTAATACAATAAAGAAGTTTTGGTTATTAGAGGCTGGGATGATGCTGAAGACAATAGGGTCAGCAGTTTGGATTTAGTGATTAAGATAGTGGACTGGAGGGATGCTTGGGTGGCTCAGTCAGTTAAATGTCTGCTTTCGGCTCAGGTCATGATCCCAGGGTCCTGGGATGGAGTCCCACATCGGGCTCCTTGCTCAGTGGGGAGCCTGCTTCTCCCTCTGCCTGCAGCTCCCCCTGCTTGTGCTCTCTCTCTTTCTCTCTCTCTCTTTCTGTCAAAATAAATAAATAAAATCTTTAAAAAAAAAAAAAAAGATAGTGGACCGGGGGTCAGACTGGCAGTACTAACTAACTAGGTAAACTTGGGCAAGGAAATTAACTTCTGAAGCCTTGATTTCCTCCTCTGCAAAATGTAAATAATAATAGAATCTAGAATTAAAAGGAATAATTATTAAAGGGCTTATCGCACAGCGAAGCATATATTAAATGCTCAATAACTGTTAACTATAACAACAATTTCGACACTCCCAAGCCCACCCCCCGTGGATGCACACCTGGGTCCCAAGGGATACAAGTAGCATAAAAAGGAAAAAGCTCTGGTGGTATGTTGGGGCTAGTCGTGCTCTGCAACCCCTCTAGCTGAGAGCAACATCAAGCTCCAAGTTCAGAGGGCATCCTCATGGATGCCGCACAGCTCTGGTCTGTGAAAAGCCTAAGGCATCACAGACAGTATATCAGGACTCAGGACTCAGCCGCCGCACTGGGACCCAGCAGGAGACAGCAGGACCCAAAAGGCAGGTACCCTGTGGAGGTGGCGAGGCGGCAGCAACACCAAGCTGGAGAGGGTTCATTTGTGTGCATTTAGGAGAAACCTCCTGGAGACTTCCAAAAATGTTTTACAGGGTGAAGCCCTGCTAGAGTGGGTGGGAGAAGAACCAATGTCATCTGGGTCACTGTGATGGATGTGATCCCATTTATACTAATAGGCAGGTATCTTGGGTCACGTGTGAGATGTTGCCTAAGGACCAATCATAATCATGCTGCAGCAATCAACATTATCTTTGATGATAAGAGGCCTCACATTTAATATGACAGCCAAAACATGCTGCCTCATTTTCATATAAGGAATCTTCATTTTCCTGGGCCCACGAAATGTTTATCACACAGTAGTTTTATTTAGGCAATAAATCTGTGCAAAACACAAAAACAAGTAGGAGTTCAGGTGCGAATTGAACTTCAGATGCACATGAGTTGAAATCAAGTACTACCAAGCAAAAGTCAGTGGAAAAAATATATAAAAAGGTATCATCATGGCAGGGCTGGGTATTGGGATAAAAGATCACTTCCTGCCCCAGCTACTTTCACGTGTTAATATTAAATCTGGTATTATCCATGATTCAGTACTTTGGAGGGCATGTCAGGAAGCTTCCGCTTTGGACAAGCCACAAGCACAAAGAGCTTAGCTCTAAGGGTTCCTCAAACTCCTAAGTGATAACTTCTTTAAATGAGGGCATCCAGACTATTGCATCCTCATTTCTACTGATGACTAAGATATCCTTCGATCCTGGAACCTATAGAAAAGTAAGTGTTGGTTTCTCCTTGCCCAGAGTTTCGGTCAGTTATGCTTGAAGGAGGAAAGAGTCTGAAGTATTCCAGAGGGTCACCAATAACAGTCATTTCTTTTTTCTCTCAAAGTCATTAAAAGGGAAACCAAATGTCTTGGCTAAGGCAAGAGCTGACCCTTTCCTAAATTTATAGAAGAAAACTCCTCTTGGCCAATCCAGAGCTCCTTGAATCAAAGGGAAGTGCAAGGCCACGGCTTTTGTAGATAACAAATTGGTTCAGTCAAGGAAAGACTGTAGATCTGACAAGGAAAAAATGGCATGCTCAAGAGAAGATGAATTTTTACCATATTTCATGATAGAAGGCCACAATGAAAGAAAAATGACTTCATCAATCCCATTCTGGGAGCCCTGGCGAGGCTAAGGATAAAAGGAGAAAGCCTCTGGAACTGGCTTGCTGTCATCGAAGTTCCATTCATCATTTCAGGGCAGCTTCAGAGGGGCAGACACGATCACAGCTGACAGTGGATAAATCACAATTATCAACACCTTATTAGCTATTGCCCTAGAGTTAAAGAGGGTCATTTGCTTCTATCAGATAGCAATCGATTGCTTTGTATGGGCTACAACTTATAAGGCCAAGGTCAAGGTATGGTGATGGAAATTCGGTTAGATATCATAAATCTTCCAGCGCCAATCCTTCCTATCTGAACGAGAGTGCTATAAACTATTAACTCCGAAGACAGGTTGGTGGGAAATATAACAGAATCCAGAATCATAGCAAACTTTCTGATGGATAATATAGTATATCAGAAAAACCTAGATTGAACTTGCTTCACTTGATTAAAAAAGAGGAAGAAGAAAATTGAATTCACCCTGCCTTGATGCACATGGCTAATTCTTCAGACCAGCAAGTACTCAGCAAAAGGGGTGAAAAGACATTTTATGGAGGAAAGATACTCTTATTTCTCCTCTTCTTCTCTTGCTCTGACCCAAGAGAACCCATACCCTGAATGAATGGCAGATACCATGAGGTTGACACTGACCAAAGTGAGCGGATAATTCTGTTATAGTGTCTTTTTGTCTCTATAACTAATCACCAAGAAGCAAAAAAAAAAAAAAAAAAAAAAAATTAAACAGAAACAAAATGCAACTATCAGCTGCCCAAATAAAAAATGTGTTGTAACTTTTTTAGAATTGTCAGGAAATATTACCAATTCATAAACCTAAGGTAAGGGGCATATAGTGTTACTTGTGCCATTCTTTCAACTTTCTTGGCTCAAAATATTCCAATTAAGAAGTTGGAAAAAGATCTTGTCATAGTTGGTACTAAAGTAAAAGTAGCCATGGTTTAACTCATAAAAATAACTTTGGGTACTCATCTTTCTGGTTTTTCTTATAGTTACTTGCATTTTTACTGTCATCATAAATGTATCTATTTTTATGTGTACTAAAGTTTTTATACCTAGCATTGTACCAACTAGAAACAATCTGTAAAGTCAGCATTTTCATACTGATCACAACAAATAATCAATGAACCTACCCACGTCCTTGGTTTGGCAACTTCAAAAAACTCTGAAGAAGACAAAAAGGCAAAAAATAATGTTATCTCTGATAATGGTCTTTAACATAGGTGAATTGAGGAAAAAAATGAATCCATTTTCTAAGCTTTACAAAGCATAAAGTTTTATTAAATCCATGAGAAATGACAAATATTTCTCAAATGAGTCTTATTCACAAATGTCATAAATTAGAGATTGTTCTTAAAAATTAACGGGCAATGAAAATGAATCTGATAAATTCTCCAAGCCTAGAAAGGGACACAAGAAAATGTAAGTCCAAAATGGTCTCTGGATTCCTAGCTAGTTGAACAAACCTTGACAGCAAATCAAGTTTTTCTTAAATCAAAACTGAAATTTTCTATAGATTTCGAAGCATAAAGCTTCAGAAACAGATGTCCATGAAAACTTTCAAAGGTCCAAAATTTATGACTTTGCAGTCTCCCACTGCTTTCTCCCACTCTTGTTGGACACTGTTTTTTCCCCAAATGCTAGCTTTATCATGTTATTACATCTCCAAGTCTCACTAGCCTACATATATTCCTAATTACTCAGTGACAATTTATGTTTGCTCTAGTAATCTTTCAGTTGTAAGTATATATATATATATATATATATTTTTTTTTTTAACCAGGATCTTGTATTAAAAAATACTGTGATCCTCCACACCATGTCAAATTTAAAATAAAACAGGACTCTGGTTGCACTACTAATTGTAATAAGTTCTAGAAGATTTGGGGAAAGTATAAAAGCTTCCTAGATTTAATTATATTTTTACATTATTTATGCTGAGGGTTTAGTGAAAACACATAAATATAAGGGAAATTGTCCTGGAAATGTTTCTTCTGCCAGCTAAACTTTTTTTTTTTAAGATTTTATTTATCTATTTACTTACTTATTTATCAGAGAGAGCACACAAGCAGGGGAAGCTGCAGGCAGAGGGAGAAGCAGGCTCCCCACTGAGCAGGGAGCCTGAGGCGGGACTCGATCCCAGGACCCTGGGATCAAGACCTGAGCCGAAGGCAGACGCTTAATTGACTGAGCCACCCAGGCTTCCCTACCAGCTAAACTTTAATGGTAAATAACACAGTGAGCTTTTACTTTCCAGGCTCCTAACTAAAAGACTGATGTTTCAGGAAAGACTCTTTTAAAAATTAGTATGAGAGACAGACAGCAGGAATGGAGAGCAAAAGGCAAGTCCCCAGCAACCCAAAAAGGTAGGCAGCTGATCTGTAAAGCAAGAGCTATCCAATCACTATTTTGTACACCTGAAACTAATACAATGGTATATGTCAATTATATCTCAATAAAACTGGAGGGGGGAGAAAAGCAAACGTTACAGATACGCAGTATAGAAAGGGAAAATCACCGAGAACCTCACCCTCAGAGACTGACCACTGCCCACCACTTGGCACTTCTTCCTCCTGTTGTTTTCTTCCACATATATACTAACATACATATATAATGAGGTTGCAAAGTTTAATTTGCTACAGTGTATATTTGCAGAGAAAATGCATTTGTGTTACAGTTCTCTTCTTAGGCCTTAACTGCCTACACACTAGTAGATTAAACAAATATTTTACTGAACATCTACTGCAACTTAAACTCAGTCAGATCCAGTATTTTAAGCAGTCTTTTCAGTCTTCTGTCTGGATAAGGATGCTCAGAATCTCAGAAGGCTTCCTCCCTCTGAAATACGCTAATCATCCTCGGGGAGTATTGGAGCAAAGGGAGTCGCGGCCTTGAGCTGATCCTTGGGTTTACAAGCCTCATGTGCCCTGAGCTCCGGGGTGAATCTCTGTGTCTGCTGGATGGCCCAATGTAACTCGTCTGCTGTCCCCCCTGAAGACTCCATCCATGGTCTGTTCTTTTGGCTCACTCAATGTTCTCAAGGATTATTGGCCAACTCCTTGTTGATTCGACCTCCTCTCAGCTTCTGCTGTCTCAGTAGGCCCCTCCAATTTCTCACTGTGACCCCCACGAGGTCCCAGCTTGGAGGGGCCATTCCATAGCCCCCTCCCTAACATACAGACATAACTCCCCCTGCCTTAGGAGGTCCCCTCTGACTCCCCAGTCTGTCTCTCGGCAGTTTCTGGGTCCCATCTAAACCCCAAGAGAACTAGAGCAGCCCAGGGAGACTCAAACTCAAGGCCTCCCTCTGCAGCTCATCACCAAGTATCCTTGGCGGTGACCATGTCCCTAGTTGGCAATGCACAGCCTGAGAGGCGGTCTTCTCCCAGAGCCCCCCGCCTTCAATCTAACATAACTCCAGGTCAAAGCCTCTGAACCACTTCATTCTCTACCCTTCTCTCTCTACGATCCAAGGCTCTCAAGCCCTACCGTTGTGCTGCAGAAACTTCTTTTGCACGTCTAGACTTTTGCTCTAATGTCCAGATGCAGGGTTTTTTTTTTTTAATGGGATGGTTCTATAAATCTATTTTGCAACTTTTTATGTGTTTTTTTTTCTATTTCACAATATATTATGGACATCTTTTCAAGTCCTTTCAGAGAAAGTTAGCTCATTCTTTCCAATAATTGTGTGGCATTTCATTGCATAGATGTACCATAATTTACCTACCAACCCCTACTAATGAACATTTGTGATATTTCCAATTTTTCACGACTAAAAACAATGCTGTAATTCTTATACACTGCTATTAGGAGTATACATTAGCATAGTAGAATGAATAAACAAATTGTGTTTACTCACAAAATGGAATACTACACACAGCAATGAAAATGAATGAATTACATGTAAGAACAGGATTAATTATGCAAACATAGAAGAAGCAATATACAAAAGAATACATAAGCATTTTCCATTTATATAAATTTTAAAAATAGGTGAAATTATATTATTTTATGGATGTGAGCACAGATGGTAAAAATCTAAAGAAAAGGAAGAAAATTATTATCCAAAAGTCAAGATCGTGGTTACTTATAGAGCTATGCTGTCCATTATAAATATAACATGAGCCACAAAAATAAACCATACATGTAATTTTAAATTTTCTAGTAGTCATATGAAATGAAGGGGGGGAAGCAGGTAAAATTAATATATATTTTATTTAACCCGATATATTCAAAATAGTCATTTCAATATGTAATCAATATTGAAAATCATTAATGAAGTGCTTTACATTCTTTTTCTTATACTAACTCTTCATAATCCAGTGTGAATCTTACACTTACAGCACATCTGAATTCCAACTAGCCACATTTCAAGTGCTTATTTGCCCTATGTGGCCAGAGGCTACCACATTGGACAGCCCAATTCTAGCAGACATGAGAGTCAGGAAGGAGGTTAGCTCTACAGGAGAAAAGTAAGGCTGTAACTGGGAAGGACGTGTGGGAAATTTTGGGAAACTGATATTGTTATCTTCCTTGAGAGAAGTGTTGATTATGTATTTGCACTATAATAATTTATTAAATAATATATGTGAATTTTGTGAACTTTTTTGAATGCATTTTGTTTTATCAAAAAAAAAGTTTTAAAAATACTGAATGCATATTCCTGTACATGTATCATTATAAACTTGAGCAAGTCTTTTGGAAGGATAGATTTATAGAAGTGTAATAACTATTGGGGGCGCCTGGGTGGCTCAGTCGGTTAGGCATCCAACTCTTGATTTCGGCTCAGGTCATGATCTCAGGGTCATGAGATCAAGCCCCGAGTCAGCTCTGCACTCAGCATGGAGCCTGTTTAAGATTCTCTCTTTCCCTCTCCCTCTACCCTGCCTTCTCTCTCTCAAAAAAAATTAATAATCAAAAATAAAAATAAAAAAAGTGTAACTACTGGATCAAATGATGCAAACATTAAAATATTTAATACAATTACTTTCCACATGCTTATACTAATTCTCACTCAGACCAGTAACAATGAAAGAAAACTCCCATTTCTCTAATTACTTAGCAACACTTCAATTTTAAGACATTTTTGACAGTTAGGTGTAAGAAGATATTGGAAGAGTTAGAATCACTCAATGACTATTTCAAGAAATTACAAATTATATTCCATTCAGGACAAGCTCTCTTTCAGCATACATAGGCACTAACAATCAGGTTGTTGGTCCTTCCGGTGCTTCTGAAAGGGATGGGGCGCCTGCATCCCAGGGCGGCCGTGGCTCTACACCAGCAATTCACCCTGAGCTACATAAAATCTGAAAGAGCCTTCCCTTGATAGTGCATACACCAACCTTCATTGGGACTGAACATTTTATTTTTTTGTTAAAGATTTTTATTTATTTATTTGAGAGAGAGCACAAGCAGGGGGCAGAGGCAGAGGAAGCAGCAGACTCCCCGCTGAGCCGGGAGCCTGACGTGGGGCTCAATCCCAGGACCCTGTGATCATGATCTGAGCTAAATGCAGACACTTAACTGACTGAGCCACCCAGGCGCCCCCGGACTGAACATTTTAGACTTGGACACTTCATTTCAGGGCTGTTCATGCTGTCAAGTGTTAGCTTGAGTGGTGGCCAAATGCAAAAACCTCAAAGCCAACGATGACCTTGATTCCACAGAATTTTTTTTATAAATGCTGAAAATTTTTAATACTTCTGTCATTTCACAAAACATCTTTTGTTGACATTCTACAAATGATACCATCCAATAATGTTCCAATACTTTCTTCTTGTGAAGATAGTTTATATATCTTTTTGACTTCTGTAATATTTGTTATGTCAGGAAGGTTTTTTTTAGAGAAACTTGATGACCTTCAACCTGAGATATTAGGTCTTCTTGATTTATTTGTTTTTCTCCCTCTTCAGGGAGAATTGAAGTGTCATTTGCTGAGATACCAAATTTTTTCAAAGCTTCTGAAATACTGTTATTTGGGGAAAGGTTGAAAATAATTTCAGTTGATAGAGTTCTTGTCTTCATTTTTCCCAGTTTGTAGAGATGAACTGCTTTGTTTGCTGCCACCAGTATCTGAAATGGATCAACAATCACCTTAGGGTTTATTAATGAACCCTCAATAGCACCTTCCATGGCCTTTTTTCTCAAGTCTCCAGCATTTTTTACATCTTTAAATAACAGAAGGGTCACCCGTTAAGAGTCCATTCACCAGGGCGCCCGGGGTCCAAGTCCCTCTGAGACGCACTCCTCGGACCCCTCACGACGTCAGGCGATTCCACAGAATTTTTAAAAAATCTTTCCATCCTGGCACTAGCCCAACCTTTCTCCTCTAGAGCATCATCACAGTCCCCTTTCCTTTTATGTGACAATCTAAACTGTTTAAAAATATGTTTGGAACTCCCCTAATAAAACTGTCTTCAGAGATGGATTATCAGCCATACAAGAAAAATGAGATTTATTACTCTATAATCACAAAATACTATTTGTCAGATTCCTCTCTCTCTACACCTCCTTCTCTTTCTTCCAACCCTTTGCTCTTCCTTCTCTCTCCCTTTTATTTCCCAATATTGCTCAGCTTAGTTCTGATCTCTCCTTCCTTGCTCTTCAACTTGAGCCCACAACCTAAGGATCCCAAGAGGTCACAGTCCACAGGCAAGATGCCCCAGGATCAAAAGGTGGGCAGCAGAGAAGGAACAAATCCCGGAGATAAAATGAGACCTTAACCACAGAAGGACACACCCAGGAGCTGTAGCAAGCAGATCTAGGGAGGAGGGCTCCCAAGTTCAGTGCTTATTTGCTGGCAGGAATCAATAACAGGATCACAAACAACTTGGCACCGTAAGTGAAATGGTCAGATATTAAGTCAGGCTTGCTTGTACTTTTCTCCTAATTAATAAAAGAAGACTGTCAGGGCGCCTGGGTGGCTCAGTCATTAAGCATCTGCCTTCAGCTCAGGTCATGGTCCTGGGGTCCTGGGATCGAGTCCCACATCGGGCTCCCTGCTCCGCAGGAAGCCTGCTTCTCCCTCTCCCACTCCCCCTGCTGTGTTCCTTCTCTCGCCGTGTCTCTCTCTGTCACATAAATAAATAAAATCTTAAAAAAGAAAAAAGAAAAGAAACAAAGACTGTCTGGTATTATAGAGCTATTAACTACAGAACCGCATAACTGACGAGTAGGGATTTTCAGGCTCCGTGCCAGATCTGAATCAGAACCATCAAGGATGATCATCCTGGTGCGGAACCCCTTGGCGGGGGAGGCACACAGAGTTTCTAGCCTAATAGCCCTAGCAGAAACACACACACACAGACACACACACACCCATCACTTATTAGTGTGTGACCTCGCTTTCCTTATCTGTAAGATAGAGATGATGCCTACCACACAGTATGAGTTTAAGGATTCTGCGTGTAAAGCACTTGCACATAATAGATTCTCAACAATAAGTACTGATGATAATAGCATGATGATTTTAACAAAATGTGATAAGTGCCATCCAATTTTACTGACATTCTGTCCAGCAAATTTCTCTCATTATTATAGTTAGGGGAAAAAATAAAGGTACTTCTATTTTTAATGGGTCTTGCTTTTTCAAAAGCAAGTCTTTAAGTATCCATTATAGAATCTGCTACTAAAATTTTAAAGAGGAGGGGGAATGTGGTTCCACTTCATAGAATAGGAACAAGGGGGAAAAAGAAATTTTCCCATCTTTAAAACGGAAGTTTCTTCATCCCAGTTATATTCACAGATATTGAAATAGAAAAGAACAAGACAGACACAAGACCTACTCTCACACTTTTTATAGACTAGTAGGAAAGAGACAACTTATAACAGAAATCACTGAAGTGTGCTAAGTGACCCTGCGTCCCAGGGGCCCTTCCTGGAGTGTCTGGAGTGTCATAGAGCTTTCCTGAGGAAGAGATGTCTGTACTGGGTAGACAAGAGAAATTCCAGAAGGAGGATGGGGAGGCACCCTCCAGGCAGAGGAAAGAGCCTAGGTAAACACCCTGAGCCCTGAGGTGGAAAGAAGGCTGGGGAAGGGAGGTGGAGTTGGGTGAGAGTCAGAAGAAAAGGCTTATGGGGGCATCTGGCTGGCTCAGTTGGTGGGGCATGTGACTCTTGATCTTAGGATTGTGAGTTCAAGCCCCACGCTGGGTGTGGAGATTACTTGAAAATAAAATCTTTGGGCGCCTGGGTGGCTCAGATGGTTAGGCGTCTGCCTTCGGCTCAGGTCGTGATCCCAGAGTCCTGGGATCGAGTCCCGCATCGGGCTCCCTGCTCCTTGGGAGCCTGCTTCTCCCTCTGCCTCTCTCTTGCTCTGTCTCCCATGAATAAATAAATAAAATCTTTAAAAAAAAAAAGAAAAGAAAATCTTTAATTTAAAAAAGGGGGGGCTCCTGGGGGGCTCAGTCAGTGAAGCATCTACTTTCAGCTCAGGTCATGATCCCTGGGATCGAGCCCCTTGTCCGGCTCCCTGCTGTTCTCCCTCTCCCTTGCCCCTCCCCCTACTTGTGATCTCTCTCTCTCTCTCTCTCTCTCTCTCAAATAAAATCTTTTTTAAAAATGTATTTGATAAGCCAAATACTGCCCTGGGAATATTAAATAATATATACCATTTACCTTCCTAAATACTCCAAAAATGAAATATTTCTATTCCCAGGGGTTTTCGATAAGGGGTTATGGAACTCTATTCCTTATTGATTTCTAAAACATTTTTGTAGATTAGGAAAAATAAACCCTTTTTCATAGATTTTGCCAGTTTTCCCCTTTTTTGTCATGTTCCAGTCTAGCTTATAGTACCATAGGGTGCTCGCTTCGGCAGCACATATACTAAAATTATAGTACCATAGGTTTTTTAATTACTAATTAATTCATGTCCATTGGGGGAAAAAAAAGCAAACACAGATTATGACAATGGGTCTTAATCCTTTCAAGTCAGTAAAGACTTTGAAAATCTGATTAAAGTAATGGGAAAGTTCCTCAGAAAATTTACATATAATTTTGCATATACTTTCAAGAGCTTTAATAGGCTTAGGAACCAGATTATGAACCTCTGCTTTCTCTGCTCTTCTAGGAACTTTCATCCTTTCCAAGGGATGATCCTTTTCAATCATCATCTATCCAAGACAGGCAAATACATACATGATGCACATCCACATCTCTATCTATTTACACATCTATACCTATATATAGCTTCAGCCCAGATCCATTTCCTGATTATCATATCTCCATATTCATCAGACTACTAATATCTCCACTCAAGTACTTCACTAACATCGAACTCAACATATCAAAAACTAAAATCATTTCCTCCTATGCCAAACTCATTCATTTCTTTAATTTTTAATGAATGGGACCACTAACCATTCAACTGAGTCAGCCAAAAATCTGGCCAGCAACCATGACATCCATCTCTGCTCTACCTTTAATTTTCTCTCTTCTCAAATTGGTATCTCTCAATTTTATCCACTTCTATCCATGCATTGCCTACAGCCTCCTAAATAGCCCTCCTGCCAGAGTTTTTATCCCCTCCAATCCGTGTTCAACCTCGCCACTTTTCTAAAATGCAAATCTGGTAACACTCGTTCACTTAAAACTCTTCAGTGACTCTCCACTGCTCTAGGGATAGTGTCCATACTCCTTAATATGGCTTACAAAGCCCTTTACCAACTGCAACCCACTTAATTCTTGCATGATCACCCTGTCTCTGATCCCTTCCCCCAGTCACTGTACTAGTGAATGTCACCATTTACCAAGTGGCTCAAGACAGAAGCCTGGCCTCTCTCCTTCCCTTCACCTTCTATATCTAATTAGTCGCCGTATCCTGCGGTTCCTACCTCCACCCTCAGCCAAGTTATCCTATTTTTCTCGCCGACTACTAATCTAGCCTTCTCTCATTGAGGACAGAAGAAAACAGATGGGTCTTGTGAAGAACCTGGCCAACCAGCCTTCATCATCTTTCTCCTTAATGAAACTGAAGTCAGGGTAGCAGAGAAGGGAGAAGAGCGTCACGGAGAGAGCAAGCAGCTCTAAGCCAATAAGCAAGGCTTTGCGTTCAATTTCAGGGGCACTCGTCCATGGCTCACCGGAATGAACTTCTAATGCTTTCAGGTCTTTACTAAGCAAAATGTCCCTCACTGCTGAGGCCATTTATTTCCGTTTTTGAGATTCTTTTGCTGAGCAACCACAGCTACATTGTCTTTAGAGTTGTCCCATTACTCTAAGATCCCTTCTTCCACCTGCCCGACAACGAAGGCACCTTTTAGGCAGCTTGTTTCAATCCTACTTCTCACTACTCAGCCTCTACTCATTAATTAACAGGTAGGAGAGTGGGGGACCCTGATTCCCATAACCCACCCAATACTTGGGAAACAGCATTTACTACAGGATCACAAGGAGTAGTCTCCACCCTCAGTCTGGCCTGTGGGGCCATTACCCTTCCTCTTCCAGAGACCATGTCTCTGTCAGCATCCCATCCTCATCTCCCAAACTGTCAAGAACTGTGAAGGGTCTGAGACTTCACCCTACTTGCAATCTAACAAGTTAGTCCGGCCAAGTTCTGTGGGTGCTGGCAGAAGACTGGAGATTCTAGGGTTGGACACAAAGGACTTTATTACTCACTGCAACAGCCAAAGTATCACTGTCTTGTTCTGGTTCCCAAGCCCCCATTCCAATAGGACAATCCAAGGAAAGGCCAGCTGATATGTATACATGCAGAGGGTGGCATTTCAGGGAGGAAGCCTGAGCAGAGGGAACCCAAATCTTTTATAATGTCCTTTGCTCCAGAAGGAGACACTCTCTTACTAAATAGCCTTCTATTTAATAGACCTGTTCCTAGTTCTGACTCTCAAGATTCTCTGTACAGCTAAACTTCTCTTCCATCTATCTCACAGGCCAGTCTATCCAACAGCAATTTAATGGATTTCAGAGAAGAGTGGGGATGAATTAAAGATTTCCGAGGAGAGGGCTAGGATAGGGCATCTGTATACCCCTCTAAACTAGTGATTCTCAACTTTTCCTGCCTGCAACTCACCAGAGATTCAGATATTAGACATCCACTTATCGGTGGTTCTCTACGGCGGGGGGGGGGGGGGGGAACGTCCCTGGGGCAAAGCCAAATTTGAACACTAGTTGAACAAATTCAAAGTTAATTCCTCATATTCATTAATTTGCTTGAATACTAAAACTAAATAATTACAAATTATCCTCACCATCCCTATTTAATAGTGATGATATAAATTGACTCTTTGAAAATACCAAACTTTTATATATTACTTCACACCTCTAGACTAGAAAACACTTCAAAAGGCTAGTCCTTAAAAGTTAGGGCCAAAAATACTTACATTTTTTTAAAATAGCAAGACTTATTACAGGAAGCACGTTAAAATAGGTCTAGTTTTTTAAATTAGCAATACTTTTATGTTGAGAGACATGTTAAAATATACTTACTGCTTACTTGTCCATAGCAATCAATTCAGAAACTTAAATACTAGATCAATATTTAGCAATCGAGGAAAAAAAAATACTACTACATCAGCTGATTTTTCTTTGAATTTAATGAGTTTACATCAAAAAATTAGGTAGTCATTTTACATTTAAGGAATAAAAATCTTTAAAAAAAAATACAAAGAGTGAAAGGATTTTAACCAAGTTTACATTTCTTTTTGCTATAGTTTTTAACAATTCATCTCATCTTATTGCAATGTGCAAATGCATGTGCAGCACCCATTACAATCATGAAAATTAAATTTAAGGAAGTACATTGTTACTTAATAAGCCTCAGAGGAAACTGATTTACTTTCTTCTAAAAACTCTATGGTATATAAGCATTACATAATAATGCTATTTAACCACCTTTTGTCATAAGAACCATCACCAAAGTTTTCTGGAAATGAGTCCACATAAGAAATAAATATTTAAAAGGTGAAATGTTCCTTATTTGAACTTTAGCAAGATCTTTCTTTTTCATTGTTAAGAAATACTTAAATAGTTTTAAAGCAAAAGCTGTTAAGAGTAGAGCCTAGAGAGCTAAAACTGTACTCCTGAGTTCAAACTTACAGGTAAGTCTTTTGTAAATAGTTCTCAATAAAATATCCTCCCTCCCCAGCCCCCCTGCCCCAAATCCTGTATTGTTTCTTACAAAACTTTGGTCAAGAGTAGAAATAGATCCAGGCAGATGTATGTGCCATACAATAGCAAGAACTAGCCCAACTAATGACTTTGGGTTTTAGAAATAGAAGGCAATTAAAATGTACTCAAAGTTACATTAAGAAAAGCTTTCACAGGGTAATATTGAAACAGTCACAAAGGTTAAGAAAATACTGATATCAAAGTACAAATGACTACAATGTTAAAATAGACAAAAACTACTATACAAGAGCCTCTTTTAAAATTAAAAATAAAGAACACAACACATGAGTCAGGATTATGTTCCTGTTCTACTCATGAATTTTAGTCTTTATATTCATAGGGTTGGTTATGTTGACATCTAGTAGAGTTTCTTATGACAGCTGATGAGGTTTCATTCCAACTGCAGAGGGTGGTTCTTCCCCAAGGAGCCGCTCAGTTCTGGTCACATCTTGGTCACTGCACAATCTCGAAGTAGTGCAGTATCGCCATGATGTGCTGAGGCATGAAGACATAGCCTGTGTACAGGGCCATCCCCACAACGGAAACCAGCATGGAATCTGAGTTGTAGTTAAGCAAACAATTTACTTTCTCTTGATTCAAAAGTAAATGCCCCAGTTTTTTTCAACTGTTTCATGTTGAAGTACCCGTTCACTTAATGCTTTCTCATGTGTCAAAAACTAATATCATATCCACTAACATTAACTATGCCTGACACCATTCTAAGTTCTGTAGCCACAAAAAATTATGTAAACTCTAAGGGCTTTCTGGCTTTGCCGTCATGTAGCCATGTTCAAAGGAATAACCGCTTCTGGACTGGGACCACATTTTATTAATCCATTCCTTCACATCCTGTCTCTCTCTCTCCCCTGTCCCCGCTCCTATCTTCCAGACCTTTCGACTCTACACACTGGTAGTTCCGCAATGCGTGACATTCTTTCACAAGAAGACAGGGTTTAAATAAACAATGTGCTTACTACCAACTAATATTTGTATAACAGTTCAGTTGACAAACCTCTTTTATATATTATCTCGCTTGACCCTATCAGCTTTCCTGTGAAATGTTTTATCATGACCATTACTCATCAGAGCCTGACCAAACACTAAGTCCGGGGACCTACAGGAAGTTGTCTCTACAGCCAGAGCACAAACTGAAGCCATCTGACTTAAACCCCCAAACATGGATGAAAGTCTCCCATAATCATTTTTTACATTTACTTTTTAGCCTCCCTTAATCCAGGTCTTTCTAAAATTACCACCTTCTATTTACCCCTTAATTTCTTTACACACACACACACACACACTTACTGCTTCCATATCACTGCCCATCACACAACCATCTAAATTCTACCCCTGCGGGCTAGAGACACTGTTCTCGGGTCACCAGTGGCCACCTATCAAATCCAATGGCTATGTGAATTGACAGTTTTAGTCCTTCCTCTTCAAAACCCTTCCCACTCTGAGCTGAGAAGGTACTTTTCTCTAGGACCCTCCTCCCATCTCTCTCACCATTTTCCTGTGTCACTGGCTCTTTTTCCCTATCTGTCCCTCATATGTAAGATAATTAGAGTGAATTTTGTGCTTTTGTCCCAAACACTCACTCCACCCCTCCACCCAGTATGACAGTCACACTCTTTAGATGGGCCTAACCTATCGCATCTCCAGCCCTGACTGATTGTAACCAATCAGAAAACCCTTCTCTTTTTAACAATGCCCCCCCCCAAAACCGATCAACCAGCTCCAAGTTTAGTACTTCTACCAGGAATTAAGGAACACAGATTCTCTCCCTCTCCTTCCGAATATGCAGCTTGATGATGAAATCCTGGAATCACCAGAGTCACTTTGCCTTCATTGAAAAAAACAAAACTTAGAACAAAACTGACACATGAAGGTGGTAGAACAAAAGTAATCACAGAAAAACGGAGCCAGAAACCTCACCCAAACACCTGAAACCCACCTCACCACTGGGTTTTCAGATACAGAAGCCAATAAACCTCCTTTACTCGTAAACCAGTTTTAAATTTTGTTATGCTTGTAGCCGAAAGCATTCTAAATGACAAAATGGAATCCCCAATGTTCTGTCTTGGGCCCTACAAACTCTTGTAGCCTAAACAATGACCTTAACGTCGTTGACCTGGACCCACCTTCTGTACTGCAGACAAGTATTTCCTACAGCTTCCTCAACATTTTCACCTATGACATTCCTGAGGTACTTTAAATTCAAGAGTCAAAACTGAACTCATTAACTTTCTCCAAAACTACCTCTTTCTAGGAGTCTTATTTTTTCAACTATCTGAAATAGTTGATGTAACTACTGATCCACTATTTGCCTTGTCACTCAATCTCGAAACGTCTTTGATTCCTCCTCCATAGATTCAAATTATCTAAGACTTCTCAGTTCTTCCCAACCCTGGCAAATGACTTTCCTATCTCATGTTCCCCTACCCTAATCAATGATAAATGAGTGAGGTAGTTATCGTTCCTTAATTATGTCCAAGCTCCCATCTTAGGCCTCTCGCCACTTTCCATGCCACTCTTTTTTACTAAAGTGATCCTTTTAAAATACATTAGGCTTCCCAATGCAATAGGACAGCGCCTGGAATTCTAAGCCAAACATCCAAGAATTTTCCCAATCTAGTCCAAAGTACCTTAGGTTGGAGACCATAAAAGTAGACAGAAATTGAGAGATCGGGACAGGGATTCTTGTACAAGGGAGTTTTAGCAGAAGAGGAATAAGTAGAGCAGAACAGAGCAGGGAGAAAAAGGTAAGTAGGTTCAGGGGCTCAGCTCCCACAGGATGCTCTGCAGCCTGAATTATACCACATGTTGATTTTGCTTTGAGGCGAGAGGTCTGACTTTCTGTATCCCTTTATCTGTCAATCACTGGCTGAACTGAGTGAGAAAAACTCACCTGGGTAAGACAGCTGCCTTGGGCAAGGCCAGTACTCTGAAGAAGAGGGCAGCTAGGATGAGATGAGCAGACGACAGAGAGCAGGGGAGAGATACATCCGCTAGTAGAGGGGGTTGAGGAAGAGACCACGTGTATCACCTACTATACTACTTTCCCACTGTTAACTTTCAACACTGCAAATAATTCCCCTGACAAACACAACCTACTCAGAGCCATATTATGTGAGTCTCAGAAAACAATGCTTTATATTTTCATACTGCTCTGCTTTTGCTTATGGTTTAATAATAATATGAGTAAGAATAATAGTAGTAACCGTAGCTTTCATTCTGAGAATGTCCAGTGTGTGCCCAGCACTGTGTTAAATCCTTCAGCAAGTTCAAGTAATCCTGAATCTTGAAATCAGAGTAAGCAATAAAGCCAATTCCAAACCAAATCACTCAAACCAAAAATCTGTGTTCTTAACCACTATGCATAATACCTTCCTACATGTGAAAAATCCTATTCCTTTCAATAAAACCCATTCTTAGAGCTTGGTTAGCTATCCTCTCTCATATGAGGCCTTCCCTAGCTTTCATATTTTTCCCATTCCTACCCAGCCTCCTGGCCCTACTGCTCATAAAGCTCTTTATTCATATAATTTGGCCCTTATTACTTGACATTACCTATTTTTTTTTGTATCTCATAATCTCATCCAGATTATCAACTTCTTGAGCATAGGAACAATGTCTTCTCTTTTTTGTATCTCCAACATCTAAAATAACACATGCTTAATAAATATTTAATGAATGATGAAATTCCTCAAGAAACATTTGATTCTAGATTCGTTGTGGCACTTTCTACACATTTCACATTACGGTGATGAAAAACTTTATAGTGACTACAGAAAGAAAAACAAAATCCATTTCTAGGCAATATTGTATTTTCAGAATGTTTTTAAGGTTTTTTACACTTTTATTTAAGTCTTATAAATGTACACACTGGGGCGTCTGGGTGGTTCAGTCAGTTGAGCATCTGACTCTTGATTTTGGCTCAGGTCATGATGTCTGGGTCATGGGATCGAGCCAGAGTCTGCTCTGTGCTCAGCAGGGAGCCTGCTGGAGATTCTCTTTCTCCCTCCCCCTCTGCCCCTCCCCCTCTCTCTACTAAATAAATAAGTAAACACTATAATTCTGCCTTCCATTCAGGTCATGACCTTGGGATCCTTAGGATGGAGCCCTGAATCAGTCTCCCTGCTCAGCAGGGAGGCTGCTTCTCCCTCTCCCTTTGCCCCTCCCCCTGCTCATGCTCGCTCTCTCTCTCTCTCTCTCTCTCTGATAAATAAATAAAATCTTTATAAAAAAATCATAAGGTACTAGAGTTCATGACTTTATATGGCATTATGCTGTGATGCATATATATGTGGAATAAAAGCAGTAGGAAATAAATGATAATAATATATGCTAAATTCAGGATGGTTAGTTGGTGAGGTGAAATGGGGAGAGGAAGAAAGGAGAACTAACTGAGAAGGGGCATAAATGAAACTTCAAATGTATTAGTAATGCTTTTCTTCACCTAGTTGGTAGTATATGCACATTCGCTATATTATTCTTTATGGAGTTTTTGTATGCCTGAATATTCAGTAACTTTTTTTTTTAATAAGAACTGTAAAGGAAAATTAAACCACATACAGTACTAGACTAAAAACTATTTTGTGTGAAGGATTCTCCCCCTTTACAAAATATGAGTTGGACATCATTGGGTCTAATTTGTTACTAAGAAACAAACATAAAGTCTCAGCTCTCAGAAACAGAATAAAGAATTCTTGATTCTGGCCAAGATAAAGAGAAAATTATTGAAAGTCACTTGAACCTAGATGCAAAAATGCCAATTTATAAGCTGCTCAAAAAAAATATTTAATAAAAAAACTTAACCTAACCTTTTACTCATAGCCACTTACTAAATTTAACTTTACCTGTCTCTCCAAAAAAATGTTTCTATATTCTGATCCCATTTCTCCAAATTATTTCCAGAATCACAATAATTAAGTAAGCCTCTAACAGTAAGTTTTCTGTACAATTAAATGGCAAAATTACCTCCAAAAATTATCTTAAAGCTCTGAAACCAACTTAACTATACAGTAGGTGAGTAAGTAGACACTGGGACCATGAGGAACTTCTACTAGCCTTAATAATCACCTTTCCAAAAAATGCAAAAAGAAAGCACCTTTTATAAGTAGCTTTCTACAAATGCAATTTAAGCAATGTAGTTGAAATAGCTCCCATGTAATTCAGTTGAATATTCCCTGAGTTTATGCTTGGCACCACTTAAAATAGTTTTATTGACACTCTTAGGCACTGGTTTTATTGTGACATTTGCAAGGTTTATCTCCTTAGAAGTGTTCTCACAACCAGAGCTAAACATATACCATTTAGAGTATATACTACCTATAATTTTCTCTGGTACTTGAGTGGATTTCTCAATCCACTGCATTCTTGAACACACCTCTCAAAGTTTCACACACTGGGAAGTACAAGAAATGGGTACTGGAAACACCACAGCCCTGGTTTGAGTTGTGACTCTGCCAATCCCTGATTGTGTGAAAACTCTCAGATCACCAGTCTCCTTATCTATAAAATAAGGACACACATCACCTACCCTTCAGGGCTGACGTGAGAATTATGAATCAAATCCATTCAGCAACAAAAGGCAATATAATCCTTATTAAAACTATTGTTTGAGGGCTCAGGCATTTCACATCACAACTTAGACAACTGCCTGGGAATTGCTCAAGGTCACCCTACTATTAATTTGTTATTAATTTATAGTACAATTCTGGGACATCACAACCCCTCTGGAACCAAGTTTCTTCTCCACAAAATGAGGCCACTTCCTGCATTAACATTTTCGGATCCCACCTGCATGGAGAGGGCACTTAGGCACCACCTTGCAGTCACCCTTAATGTAATCTCCTGTTTCACACACACAGAGAAAAAATGTAAACAATCAATGTTTTATAACACACATACGTTGGAAGGTAATACACAAAATAATAATCTTTCTATCTACCAAACTCTTACGGTTGTCTGTAATAATATACATATCAGAAGCTGCACACAAATTAACCAGGATGACATTCTAGAGGGGGCTACATGATTTGAGAAGTATAGAATAAAGTTAGCGAAATCTAGAACAAACAAAAAACCTCAAAAACTAAAAAAAAAAAACATTGTTTTGTGTGTTTATAACTATCTCTACCGCTGAATTTTTTTTTAAAGATTTTATTCATTTTTTTGACAGAGAGAGACACAACATGAGCAGGGGGAGTGAGAGAGGGAGAAGCAGGCTTCCCAGCCGATCAGGGAGCCCGATGCGGGGCTCAATCCCAGGACCCTGGGATCATGACCTGAGCCGAAGGCAGATGCTTAACCGACTGAGCCATCCAGGAGCCCCTCTACCACTGAATTTTAAGTGCTTAAGAGTGAGAGTGCCTTGGCTCAGCTGCTCCTTTGCTTCCAGCTGTGGTGTGTTGCTAGATAAAGCGGGTTACTTCATAAATCATTCAAGAACTGAGCAGATAATGTGCCAGGATATGTGCAGGCACTGAAGATAAATGTTTGTTCAAGGACTGAATGAACAATCAGATGTTATTTATAACCTGGATATAACATAAATATTTTATGGGTTCCCTGGATTTAAAAGCAAATGAATTTAAAAGCAAATGTGAAACCATATATCTGTCGGTTTGCTGTTTCTTTAACAGGGATCTCCAACTAATCATGAGCTGATAAGTTTCCAGCTAGATAGGAAAAAATAAAAAGATTTTTTTTTTGCCCATACAAGGGCCATCCCCAACCCTTTCCCCAGCAACTTAAAAAAAAAAAAAAAAAAAAAAAAAGTCCAGACAACAAAGAGAGGAAATGCTTTAAAGATAAGTACAGTACATCAGAAGCAAGACCACAGTAACTAACACTTTCTGTCCCAACCAGTAACTGCACTATCACCGCCTACCTTAGTAACCTATTCGCAAGACTTTGGAGAAATCAAAAGTAGTTTCTCATTAGAAAAAGGCCAGGGACCTTTGTTCCAGCAGGTACGACTTACACCTCTTCACTAATCTAAATACTTTCAATGCTGGGACACCTGCGTGGCTCAGACGGTTGAGCGTCTGCCTTCAGCTCAGGTCATGATCCCAGGATCCTAGGATGGAGCCCCACTTCGGGCTCTCTGCTCAGCAGGAAGCCTGCTTCTCCCTCTCCCGCTCCCCCTGCTTGTGTTCCCTTTCTTGCTGTATCTCTGTCAAATAAATTTTTAAAAATAAATGAATAAATAAATAAATAATTTCAAGCTTTAAGTCTCTGATTGCACTATTCACTCAAAAAAACAAAGCTAAAACATCACTTAAAATAATCCAATCTTCTATTAGTCAAATTTCTTTTGTAAAGTCAATTCTGAATGTTACCTTTATCCTTAGAAATACTCAAAAGTTCTGATAAATCTAATTTAAGGAACCATCAATAAAAAAAAGGAAAATCATTTGATAAAGTATTATTATAGGTTGTTTTGTGAAAAGCAATCAAAACCCTAAGTGAAAACAATTGTCAACTACTGAATAAAGCTCTAAAAAGGAAATCTTCCTTACTACTGTGATTTTTTTTCCCTTGACCTCAAAAAACTGGGGATCATCTTAGACAATCCAACACCCAAAAAACAAATAATCCAATTAAAAAACGGGCAGAAGACATGAACAAACATTTCTCCAAAGACAAACAGATGGCCAACAGACACATGAAAAGATGCTCAAAATCATTCATGATCGGGGAAACACAAATCAAAACTACAATGAGATATCACTACACACCTGTCAAAATGGCTAAAATCAAAAACACGAGAAACAACAAGTATTGGCGAGGATGTGGAGAAACAGGAATACTTATGCACTGTTGGTGGGAATGCAAACTGGTACAGCCACTGTGGAAAACAGTATGGAGATTCCTCAAAAAGTTAAAAATGGAAGTGCCCTATGATACAGTAATTGCACTACTGGGAATTTACCCAAAAAATATAAAAACACTAATTCACAGGGATATATGCACCCCTACATTTACTGCAGCATTATTTACAATCGCCAAATTCTGGAAGCAGCCCAAGTGTCCATTGACAGATGAACAGATAAAGAAGATGTGGGGTATGTGCGTGTGTGTGTGTGTGTGTACATGTATGTATATATGTATGTATGTATACACACACACACACACACATATATAATGGAATATTATTCAGCCATAAAAAAAATGAAATCTTGCCATTTGCAACATGGGTAGAGCTAGAGAGTATAATGCTAAGTGAAATAAGCCAATCAGAGAAAGACAAATACTGTATGATTTCACTCATTGGTGGAATTTAAGAAACCAAACGAGCAAAGGAGAGTAACAAACCAAGGGGAGAGAGAGACAAACCAAGAAATAGACTCTTTAACTACAGAAAGCAAACTGATGGTTACCAGAGAGGAGGTGGGTGGGGGATGGGTGAAATAGGTGATGGGGATTAATGAGTACATTTATTGGGGCACCTGGGCGGCTCAGTCAGTTGGCCAACTCTTGGTTTCAGCTCAGGTCGTGGTCTCAGGGTCATGGGATCAAGCCCCACGTCGGGCTCCATACTCAGAGCAGAATCTGCTTGGGATTCTCTCTCTCTCCCCCCCACCCCCACTCACACACGCTCTCTCTCACTCTCTCTCAATAAATAAACAGAATCTTAAAATGAGTACATTTATCATGATGAGCACTGAGTACTGTGTGGAATTACTGAATCACTATATTGTAGGCCAGAAACTAATGTAACACTGTATGTTAACTATACTCAAATCAAAATTAAAAACTTAGTAAAAAAAAAAATCATCACCAAGAGAAGTATTAAGAAAGTACATTGTTACCAAACGTATCAACTATCTCTTGATACTTTTCTAATTGCCTTAAAATGAAAGCAAGTAGAAGATATGGATACTGTTACAGTCTGTATTTATTAACTAATTTGGCATTTGTGGGTCATATTAAAGGACATCACCTCAGCATCAGAAGTTAGTGTTTAGCAAGCAAAACACATTCTCCAACCTTTCTGTAGTGTGTTGATTATACCAAAGTATAGAAATTCATTTTAGAAACTACAACGTGATGACAAACTCTTTAAAAACTAAACAAAAAAGCATGCCTGCTGAAACCAGCAATGATCATGTTCAACTCTGAACCAGTCCTGGAAACGGTTTGCAGCTCTGAGCCCAGAGACACCAAGGCTAGGTTTCACTGTGCACCTTTATAATTAAAGTGTCTATTAATTTCATGCAGATTTGAAGTCCCAGGGCCAAGCGGGGGGAGAGAATCCCAGTCTGTTCTGAAATATAATCTGTTCTGCTGTAATACATTTCTGCAACATCAGCTAGCTCACACCTGACTAGTATAGCATAAGAGCTGCATTGTTTCCTATGGGATTTTTCATAAATGAGGGAAACCAGATTAGTGGGAGAATTATAACCTTCTTCAAGAAACATCTTTTAGCTCAGTTGCTGCACAGACAGGAATCCTTTGAGCTCTATCTTAAGAAAATTAAGTCAGCGTCTGCACCCAGACTCCCTCTCCAGAAAGGCACACCTCCCGGCCAGCACAGCCCTCCTGCATCTCCTCAGTGGCAGCCCACACCATCTGCCGTACTGAAGCATTTCCAGTCAATTCTGTCCAGGCATTTTTTAATGTCCCCTGAGGCAGCCTCCAGCCTGCCTGGGCTATCCAAGTTAGCCCCCAAGATGCCAATTACTGTTTTGGTTAGTGCTTGATGACTAAGTTGCACTGATTTGGAGTGGTCTGCTCTAGTGCTCTTTTCCCATAAATCCTATTATTTGGGGATTTTTCAGGAACACATGATGGCCAGAAGTCTTGTTTTAGCAGTAATTCTACTTTTCATAGCTATTGATCATAAATAATATCTGTCATTTCTTAACTATTTTTTAAGCATTTTGATTTATGAAAAGAATATATACTCTATTAAGTAGATCTTCTAGAACATATAGTTTTAATTATTAAATTTGAACACTGGAGTTTTTTTTTTTTTTAAGCAAAAGAATCTATCTTATCTTTGCTCCTAAGGACCATAGATGTTACAACACTCAAAGCCTAGGGGGTGGAGTGGGTCACAAAGTCTTTAAGAATGTGAAGTAGTGGAAGGGGCGCCTGGCTGGCTCCTCCTGTAGAGCATGTGACTTTATCAGAGTCACAAATTCAAGCACCACACTGGGCACAGAGCTTACTTAAAAATAAATTAATTAATTAAATATATATATATATATATAATGAGCCACAGTCACCTCTACTGACAAATCACTGGTACCACATGCTGAAACACTGCAGAATATCTCTGTGTGTTCCGTCCCCACTGCCAACCTTGTGCGACTTCCCCTGCCCATCCTTTTACAGACCACTCAGTTCTTGTGTAGCAGTTTTCTTCATCTTCCACCTTTCCTGAAAGCTACTAAAGAAGAAATTACAATATCCTAAGGAGTATCGGTAAGGGACATTCTAACATTTCCACTTAGCCCACCAAACATCAAGACAGGGTAAAACAGGCTAGAGCAGCTGTCTTTGAACTTAAGTCCATGAGCCTCAGACAGACAAAGAAGACCTTCCAGAAGGTTCGGATGGGGTCAGGGGAAGGGTTTACAGAGCTTCAGCTACCAATGTACCCTCTCCTAAAACTGATCTGACAATTATGGTGATCTGTTAGTTTCCCTTCCCATACCCTGTACAATTTCATTTCTCCCACTTTACTTCCTGAATCTTACAAATATGCATTTCCCCAGGGTATAAAATAACTTCTGGGACAGCAAACAAAGGAGTAATAACTAACTTGAGTTGTACTTTATTGCATTCAGGTAATAAACTCCTGGCACAGCTACAAGCCTCACCTATCTACTCATCTAATAACTTAAATTCAGAAGTGAGACACCTTTCCAGCCTGGGTCTGACCGAATGACTCCTACAAAGAAGGATGGCAAGAAGGGCCTTTTGCCATCAGTGAGGTAGTGACCAGAGAATACACTGTCAACAGTTACAAGTGCACTCATGGAGTGGGCTTCAAGAAGCATGCCGTTCAGGCACTCAAAAAAAAATCTGGAAATTAGCCATGAACAAGATGGGAACTCCAGATGTGCAGATTGAGATCAGGCTCAACAAAGCTGTCTGAGTCAAAGGAGTGAGAAAGGTCCCATAGCATACCCATGTGTGGTTGTCCAGGAAACAATGAGGATGAAGATTCACCAACAAGCTTAATACACTGGTTATCTATGTACCTGTTACCACTTACAAAATCCACTTACAAAATCCACAGTCAAAATGAATGAGAACTAACCAATGATTGTCAAATCAAGCCATAAATTAAAAAAAAAAAAGTGTGGGGGGAGACTGGAGTAAAAGTGTTTATGTAACAATTTTTTTGAGCAGAAAAATGGCACTGAGCTTTTTCTGACAGAAATTAAGGTTGGCTTTGCCTAGTTGGCTTCACGATGAGGACTGGCTTTGCCAATTAGGTTATGTGATGAACATTTTCTATGAATTGTACAAGAAAAAAGTTTTAAGGTTTTAACAAAAATATGCAATAATAAAATACACATAAGCAAGGAATGAAATCCTTTTAACTGTCTAAATTTACTATGAAATATTTCTGATGTTAGCTTAAATGAACAAGATGATAGCCAATATAACATGCTTTTTGTTCTTGTAGGGGCTATACAAACAAAGTCTGAATACCTCTGGGGTGGGGGCTTGCAAGTTTTAATTTCTCAGTTACAATTATTCTTACCTCTGCCTCCCCCCCCCACCTTCACCTTCAGCCCTTCCTTGTAACAGAGACTGCATCATTTCTACAAAAGGAAGTTCAAAAGGAAATGGCATGAAATATAGAAGACTGAAGATTATTGAGAAGAAATTATTTTTTTTTAAGTTTGAAGGCAATGTTCAGGTTATTTCAACATTATTCTGAAATCATTATTTGTTAAGCTGATTTGCTAAGAATATTTTCCTAGAAGTAACTTTCTCTGATGTTAAGAATTTTGCCTAATCATCAAACCACATGCTGATTTTTACTAGAACTCTAAAGTGTCAAAGAATTCTGTATGTACATTTTCTTCAAGAGGCACTCATTAAGAAGAAAGTTCTAGGAGAAGACTGGTGAATTGGGGTTTTTATGGTAATCCTTCTACTGAATAGCTCAGAGGAAGCTCTGCCAAAGATAGAGAAAGTGATCTAAAAGGTCCCCACCGCCCCCCCCACTCCCCCACACCCCCGGGGCCAAAATGTAGGGTTATTAGTCAATTTTGTTTTGTTTGTTGTGTTTATTTACAAAAATATGTTACATAGGAAATACACAGAAAGAGATACTAACTTAATTATTAATACCTCCAGAAGTGGCATAGCAAAATATATTCCTCAAACACCTCTCTATTGCCTTGTAAAAACTCTGGTTTCGCCAAACCAGGCACTACTAAACATGGATTAAGAGCATTTTCCAGGTGTTCACAGATATTTCAGGAGAGAGGCGCAGGAAACTGGTGACACTGGTTGTCCTGGCATGGCTGGGGTGGAAAGAAGACTCTGACCAGCTACCTTTCTGGTGCCTTTTGAGTTTTGAACCCTGAGGATGTATAATCTATTTTTATTTAAGAATTCAATCTTGAATATTTTAGTATATTGAGATGCAAAGAAAAATTCTCAATTCTAGCTGTAAGCACTTGAGGATACAGCAAAAATCTAAGAAAATAAATTAATTTAGCTGCTACTGAAATAGCATACACCATGAATTTTGTAATGCTCTTGTTTTCAATTATCATGCAAAGCCTACCTCAAACCAAAATAACTACCTTTGCTTCTACCCTTGCCTCCGCTCACCACCCTTAAACTATCCCAAATCTGCAGCCAAAGTAAACCTTTTCAAACTTAAAACCAGATCAGATCACTCCTCTCTCAAAAACCTTCTAAGGGTATCCTTTTCAACGAAGATTAAAAGCCAAGGGGCGCCTGGGTGGCTCAGTCATTAAGCGTCTGCCTTCAGCTCAGGTCATTATCTCAGGGTCCTGGGATCGAGCCCCAAATCGGACTCACAGCTCAGCAAAGAGTCTTCTTCCCTCTCCCTCAGCCCCTCGTCCCCATGCGCACGCGCATGCCCTCTCTCCCTCAAATAAAATCTTAAAAAAAAAAAAAATCTTCCAGGATCTCACTGACTCTGACCTCATCACCTACCGCTCCAGTCATACTTGCCTCAGTGGTGGCCTTCACACATGCCAGGCAGGCTCTGGACTCAGGAACTTTGCACTGGCTGTTCCCTCTGCCAGCTGTGCTCTTCCCTCAGATTTCTACCCGGCTAACTCCATCACTTCCTTTATGTTTTACTCAAATATCCCTTCTCAACGAGCCACTCCCAATATCCTCTTTAAAAACAGCATTATGTAAAACAGAAAAGTAGGTTAGTGGGATAAGAAATATGCACTGACCTACTTTTCTGTTTTCCATAATGCTTACCGCCTAGCATACTATATAATTCAATTATAAAAGTTCCACAAGGACAAGGATCTTTGTCTCATTTGCTCAGATGTATTGCAAGCACCGAAGCCAGCATCTGGTACCAGGTATGCACACAGAAGTATCTGGTGAATTAATAAATGGCCCTAACCGGCTTTTTCAACTTTATTTCACACCCAATCTGCCTTGAAGAATCCCTGTTCCAGGCAGTCAGCCTGGCATCCTCATCATCCCAGGACACCTCTGCACCCCAGTCCACACCTTCCTCCCACTGGGGGGAACAAAAACAAAACAAAAAAACCAAAACACTCACATACCCCCCTAAAGTTCTCTGAGCACTCCCAGTCCCCGTGTTCTTCCTGCCCTGTGTCCCAAGGAAGGCACTTTTTGCCCAGCTCACTCTACTGCAATAACCCCAGGGTGGATCCATCTGAGAACATGTATAAATCCCAGTTTTCCCTAAAACCTGACTCTAATTTCCTTGAAGTCCATCTTCTTGAAAACTTGTTCTAGAACTCAGTACGTTAAAAATGAAAAAAAACAAAACACTTCCAGGTTGTAATTTTTTTTTCCCATTCAAAATGAAAAGAACTTCAAGTCTCATGGAGAAATGTATGTTTTTGTGGCTGATTTTCCTAGTTTATTAAATATTAAAATATCAATGAGAAAATTCTTACTGGATTTGAGTGACTCTACTCAAAAGGTATGAGTACCTCCCCTATCTCCTGAACTCTGAATCCAATGCCTAGGAGCTCCTACAGGATCTGACCTTCTCTCCTACTACAGATACCCTCCCCCTCACTCTGCCCCAGCCACACTGGCCTGTGGGCTCTCTGTGAAACAGGACAGACATGCCGGTCAGACATGCTTTCGGGCACTCATACTTACTGTCCCTTCGGCCTACAATGCTCATTCCTCCGGAATTCTCTCCCTGCTGAAATCTTTCTAAATGCCCTTCCTGACCACTCTAGCTAAAATTGAAAAACACTCGTTCTTCCTTACTTCCTATCCTCTTCTGTTTTATTTTTCTCCGTAACAGCTATAACAATCTAATAGTCTATATTTTTTACCTATCTATCTAGAGGCATTCGAATAAATATTTTTATCTGTTTTGTTCAGTCATACCCCTACTACCTAGAATAGTATCTGGCAATTAGGAAGTACCTAATATCTGTGAAATGCAGAATTCAGCAAGCATACATATTTTACAAATGAGTAGACATAAAAATGCCAATTTTGTTAACATCTGTTAAAATAAATCAAAGAAGTTCTTTCAATCTATAGCATTTTCTACTTTTTTTTAAAGATTTATTTATTTAATTGAGAGAGAGAGAATGAGAGAGAGAGAGAGTACATGAGAGGGGGGAGGGTCAGAGGGAGAAGCAGACTCCCTTGCTGAGCAGGGAGCCCGATGTGGGACTTGATCCCAGGACTCCGGGATCATGACCTGAGCCAAAGGCAGTCACTTAACCAACTGAGCCACCCAGGCGCCCGAGCATTTTCTACTACTTAAAATCTGAATTCTCTCTAAGAACTGAATTCTGTTCATCAGAAACGGCCAAGTTCCAAAGCTACCCTAAAAGTGGTTTAAAATCAGGTCTCTTTTACCATTCCCCATTACTTCTGCAGTTCCTTTGAAATGACCAATCAATACACAAACAAATGTTTCTCAAGCACTATCTGTGGTCTTAAAAAAAATTCTTTCCTGGGACACCTGGGTGGCTCAGTTGGTTAAGCATCTGACTTCACCTCAGGTCATGATCCCGGGGTCCTGGGATCGAGCCCTGCATGGGGCTCCACACTGAGCTTGAGATTTTCTCTCTCCCTCTCCCTCAGCCTCTGCCCTACCCCCACCCCCCACTGGTGTGTGTGTGCACACATGCTCTCTCTCTCTCTCAAAAAAATAATTTTTTTTGTTTCCTTGAAGAAACAAATAAACATAGATTATCTTTCAGGGAGAATCTAATTCCTAACAAAAACCAAAAAACTGCCCACATTTTGCTTAAAATAAATAGAAGTATAAAATGCCATGGAAACATAAGAAGCCATAGAAAGATAGCAAATATAGCTCAGTGACTGCAGAATAAATTTAATTTTTAAAGAAGGCTAAATAACTCTTATGCTTCAAATAATCTTTTTTTTTTTTTAAGATTTTATTTATCTATTTGACAGAGAGACACAGCGAGAGAGGGAACACAAGCAGGGGAAGTGGGAGAGGGAGAAGCAGGCTTCCCGCGGAGCAGGGAGCCCGATGCATGGCTCAATCCCAGGACCCTAGGACCATGACCTGAGCCAAAGGCAGACACTTAACGAACTGAGCCACCCAGGTGCCCCTGCTTCAAATAATCTTAACAAGGTATTTTTCATTTTTCCACACCTCTCCTCAATAGCATGGTTACAATGTTATTCAGTGAGGCACTACAGGGAGTGTCTCACTGGTTACAAAACCTGTCTTGGTTACAAAACCTGGTCTTCTCCTTTCCCACTGATGGCTGCCAGTAGGGAAAGGGGGCTTTAGAAACGTGTTACAACTTCTACTCTGGAGCAAGAGCTCAATGGATTTCAGTCTGCACAGGTCCGCCGCAGTACTCATTGTAATACTACTCTGCACGTATTTGATTTCACTTTATTGTTATCTTCTGTTTTAATCAGGTGTTACATCCCCTTTTCCTGCACTATAGAAACCATGTCTTCACATGGAAAAAGTTCAAATACTGGCTGCAAAGCAAAAGCTAATGTATCAGGGCGCCTGGGTGGCTCAGTCATTAAGCGACTGCCTTCAGCTCAGGTCATGATTCCAGGGTCCTGGGATGGAGCCCCGCATTGGGCTCCCTGCTCGGTGGGAAGCCTGCTTGTGTTCCTGCTCTCTCTCTGTGTGTGTCAAATAAATAAATAAATCTTAAAAAAAAAAAAAAGCTAACATATCATTTCAAATGTGGTAACAGAAAGCAGATGATAAGAGAAAAAATTAGGATACGGGCCCTAGCATGGAAGGATTTACAAAACGGATTTTTAAATCTTGCTGTTTCAAGAACCATTTACAGTGTGCCTGACTTGACACAGATGCATCTCCTTAAAAACATACTGAAAATTATTTTTTGTGACTCACAGTTTCCTTACTTATATAATTTCAAAAACCCTCATATTCAACTGGGATTGACCTTTCAATTTACAACAACTGACAATTAACTTCTAGCTATTTGATCTGGAGAAACAAGAGAAGCAAATTCAGATGTTCAAGGATGCCCCTAGAAAATGTGCAGAAGTAGTTAATAGCGAGCTATCAGTGTTCTCTAAAACAGGGACTTCAATTTATTAAAGGAGTTATAGCAGTAATTACCTTCTTCTAGAGTCTTTCTCTTAGGACCTTCTAACTCAGAGACCATTTCTCAGATAGCCAGACAAATTTTTCTTACATGAAATTTAAGGTTGCTAGCAGTGATAACCATATTCAATGTTATTTTTAAGAAAGTATGTCTCTTTCCTAAAACCATGTAACTAGCCACAAAATTGTTCTATGTGAAGCTTACTAATTATTAAATTTATGAAATTCAAACTACTTCTCAGTAATTAAAGCTCCTAATGAGTGGGGGGGGAATTCAGCTTTCTCATTCAGTTCCTTCCTCCAAGCTAGAATACAGATTCATCTCAAATAGATGTTTCAAACTATACAATAATTAAATGCCTGACTTTAACTCTAGAAGTTGAGTTAGAATAATATAACAGCTGATAGTAATTTAAGATTGGCTTATGTCAAAAGGATTACGTTCCTACCTCGGGTTAATTCAGTCATGTGATCTTTGAAAAATTTTTTTTTTAATCTTAGGTTTAAAACCATAGGATTCTACAGGACCCAATGCTAGTTGGCTGCTGTTCTCACTAGTTTTTTAAAAACTGAAATCACGGGGTACCCGGGTGGCTCAGATGGTTAAGCCACTGCCTTCAGCTCAGGTCATGATCCCTGGGTCCTGGGATCGAGCCCCGCATCGGGCTCCCTGCTCGGCCGGAAGCCTGCTTCTCCCTCTCCCAACTCCCCCTACTTGTGTTGTCCCTCACGCGCTCTCTCTCTCTCTGTCAATTAAATAAATAAAATGTTTTAAAAAAAAAACTGAAATCACTGGTCACATAAACCAATGACAAGTCAAAAGCTTCAAAAGGAGGGGTGCCTGGATGGCTCAGTCAGTTGGGTGTCTGCCTTCGGCTCAGGTCGTGATCCCGGGGTCCTGGGATCGAGCCCCATATCGGGCTCCCTGCTGAGCAGGGAGTCTCCTTCTCCCTCTGCCTGCCTCTCTGCCTACTGGTGCTCTCTGTCAAAAAAATAAACAAAATCTTAAAAAAAAAAAGCTTCAAAAGGAAAAATCTATAGAAGCACTACATTTCAGTACATAATTTATTCCTCCATCCCCCCAAAAAAGCCATCATCTAGGTTACTTATAGGACACTGTTACTATTACTATGTAATACAGAAAAACCTTAATACAATCGACACTGTAGCATGTATCCACATGCAAACAAAAGCTTTTCAGTGTAGAAGATTTAATAGACTGTCAGTGGGCTCTACATTCAACTTCTGACATAAAGAGTGTCAATTTAGTGCAACATTGTTTAAATTCACTTTTAAGATGATTTTAACTTAGGGACACCTGGCTGGCTCAGGTGGAAGAGGAGGTAGCTCTTGATTTCAGGGTTGTTTGAGCCCCACGTTGGGTGTAGAGATTACTTAAGTAAATAAATACACAAATGTTTTTAAAAAGAAAAAACGGGACACCTGAGTGGCTCAGTTGGTTAAGCATCTGCCTTCAGCTCGGGTCACAATCCCAGGGTTCTAGGATAGAGTCCCACATCAGGGAGCCTGCTTCTCCCTCCATCTGCCATTCCCCCTGCTTATGCTCAAGCTCTCGCTCTCTCTCTGACAAATAAAATCTTTGGGACGCCTGGGTGGCTCAGTCGGTTGTGCATCTGCCTTCAGCTCAGGTCATGATCCCGGGGTCCTGGGATCGAGCCCCACATCGGGCTCCCTGCTCAGCGGGGAGTCTGCTTCTCCCTCTGCCTGCCGCTCACCCTACCTGTGTGCGTGCTCTCTCTCTCTCAAATAAATAAATAAATTTTTTTTTAAAAAAAAATCTTTAAAAATAAATAAATAAATAAAGATGGGGCACCTGGGTTGCTCAGTCAGTTAAGCATCCAACTTCTGATTTCAGCTCAGGTCATGATCTCACGTTTCTGAGACTGAGCCCTGACTTGGGCTCCATGACCAGCGCAGAGCCCCCTTAAGACTCTCTCTCGCAGGGGTGCCTGGGTGGCTCAGTCATTAAGCGTCTGCCTTCGGCTCAGGTCATGATCCCAGGGTCCTGGGATGGAGCCCCACATCTGGCTCCCTGCTCGGCGGGAAGCCTGCTTCTCCCTCTCCCACTCCCCCTGCTTGTGTTCCCTCTCTCGCCGTGTCTCTCTCTGTCAAATAAATAAATAAAATCTTAAAAAAAAAAAAAAAAAGACTCTCTCAGGCGCCTGGGTGGCTCTAACGCTTAAAGCGTCTGCCTTCAGCTCAGGTCGTGATCTCAGGGTCCTGGGGTCAAGTACCACATCAAGCTCTCTGCTCAAAGGGGAGTCTGCTTCTCCCTCTCACTCTCCCTTTGTGTGCTCACTCTCTCTCTCAAATAAATAAGTAAAATCTTTAAAAAAGAAAAAATTCTCCCTCTCCCTCTGCCCCTCCCCCCTTTAAAAAAAGATGATTTTAACTGAGCACTATGTGCTTCTGTATTTTAGTATATTTTAGAAAGATAACTTCATGAGCTCTAACCTATAGAACTGCAACTACAAATAAATGGTGCAGGAATTCAGAACATACTTTACATTCAGACTTTAAATCCAAAATACGAATTATGGTTCTTAAGTTCTGGAAAGCTTTGGAAACAAACAATAAAAATAAATAAATTTCCTTGTAAGCAGCTTAAGATTCCTCCAAAATGTTGAAACAAAAAACAGCTTTGAGTACAATCTTATGCTAGTTCAATACAAATAAACACACTTATTAATGCTTGGAATGAAATCATCTCAGTCACTCCACCTGAATGCAACAATGCATTTGCAAAGCTGTTCTGAAGCTACTCCAAACTAAACCACATTGAAAAGGAGGCCGTGTAACATTCCCTGTTGTCAAATCACTGTTGTATACCTAAAACTAAAGTAACATTGGGGAGCCTGGGTGGCTCAGTCGTTAAGTGTCTGCCTTCGGCTCAGGGTCGTCAGATCGAGGCCCGCATCGAGCCCCCGGGCATCGAGCCCCCCCCCCCCCCCCCCCCCCCCCCCCCCGCATTGGGCTCCCTGCTCCGTGGGAAGCCTGCTTCTCTCTCTCTCTCACTCCCCCCCCTTGTGCTCCCTCTCTCGCTGTCTCTCTCTCTGTCAAATAAATAAATAAAATCTTAAAAAAAAAAAAAAGCTAAAGCGACATTGTGTTAACTACACTTCAATTTAAAGAAAAGGGGGGAGCCTGTATGAAGTAAGCATGTTATGTGAAATGTTCCATACTGGCCCCCAAATAAAAAAAAAAAAAGAAGAAAGTTACAGCTCATTATTAGTATGTATTCTGCAAGAATAATATCAAGGGATGTCAACACAGACAAATGACACAAACATCACAGACTTCAGAAAGCCTATTTTCACAACCTTGCATATTAAGTGAGGTTGTTATGAAGTTAGATGAGTTGAGGTACAGGCAAAACGCTAGCACAGTTGCTTGGCCCACAGTGAACCTTCAGTATCATTAACAAGTATCTATCAGCTATCTATGAAAACACAGTTTCAAACCCTGTCTATAATGAACCACAAATTCCTTTCTGGGCTCGACTTCTATGGATTGTGAAAACAGCAACTTAATGAATAAAACACAGTCTTTAAACTCCCCATCCCGAAAACCAAAAAGGTACAACAAACTGTTTTCAAAAACTATACTGGGGTGTCACAAACACAAGTTCATATGATTAAAAGTCTGGTAAACTGGCTAGCATTCTCATTAGGACCAAAGTCAGCTAACTCAGGGACAGTTAAAGGTCAAAGGCGTCCCAGCCGGGAACGATCTGCTCCACTTAACACGGTCCCTGCCTCCCAAAGACCAGGGGACTGAACCAAAGGCAGGCGCGGCCGAAGTGCAAGTGAGGACAAACCTGGTTAGACATCGCCCTAGGGGATTTCCTCCAATACTAAAGCCGCTTCCACCTCCGCTCCAGCGACTCACAGGCCCCCTCGGATCTCAAGAGTTCTAGACCCCCATTCTCCCCAACCGCGGGAGCGCCGCCCTCGGCCCGAGACCTCCGCCCCGCGTGCCCGCAGCGAAGAGGAGAGTCAGCGCGCGCGCGCGCGCCGTCCCTGCAGGGCCGCCCTCCGCCCCCCAGCCTCCACCCCTCCACCCCCTGGCGCCTGGGCCCGGGAAGATGCGGCCCGGGCTCCCGCTCCCCAACCCCGGGCCCCGCGGCCTGGGCAGGATACTGAACACAGTCCGCTCCCAGGGCTCCAGCATGTAGAGCGCCGTGACCAGCAGATACTGGTAGTAGAACCAGGACATTTGTTTCCAGGCCCGCGCCAGCGCCATCCCCGCCGCGCGCCTCCGTCGTTGAGGCCGAGCGTCAGTCTGTCCGGCCGGCCTCCGGTTAGCGTCCTCCAGCCCCCGGCCGCGAGGCCCGCCCGCCCGCCACCGTGCGCCTATTGGCGAGTCCAGCCCGGCGCGTCACCCGTGGGCACGCCCAGCCCCGCGCGCTCCCGGGCAGCCGGCTGCGAGCCCCGCCCGGCCGGCGCTCATTGGCCCATCCGCGGCCACGCGTCGCACCCGCCCGCTCCCCGGTTTCCCCCTCTCGGGGCCGCGCCCACGGGAGCGGGAGAACCGTCCGCGCGAGAGCGCCCCGCCGCGCCCTGCCCGCCGCGCCTTGCCCGCCCCGCCTCGCCTCGCCCGCCCCACCTCGCCTCGCCAGGCCGTTGGTGGGCGGGGATTTAATCCCCGGTGGGGTCGCGGGGCGGGAGCCGGCCGAGGCCGTCCCGGGGGGATAGGTACCTGCAGTCGGGCCCAGAAACGCTCGTCGAAGACATATTTGTGGAGTATCTGGCATCCTGCTGGGCAGGGGGATTGCAGGGGTGAACAGGAACGTAGGAGGTTCCTTACCTAGCGCAGTGTATGATCTAGCGGGGGAGACGGGCACTAACCACACGAATGCAAGTCAAGCTGTGATCGGTGCAGAGACGGAGAATAAGGTGCTCTGAGGGTGGCGAGGCGAACGTCAGCTAGTCAGGGAGGTCAGGGAAGTCGTCTCTGAAGAAGTGATGCACACATTGCCTCCTTCCTCCCTGCCCCATCCACAGGCGCGCGCGCGCGCACACACACACACACACGCACACACACACACACCCACATGAACACACCCACATCGACCGACATACCCACCCCCATGCACTCCTTAACCTAAAGACAAGGAGAGATTACCTTAAGTATGTCTATCCGCATACCTCTTTCAGTGGCCATAGGCACCCTGTAGCTGAAGGCCAGGAAAAGGCCGCGGATCTGGTGGGTTCTGTAGATGACAGCTTGCTTGAGATCCGTCTCTAGGCCGATGATACCTCCTGGAGAAGCACTTTTAAATGTCCAGATCTTCCCACAGACAAATGGGCCAGCACTATTGCACTCACCTTCAGGAACAAGATAAACAACGTGTGAAATGACAGTTAAATGGCCTGCTGTTTAAATGTTAAAAAGTTTCTTTTAAACATCCTACAGCTTACACTTCAAAACTTTCATGGTTGATAACTTTTTATTTATTCATTTAGAAGTATCAGCTGCTGTTTATGAGCTAAATATTGGGGATAGCCGGCTAGACTGAGATCTGCCTTCATAAAGTACCCAGTCTACTAAGGATGAGAAGCAAGTTAACTGATGACAGTGAGATGTAGTAAAGGGTATTTTTATGTTATGTGTAGGCTGCCATGAAAGCCCAGAGAAAATCAGATTGGGGGTGTAAAAGGCTTCTGGGAAATGGTACTTGAGCTTAGTATTGAAGGAAAAGCAGAAATGGCAGAATGAATGAGTTTGGAGAGGAGAGGGTGAGACGGATATCCCAAACACAGGCACATGGAACCACTATAGGAAGGTGTGATGCTTTTAAAGAGCTGGAAGAACCTTCATGTGGTTGAGGCAAAAAGAATTTGCAGTCAGTAGCAGGAGATGGAGCTGGATAGTAAACAGGGACCATATCCTGAAGGACCTTGTGTAAGAAGCAAAGGAATTTTTGCCTGGATATACAAAAGTTAAAAGAGCCAATGGCTTAATAAGATTAAACAAGACCTGGGGGTGGGCAGAAGCCTAGAAGATACTAAGAAAAAGAGGATCGGGTTGGAGACATTACAGAGGCAGAACCTGTAAATGGAGCAACTGTAACCCATACTCACTCCGGGTCTCCTTACCCTTGAGAGATCTACGTACATTGGGCCTTCCCATTTCCGAATCTTACTGTGCTGGGCTTCTCTCTGTCCCCATTCCTCTCTGAAGTATTTCTTTTCAGATCTGTTTGGGTATATGCAAGCTTTGGTCCTTTTTCTTCAAGAACTCCAAATACCTCAGCATTTAGTGATGCTCAATTAAGTTCACCCAGGATTGGAAGCATCATCCATAGCTACCCTTCCCTCACTGGGCCAGCTCCCTAATTGCCATTCCTACCACATGGTTCTCCCCAGGGTATGTAGCTCCTCAATCCATGGCATCTCTTTGGGAGTACAACCCTACCAAGCCAATCTGCATCCCTCAACTTCCCTGGGAATCTAGGGCACAAAAATTCCTTCATCTTACTATTACTGACAGCTGACTAGAAATGGGGAAAAGAGACTAGGATCCCGGATGCTGACAGTATTCACAAAGAATCCAGGGGAAGAAGCTTGGCTGAAAAGACATGAATTCTGTTAGGATGACGCTGAGTCTGAGGGACCTGAGGGACATTTAAGTGGAGGTGTCCAGTGGGCAGTTAGGCATATGCCCCTAGAACTCAGAAGAGAAGCCCAAACAGGAGCTAGAGTCTTGTGAGTTTTCAACAAGTCCCTAGTAATTGCAGCTGTGATTGCAGATAAGTGCACCCAGGGAAAGCACACAGCATGAGAAGAACAGAGTACAGAATAAACCCAGCCACTCAGGCTTTTAGGGGATGAGAGTCCAAAGAGAGCCAATAAATGGCACTCAAGAGGAGTTGAGATTTGGTAGCAAAGAGGAGGGACCTATAGGAGAAGCCAAGAAAAGAAGGGACAGCCAGGAGATCAAGTGGCTCAGGGAGGGCAAGAGAAAGGGGGAAGGGAAGGACCAATTTGTTTTGTCCACTTGGGGCTCAACTGATGACTCATTCATTGTGGAACGATAAGGGCAAAAACCGGATTAGAGAGCGAGCGGGGGAAGTCAGAAGAGAAGTGAGCTAATCAGATTTATCTTTGCAGGAAGCTTGCCTGTGAAGAGAAAAAGATAGGATGGTAGCCAGGGTTTTTGTTTGGTTTGATTTTCAGATGGGAGAGGTGTGAGCAAGTTTATGGGCTTAAAGATACAGGTGAAGATGGTGAGCTGGGGGATCAGATCTAAAGCTTTAAGAAACTGGAGCCAATGGCTCTTTTCCTGAGAGGGGAAGGAGGGAAAGCTGAGAGTCAGAGGGACATAAACACAAAAGAGTACGTTAAGGAACTCCCTACTTTGCAGCCTCGGTTTTCTTAGAGAAAAAGAAAGGCCTTTTCTAAAGTAAGGTCCTCTGTTGAGAGTGAGCAAGATCCTGAGGTGGAGGGTTTGAAAAAGAAAAAGGGGAGTGGGAGACGCTCTCTAAAGCTTCTTAGGGATTGGCAAGCAAAAAAAAATCGTATAATTTTCCCCAGCGATCCACAAGGACCCCGATAAAGAACTGGAGAGGATGAATTAGGAGACTTGCTCCAAGGTGGAGTCTTGCTGGCTGAGTACAAGAGAGAAACAAAGAAGCAAGACGGTTGGTGGGGAGGGAATAATCCTAATAGAGGCTGTGAGAATTGGGTCAGAGTTCCTTTTGGCTTCAATCGCTTCTCGGCCTTTTGGCTAAGATCAAGTGTAACAGAGTCATACCTAATCTGTAAAGCTACTCTGTCCACTTAGACTTTGAATGTCACTCTGTCACAGCTCCTCAAGAGTCTCCTCTCCCCCCACACCCCCATCTTCCCTGCACCCTCCATTACATGCTCAGGCAATCATTCTTCCCCTATTTTTCCCCTCAAATCCTTTTCAGAATAATAGTATAAAAAACTCTATCAAGCTATCTTCCCTTTGCTCTTAAGTTGTGGTGATACCCTGGGCCATCACTTCCTCTCTTCCAGTATGTCAACACCTATTCTCACCCACCCCTCCAAAGTATAGAGTCTGGGCTCTACCTCCACCCCCTGCCCTCCCCTAAGACGGGTTACTCAAGTTTACCAAATCCAATGCAAATTAATCATTCCTCTTCTTACTCAGCCTCTCTCTGTGTAGCATTTGACACTGCTGAACGTTTCCAGCTTCAGAAACTCCTCCACAGTCTTGGTTTCTACCACCCTGCCTTATCCAACCTTCTCTGGGGGAGTTCTCACAGAGTACTCTTTGATAAACCCTGTTTTCTCTCCCATCCCTAAAGACTTGCTGACCCCTCTAGCTCTCTCCATTGATGCCTGCTTCCCCAGTTGTCTCATCCCACTTAGATCCCAAATGTCACTTCAAGTCTTTACTCTAACTGCTGGCAGAATATATCTAAATATAATTAAAATAATAATAAAGGTTATCATTAACATAATTGTCTAGTCCTTCCCTTTTCAAATTTCAAAGTGCTTTCACATCATCTCATTTCCTCAGAAAGAGCAAGCACAACCCCTATTTAATAATTATAGACGCTGGAGTTCAGAGACCAATTCAAGTCCAAACTAATCTGCACCTTCTTTCTTACCTCACTTTCTTAATCTCTGTTAATGGCAAAAAGTATCTCAATCTCCAGGGCAGAAACCTTGTACCAGTTTTAATTCCCCTCTCTTCTCCCCACCCCTGATTTCTGTCCCTTAAGTAATATGGAGTCATTCTCCCAAGTATCTCAGGTTTGCCTTCTTTGGTCAGATCTGCCATTTTAGAGATCCACACACAACTTCACTCTAACAAGATAACAAACCGACTACTGTCATCCCAACTTGGCTTACCAGCTACCACTGGCAATTCCTGCTTGCTAACCACGTACTTGATTTCCAAGAAAACTTTCATCCTGAAAATCCTTTTTAATTTATGAGAAAAGAATGACAGTTTTTTTTTTTTAAGATTTTATTTATTTATTTGACATAGCAAGAGAGAGCACAAGCAGGAAAAGCAGCAGAGGGAGAAGCAGGCTCCTCGCCGAGCAAGGACCCCGATGCGGGACTCAGTCCCAGGACCCTGGGATCATGACCTGAGCTGAAGGCAGACGCTTAACCGACTGAGCCACCCAGGCATCCCAAGAATGACAGGTTTTCAAGAAACTATCCCATGTTTTTTACCTCCCGAACGTTTTCACTTAAATCATCCCTTCAGTTAAAATGAGCCAGTCCTGGGGTGCCTGGGTGGCTCAGTCGTTAAGTGTCTGCCTTCGGCTTGGGTCATGGTCCCAGGGTCCCGGGATCGAGCCTCCCTGCTCGGTGGGAAGCCTGCTTCTCCCTCTCCCACTCCCCCTGCTTGTGTTCCCTTTCTCTCTGCATCTCTCTCTGACAAATAAATAAATAAAAAGCTTTAAAAAGATAAAAAAATTTTTTAATGAGCCAGTCATTTACCAACCCATTCACTCACCTCCCACTGCTATATGCCCACAATGTGCGGGGTCACAGAATGACGAACATGACACAGCCTCTGCCCTCAGAGTTTATTGTCTAATAAGAAACCTGTCCACATATCCTTCAGAAAGAATGTTAATAATTAAGCCTAACCGTAGTGAGTACCTCCCTTTGCCAGGGGCCACGGGAGTGGCAGGGCAGGTCACACAGAGCCAGCATTTAAGGAGTTCATGGCCCAGCCAAAGAGACAGGAAGACACATAATGGTAGTGAAACATGGGATCCGTCCTGCCCACTAGGTTTTCATGATATTCCAGGACCAGCAGCCACAGTAACCTCGGGGTTCTTGGCCCAAGTCTCTCCTGCAGGGGCCGGGCAGAGCCTCTGCAGGCTGAGCTACTCCAGGAACAATGAGGGAAACATTTGTGGGTAAAGGAGAAAGAAAAGAAGGTGAAAAGCAGATGGGCTCTGGAGACAGCAGGGGTGAGAGCTGGTCCCCAGGTTAGAGAAAGTACTGGTATGGTGGGCTGGTATGGGAGGAAAGGGTCCAACTAAGGCTAGTCAATTTGAGTACATAAACGAAGGAAAACCCTCCAAACATGTCGCTCAGTGTCTCAAAACACAGTAAATGCCCGGTAAAACCTTTGTGCATTTTTTATTATAGAAAATACAGAAAGGCACAAAGAAAGTAAACATTTATTTATGATAGAATGACTATCAACATTTCCGCCATACATAATTTATTCAAATGGATGGTTTCTGTGGAATAAGAGAGTTCAGCAAATGGATGTGCTTCCAAATGGGGTAGAATGAATGTTGGAGTTTCCTTCAGCAATGTTATGTGTAAAAGTTGCCAACCTTAGAAGCAAATTTTATCAGCAAAATGGGTTTATTTGGGAATAACAGGAATTACAATTCAGGACAAGCAAGATATAGCAAAGGCCACAGGCAAGTTCGGAGAACAAAGGACAGTAATGCTCTTTTATATAGGGAAGGGGGGAGTTGGGAAGGGCTGTTATAAACAAAAAGTCCACTAACGTAAACTTCGAGTTGGAAGTGTAGTGGCTTTTCATTGGCCCAGCTGTGACAGTCTTGCGTTGTGGGGGCCATTGCTGGACAAGGAGACAACCTTTCTTTCCCTTGCTAGGGTAGTAAAGTAGGCTTCCTCCTGTTGAGAACACAAGGTACATCTCTTCCTGATGGGTCTACAAAAGGCTGCTATCAGTGGTAGGACCCGAGGGCTCCCCTTCTGGCCTCCCAACTCCATTTTAAATGAGGTTTCTTTTATTCAGTTTCCCAAGGTAAATAAGCCTTATCAATTGATTAAAATATGGCTAATTATGGCAAGTGATTTGATTGAACATAAAGGAGCTACAGGAAAGTTGATCTAACCACTATATCCAGACGTGTATTTAACAAATCCTTACTGAATGGTTACTAAGTGCTAGGCACCAAGGCCTGGTTTGTAATACTCCCACTGTTTGGCACCAGTTGACTGACTACTGGAAACTTCTGGGAAATGCCAAGGAGCAAATGAGGTGGCACTGGTAGATCAGGAACCCTGTTATTGGCTGACATGTAGTCCAGATGCCAATGATCTAGGTGGTTTCCTGGGAGATCTACTGGGAAAACTACTCACCCATCAAAAAATGAAATCTAGCCATTTGCAACAATATGGATGGAACTAGAAGGTATTATGCTAAGCGAAATAAGTCAATCAGAGAAACACAATTATCATATGATCTCACTGATATGTGGAATTTAAGAAACAAGGCAGAAGATCATAGGGCGCCTGGGTGGCTCAGTTGGTTAAGCGACTGCCTTCGGCTCAGGTCATGATCCTGGAGTCCCGGGATGGAGTCCCACATCGGGCTCCCTGCTCGGCAGGGAGTCTGCTTCTCCCTCTGACCCTCCCCCCTCTCATGTGCTCTCTCTCTCTTATTCTCACTCTCGCAAATAAATAAATAAAATCTTTAAGAAAAAAAAAGAAACAAGGCAGAAGATCATAAAGGAAGAGAGGAAAAAAATGAAACAAAACGAAACCAGAGAGGGAGACAAACCATAAGGGACTCTTAATCATAGGAAACAAACTGAGGGTTACTAGAGGGGAGGGGGGTGGAGGGATGGGGTAACTGGGTGATGGACATTGGGGAGGGTATGTGTTGTGGTGAGCGCTATGTGTTGTGTAAGGCTGATTAATCACAGACCTACACCCCTGAAACAAATAATACATTATATGTTAATAATAAAAAATAAATAAAAATTTAAAAAAGTAAAAAGCATCTTGAAATTTAAAAATAAATAAATAAACAAACAAATAAATAGCAGGCCATTCCTATTGTGGCATTCTTGTAGCCTTTAAAATAACCTCTGATGGAGCAAATATAGAATATAAAATAATTTACCTTACAATTTTGCTGTTCAGTGAATCATTTTGATAGGTGATCAACAGTTTTAGGATGCTTTATTTTTTTTAAAAAAATATTATTTATTTGTTTGAGAGAGAGAGGGGGAGAGAGGGAGAGAGCAGGGGGGAGACGGGCAGAGGGAGAGGGCAAAGCCAACTCCCCGCTGAGCAGGGAGCCCAACACGGGGCTTGATCCCAGTGATGTGGTTTTGGAACATAGGTGAGGTTCGGTGGGGTGGAATCTGGAGCCGATGATCAAGAAAGAATTCTTGAGATGTCTTTGGTGCAAAATGGTGGTTTATTAAAGCAGGGGGACGGGACCCGTGGGCAGGAGAAGCTGCTGCCCCAGGGTTGTGAGGGGTGGCTGATTCTATACTATGGGGTTGGGGGAGGTAAGGAAAAAGGGAGGTTTTGAAAGAACTTTCATGTATTAAAGAAGACACAGGATACCGGAGGCTTTGCTGTTTGTCCAGTTAAGGTTGTTTTTCCTGGGGCACCTGAGTGGCTCAGTCGTTAAGCGTCTGCCTTCGGCTCAGGTCATGATCCCAGAGTCCTGGGATTGAGTCCCGCACCGGGCTCCCTGCTCAATGGGGAGCCTGCTTCTCCCTCCTGCACTCCCCCAGCTTTGCTCTCTCTCAAATAAATATTTTTTAAAAAAATAAATATTTTTTAAAAAAATAAAGCTGGTGCCCAGCTGGCTCAGTTGATAAGCATCTGCCTTCGGCTCAGGTCATGATCCCAGGGTCCTGGGATCGAGCCCCACATCAGGCTCCCTGCTAACAGGAAGGCTGCTTCTCCATCTCCCACTCCCCCTGTTTGTGTTCCCTCTCTCCCTGTCTCTCTCTGTCAAATAAATAAATAAAATCTTCAAAAAAAAAAAAAAGGTTCCTTCTAGTAAGGCATTAACAGTAAGATAGCTGGGAGCTTCCTGGAGGAATGTTACATTCCTCCTATAACACATCCTTATCAATGGGCTATAGGTTTAAAAGAAATTCAATTTTATTTGCATTTCCTTCTGCCTCAGCCTCCCTCAATTTTATGGAGGGGAGGGTGATGTTAGGGCTTCGGGAAACTGAGTTATAAGAAAGCTTCTTCCTTGTAAATCACTAAGACATATGTAAAGTGAGGGAGACTCAGGTCTTGCAGGATTGTGATCTCTACAAGTTAACTACTTGTTTTCCCTTTAGGGGAGCCAGGAGTGCCTGAGGAATGTCACAAATATCCCATGGAGGGGGAGGGTTGTGGGGTGTCAGCTTCTGCTTTGTCCTCAGCTTGCCTTCTGCTCCCTCATCACCAGGACCCTTAGATCATGACCTGAGCCAAAGGCAGACGCTTAACCGACTGAGCCACCCAGGTGCCCCTACGATGCTGTACTTTTAAAGTCTAAAACTCATATGCAGGGGATTTGACTACTCAGGAAGATACTTGAACTGATTAGTAGTTCACCTATAAGACAGGATTCTACAAAATAATCATTTGATAAAGTAAAATAACTTCCCCTTTATGACTCTGGAAATTATATCAAATAGGCTTTGGACTGTGCTATTTAATCCAGACATAATTAACTTAAGGTCCTGGAAGAGCTTGTCCAAAACTTAAGGTGGAGGTGGTTTCCAACCATTTGCTAAAAATGCACATCTGCTCATAAAAGCTAATTGGTGTTTTCTGTCATTTATGCTAGAATGCTGAGCTTCCTACTGCTGAACTTCAGTCCCATTTGGAGGATATATTACGCAGGCCAGGGATTTAGGAGCAGCTCCTTGAATTATTATGTCATTTCATTATAATTTTATAAATTATTTGTACAATAAAAGCTGGATTATCTGACATTGCCCTAAGAAGTTCTAGGAATTTTCGGTGTCTCTGATGTGCTACCAAAATAAATCCTTACGCTAGTTGACTATTAATACTGAAATTCAACCAGTATCAACACATTCTGAAGACATGTCAGAGTCATCTCAAAGTCTTTGGATAAGCAGAGGAAGGAAAAATAAATCTTTCTCCCAAAATTCAAAAATAAAAGAAGCTTAACAGATTCATAAGATATTCCTTTTTTAAAGAAATAAAATGTGATTTAGGATACAGGGCTGTTGGATTTTATGCAGGGGATGTGTTCCCAAAGACTTCATATAATTTAAAACATTAATTCCAGACAGAGCCTGACAAAGGGTGGCCTGTATTTTTACTTATCTTCTAAAGAAGAAATGTCATGTAGCAATACGTAAATGGCATTTACTAAGCCAGCTTCTTTTAGAATATATGATTCTTGATTATTTTTTAATTTTGAGGGAATTTCATTGTTTCAAACTTGGCATATTAAGTATGACTTAATATCTTCTAATGCTCTATTTCAAATACAATGAAAAATACATTAAACACGATTACACTACAGAAGAAACAGGAGAAAGTTATAGAAAAGGAAAAGAAACTGAAGGATAGTCATTAAAATAATCTGGTTTAGTTACCAATTATAATTTTTCCTTCATAATATTTGCCGTATATATGACAAAGAACCAATTTGCCTAATAATACACAAAGAATTCTTACAAGTCAACAATAAAAAAGATAAACTAGAGGCGCCTGGGTGGCTCAGTTGGTTAAGCGACTGCCTTCGGCTCAGGTCATGATCCTGGAGTCCCGGGATCGAGTCCCGCATCGGGCTCCCTGCTCAGCACGGAGTCTGCTTCTCCCTCTGACCCTCTTCCCTCTTGTGCTCTCTATCTCTCATTCTCTCTCTGTCAAATAAATAAAAAAAATCTTTAAAAAAAAAAAAGATAAACTAGTGATATAAATCCTTCTCTCTACAGAATCTTCAGTAAAATCCACTTTACATCCTTAAAAAAAAGAAAAAAGATAAACCATATTTTTAAAGGGAGAAAAGAAATGAAAAAGTGTTCCACAAAAGAAATACAACCTATAAACACTGATAGCCAGTGTTATCATAGGTGGGGGCTGGGGGTGGGAGAAGACTTTAATCCCTCTCAAGGAGGGTGTAAATTGTTACAACCTCCAAAAGAGGGTGATTTTGGCCATCTATGTGAGAACCAGAAATTTCACTTGTGGGAATTTGCCCTAAGGAAATAAAGCCACAAGCAGGAGCAAATGTCCACGAGCATTGTTTACAGGACCCAGGATATGGCTGCCATGAAGACTGACTCAAGTTTCCTAGGTGCCAACTAGCACACATTACCTGCCCCCTCAGCAGCTCCCACCAGGAATCCAGGCACAAAGAGAACACAGGGATTTCTGCAGCTGCTCTGGGCTGGGTAAGAACATAGGTGAGGTGTCACATCTCCCAGTGGCATTTCACTGAAAAATCCTCCAAAGATCTGCCTCTTCACTTGGGCCTCTAGCCAACCCTGTGGCTCCTCCCAAGTCACTATTATTCAGGAAATCTGGCGGCCCTTCTTAAAAAGCCAGGCCCAGGGGCTGGCACTCCCCCTACAGTCACAGCTTACCAGACCACCTCTACCTAGGAGGCAGGATTGCTTGCAATAGCTACTAAGAACCTGAACATGTCCCCGGTTTTACGTTTGTAACAGTGAAAACCTAGGCCACAAGTATAAATGTGTTCATATAGGGGATTAGACAAATTATGATACAGTCATCCAATGGACTAGCTTTTGAAAGGAATGAGTAGGATCCATTTCAGACTAAAATAGAATGATGTCTAAGAGATACAACTAAAGACAAAAGACTTGTAGAACAGGATACCTGCCTGCTTGTACACGGAGGTACCCCAATGCCTGAAACAATGTCTTGAACAAAGGAGGTGCTCGATTATCTGCTGAATGGATGCATGTTTGTAAAGAGAAAAATCTAGAAGGTCTACAATCTTGTCTACCATGTTCCCTTGTAGTCTCCTAGAAGCTGGAAAATTACCTGGTAGCCCGGTAATCCCATAGTATGTCTTTAAAAAACACACAACAGTTACAGCAGCTAACCCTGAGAAGAGGAAGACTGCAGGAAGAAGGAAAAGAGGCCACTTTTTACTTTACATGTTCCTATGTTCTTTAGCTTTTCTGACAAGCACATAACACAATGGTGATCATTTATATAGTAGAGGGAGAGGACAGAAAGCTTGAAGTTTTTAGAAAAATATGGGTAAACAATAGCCAAACTGTGGAAAGAGCCCAGATGTCCAACGACAGATGAATGGATAAAGAAGATGTGGTATATATACACAATGGAATATTATGCAGCCATCAAAAGGAATGAGATCTTGCCATTTGCAATGACGTGGATGGAACTGGAGGGTGTTATGCTGAGTGAAATAAGTCAATCAGAGAAAGACAAGTATCATATGATCTCACTCATATCTGGAATTTAAGAAACAAAACAGAGGATCATAGGGGTAGGGAGGGAAAAATAAAACAAGATGAAATCAGAGAGGGAGACAAACCATAGAGACTCTTAATCACAGGAAACAAACTGAGGGTTGCGGGGGCGGGGAGGAGGGATCGGGTATCTGGGTGATGAGCATTAAGGAGGGCGGGTGATGTAATGAGCACTGGGTATGATACAAGACTGTTGAATCACTGACCTCTCTACCTCTGAAACTAATAATACACTACATGTTGATTAACTGAATTTAAATTAAAAAAAAAGAAAAACATGGGTAAAATAAGTGTATGTCCTACAATCTGTTATCCTTCAAATTATTCTCATTTTAATTACTTCACTCTAGCCATTTTGTTCTGTCTCCAAGTGATCCAGGACAAACTTAGAGTTAGTGACTGTATGACTCCTTGACTATGCCTGTTTACATGAACAATCCTTTCCACATCTATTTCTAGGTCCACAAGTGTAAGTCTTGAGTAACAGGAATTTTGGATACCTAAAAACTCCCATTCCTCCAACACATAAAGTAGCTAAAGCTTTTAATGTGGCATAAATTAATATCCAGGGATGGTATGAAAACGACACTCATGGGTGAGGTGGAAAGTGGAGAGTGTCCTTTTTTTACTTTCAGTGGAGTGCTGCTGACCCAATGACAGCGGGAGAAAAGTTGACACGAAAGAGAGAGGGATTCCTGGCCCCGCTTGCCCCAGTCGGGGGGAGCCATGGACCTTAGGGCATCCCCATCACAAGTCTGTGAGTTTCCTCAACTCTCCCAGCACCCCACGGAGATTATCTCACCTGCCCTCTCCACGCAGTACCACTGAGGTGCCGCGGAGGTGGGGGGAGGCAAGTTCATCCCTGAGGCGAGAGAGGGGCCAGCCAGAACACATTGGCACAACATTTATTTGAAACCCCATTCTAAATTTGCATTCTCCTCAAAATCGTCTATCTGCATTTGTTTCTTTTCTTTTCTTTTAGATTTTATTTACTTATTTGAGAGAAAGTACAAGGGAGAGGGGCAGAGGCAGAGGGAGAAGCAGACTCCCCGCTGAGCAGGGAACCTGATATGGGGCTCAATCCCAGGACCCCGAGATCACGACCTGAGCCAAGGCAGCAGGTAGACACTTGACTGAGCCACCCAGGCACCCCTGCATTTGCTTCAATATAAAAGTATACAAGTATTTTCCCCCAAAATCTCCCAAATAAATCCTCCGTTCTGGGAAGATGGAACCTGCGTAGATGGTGGTTTCAAGTATCCCCAGCACACACACACCAACTGAGATTTGAGTTGAAAACCTAACGGCAGCCTGTCCTAACCTCACCTTCAGCTCAGACTTGATTATCAAAGTCTCCAGGCCATTCCAGCACTCCAGAATTCCCAGGCTTCAGTCAACCACGCACACCATCCCCCCAACACATGGCTGTCCTTATCACTCTTCTTTCTACTCAGAAATCATAGGGGTCCTCTTATTTCCTTCTCCATTTGGCACAAACTCCTTTGTCATGTTTTCCTGAATCTCCATAGTTGGACTGCACCCTCCTGGTTCCTGTAGTGCCCACACCTGCTGTTGGTCCCATATTCACAAATGGCCTCTCCCTGTATAAACACTACCTGCTTGCTCCCACCTTTACGCCTGGAATTTCTTTCCCACTCACCTCTAAACGTCCAACTCATGTTCTTCCAGACCCAGCTTAAGTTTCCCTTCTCAAATGTAATGATTCCCTGCTCTTCAAGAATGAGGTGACAGCTGCAGTCTATGCTAACTAACAATTTGGCTGGTCACTTGATTTTCTTCTTGATTTTGGGTCATGCCTTAGCTCTGGTCCCTAAGCCCCCTCTGAAACCATCCCAGTGTTGCGTTTCCTTCTCCCACACCCCCAACGCCCTGCCAAGTGCCTGTCTTGGTCCCTGTCTACCTTGTCCCTCTAGGCCTCCCAATGATCCTGGCCCTGAACCCCAGCCCCATCCTGCTTTCATGTCGGTCCTCCCTGATGCCTACCTATTGCTGCTGCCCGGGGCCAGGGGGTCCTGCCCCCTGGTGGGGCACCCTCACGTAGCCTCTTTGTGGTCGGCTCTGGGTTCCAACCTTCCCAGGCAGATAGAACACTGGTTACTACATTTCTGATTCCTGGACACCTCAACCAAATGAACTAAACTTATGCTGTTTCCAGATACGTGAATTACGGCAACTCAAAGATGGGCCTGTGGAGCCTCTGTTAAAAGAGCACACAGTGTACTGGAGAAAACAGTCCAGAAGAGGCAGTGATTTTTCCTGCCTGCCATGTGAGAGTGTCAGTAAAGCAGAAGGGGCAATACTTGACCTGGGCCTCAAAGGGTGCGTTATGATTCCCCAGCCTGAAGTTGGAAAATGGGGGGCTGGAGGGAACATGTGGGGACAGTCCAGATAGAAGAACCTGCCTGAGCCAGAGGCATTGAAAACATAAAGGCCCAAGCCTCTTCGAAATACCAAACATACTAGCTCAGTTCAAGACTGAGTTTTCACTAAATCTTTCCAGTTATGATATGTTTTCCCAGTTCCAGATAAAAGAAAACATTTTAAAGAATAGGGCAGAGCTTGGGCATGTTCTCTTGCAAATCCTTACGGGGGGGGGGGTAAACCTTATCCTTTGAAAGCAGACCGTTTGTTCTAAATATCCCAAAGTCAATTAAAAGATAACCTAATGATTCGTGTGGGTTACCAAACTGGTTCATGCACTATGGAATGAGTAAAAAGGTAGACTAAATGAGTCATCTTTATGCTCTATAGACTGCGTAAAAAAGGAAGGACACTGATCTTGGCCCATGAAAGGTCTCAGAAGGCAATTCTTTTAAAGATTTGTTTTAGAGAGAGAGCGCGTGTGCACATGAGAGGAAGGGGTGGGGAGAGAGGGAGAGGGAGAATCTCAAGCAGACTCTCCACTGAGCGCAGAGCCAATGACGCAGGGCTCCAAAGACCCCGAGATCATGACACTCAGTCTACTGTGCCACGCAGGCACCCCTCAGAAGGCAATTTTTAAAAGTTAGTGACAAAGCAAGAAATACAGGAATTTTCCTAGGTATTCCCTCTGCTTCTACCTTCACCTTAAATTACTGACCAAGCCGAAATCTGTAATCTTTTCCCTGACCACTGAAAGATTCCGTTGTCCTGGCTACCTCATTCCTTTCCTTCGAGTCCCTAACTTAGGCTAGCCATTGATTCTCTCCTGGATAAACCAAAGGTGCAACATGACTAACATGTTTTCTGGTTGGGTAGAAGGTGGGGGAAGTCAGGTCATCATTTTCTATATTGAAAAATGTTGGGGCACCTGGCTGGGTCAGTCAGTGGAGCATGAGACTCTTTTTTTTTTTTTTAAGATTTTATTTATTTTTGCGAGAGAGAGAGAGAGAACACGTGTGAGCACGAGCAGGGGGAAGGGCAGAGGGAGAAGCAGACTCCCTGCTGAGCGAGGAACCCGATGTGGGACTCGATCCCAGGACGCTGGGATCATGACCTGAGCCAAAGGCACTTAACCAACTGAGCCACCCAGGCACCCAGAGTATGAGACTCTTGATCTCAGGGTTGTGAGTTCAAGCCCCATGCTGGGTTTAGAGATTACTTTTCAAAAAATTTTTTTAATTTTTTTTTAATGTGTAGGGGTGCTGGGTGGTGCAGACGTTTAAGTGACTGACTTGATTTTGGCTCAGGTGGTAATCTCAGGGTTGTGAGATCGAGCTCCGCATCGAGCTCAGCATGGGTCTGCTTGAGATTCTCTCTCCTTCTCCCTCTGTTCCTCCCACTTGTACTTTCTGTCCCTCTCTCTCTCAAATAAATAAATCTTAAAAAATAATGTTTAGGGGCGCCTGGGTGGCTCAGTCATTAAGCGTCTGCCTTCGGCTCAGGTCATGGTCCCAGGGTCCTAGGATGGAGCCCCGCCTCAGGCTCCCTGCTCAGCGGGAAGCCTGCTTCTCCCTCTCCCACTCCCTCTGCTTGTGTTCCCTCTCTCGCTGTCTCTCTCTCTCTCTCTGTCAAATAAATAAATAAAATCTTAAAAATAAATAAATAATATTTAATTGTTACGTTCTTGCAGGACACATGGAACCGCAGGCTACATTTTACCATGCACATAAACAGTTCACATACTGGAGAGTTCTAACATGCCTGTCAGAGTCACAAAAGTATTTCACCTCCCCCTAGGAATCTGGGGAGGCAGTGCATAGCATATTCCCTCAGGCACCTCCCACAGTGTCACCCAACTTCGTGCAGATGAGCAGCAGTAGCCTCCATACCTCATCTCCCTATCTTGTCCCCGAACCCAGTCCTTCCTCCTCACTACTGCAGGAGTAAGCTTTCTAAGAATCTTTCCATGATTCTTCATTATCTCAGCGTGACGGGCAAGGTTCTGCTCTGCCCTGTCTCTCCCCCACATACTGAAGGATTACAGCTCTTTGTGGAACACACCCTCTCATTCCCTTGTGCCTACATAAAAGCACTGTTACTCCTTCTGCCAGGAAGCATGTGAGTCCCCACTCCCTTGCATCCTGCTGAACTCCAGTTCACCTTTCAAGGGTCAGCTCCACAGCCTCCTCCTTCATGTTGCCTCTCTATCTCCTTCAGACCCCAAGCAGCCCTCCCCCCTCACACCCACCACAATGACACAGCACCTAGCTCACCCCTCCCCTGGAGCACCTATCTACATTGTCACTGTCGCTGCACTGTCATGGTCGCCCCACCATTCGGTGAGCTCCTGAAGGATCAGCCCTAGACCTTTTCATCTTTTTTTTTTTTTTTAAGATTTTATTTACCTATTTGAGAGAGCGAGAGGGCACTGGTTGGGGGAAAGGGGCAGGCAAAGAGGGAGAGGTAGGCTTCCCGGATGCGGGGCTTGATCCCAAGACCCTGAGATCATGACCTGAGCCAAAGGCAGATGCTTAACCCACTGAGCCACCCAGGCGCTCCCCCATAGGCTTTTTCATCTTTATGTCCCCTGCAATGCCTGGGACAAAACACATTCTCATCAAATGTTTGTTGAAGGAATAAACAAAAGAATGAAGAGCCCTTAAAATATTTTACCAACAATAGCATCAGGAAAATAAGCACACAGTTTCACAAAGCCATTGCAATTAAGAATAAAATTAGGGGCGCCTGGGTGGCTCAGTCGTTAAGCGTCTGCCTTCGGCTCAGGTCATGATCCCAGGGTCCTGGGATCGAGCCCTGCATGGGGCTCCCTGCTCTGCGGGAAGCCTGCTTCTCCCTCTCCCACTCCCCCTGCTTGTGTTCCCTCTCTCGCTGTCTCTCTCTCTGTCAAATAAATAAAATAAAATCTTAAAAAAAATTTTTTTAAAGAATAAAATTAATTTTTAAAAATAGTGGCATATTGGGACGCCTGGGTGGCTCAGTCACCTAAGCGTCTGCCTTCAGCTCAGGTCGTGATCCCAGGGTCCTGGGATCGAGCCCCGCATCAGGGTCCATGCTCAGTGGGGAGCCTGCTTCTCCCTCTGCCTGCCACTCCCCCTACTCATGTGCTCTCTCTCTCTCTCTCTGACAAATAAATAAATAAATAAATCCTTTAAAAAAAAGTAAAAATAAAAATAGTGGCATATTTTACTTACACTGGATCTTGCAAGGGAAAAGTCATTTTTTTTTAATACAAAGGTTGTGTGATACCATCCCCTGACTCAAAAAATATTAAAAATGTGTCATACTTAAACACCTAATAGTCATGACTAATTAAGCCAGAAATTATCACCTTCTTCTTTCTGTTCCAGCCTGGGATAAAGATAGAGATCAGAAGTTATGAAAATCTGATGACTAGCAAGAAGCTGTTTGGAAGAAAAAAAAGTAAGTGTTTGATTTACTGATATCATTCTAAGTGCTTAATTGGCTATGCACCAAACCAACAAACTGGAAGATTTTCGCCTTCTCTGTCAGCTTTTTCCTTCCTCCTGCGCAGGTCAGCCCAGCCAAGAGCTCATTTAATGAACTTCATCAACGTGTTGGGCAGGCACTGTGCTTGTAAGACTTGCAGTCCGGTCTGAGAGATGCTTCCCAGTTATAACTGCTCTGATGATGCAGGGTTACTTGGGAGCCACCAGGGCCCAGATGGGAGTCACCCAGTCCAGCAAGGAGCACCACCCATTCCCCAAGGAGCTCATTTTGTCACTTTATTAAATCATCAGTAGGCTGCCCTAGACTTCATACTTACTGCTTCCACGGAACTTGCACTTTTTTCAAGATGACCGCAAACAACCCTTTATGAACAGAATTCAGCTCTTTTCCCCAGCCTGACCAACATTCTATCCTAGCACTTCCCATTCTAACCAAGAGAATCTTGCCATTCCCTAAGCACAATTTGCTCATTCCCAAATTAGTGCCTCTATAAATGCCATCCTCTAGAAAGCGTCTCCCTCAGGCAATCCAATGTATTCTCCTCCTGTAAGTCAGTGGTTCTCATCCAGGGGTGATTTTGCCGCCCAGGGAATATTTGATAATATCTCAAGACATTTTTGGTTGTCAGAACTAAGGGCTGCTACTGACATCTCGTTGCTACTTGATAGAGGCCAGGGACACTACAAAATATCCTACAGTGCACAGGACAGCCCCCACACACAAAGAATCATCTGGCCCCAAAGTACCAGTGGTACCCAGATTGAGAAATCCTGCTTTAAGTTAGTCTATTTCAATTCGGAAATATTCCCAAATTAACCATAGCCAACTCCGATTATGCCTTTGCTCTCCACTACCTCAGAATGCATAGAGTGCTCTGTATTAGCTCGGATATGATGATAAGAATCATAGAGTCTCGGGGCACCTGGGTGGCTCAGTTGTTGGGCGTCTGCCTTTGGCTCAGGTCATGATCCCAGGGTCCTGGGATCGAGCCCCGCATCAGGCTCCCTACTCTGTGAGAAGCCTGCTTCTCCCTCTCCCACTCCCCCTGCTTGTGTTCCCTCTTTCACTGTGTCTCTCTGTCAAATAAATAAATAAAATCTTAAAAAAATAGAGTAGAGTCTCTAGATCAGATAGGACTTTAAAAGTCACATAGTCTAACCACTTCCTTACCAACTTTGCCTCATGAGCCTCTGTTGCATGTGAAAACCTTGTCTTTCTTCAATTAGATTATAAGCAGTTCCATTAAATCCTTCTATGTTCATGCACTCTGCAAACATTTACTGAGCACCTGCTCTGTACCAAGCAGTATCCTATCACTGGGGAATTCAGTGATAAATAGACATTATTTCTACCCTTGTAGATCTTAAATTTAGTGGGATAGACATATTTTTTTAAACCATGTAACTTCCACTGTAGTAAGTACTCTAATAGGAAGAACATGGTTTACCTGATAACAGAGGCACCTAAACTGATCCAGGGCATCAGACAAAGCTTCTCTGAGGATGGGACTTTTAAACACACATTAGGCACCCCACCAAAAAGGAGAATTACAGACCAATATCCCTGATGAACATGGATGCCAAAATTCCACCAAGATACTAGCCAATAGGATCCAACAGTACATTAAAAGGATTATTCACCACGACCAAGTGGGATTTATTCCTGGGCTGCAAGGGTGGTTCAACATCCACAAATCAATCAATGTGATACACCACATTAATAAAAGAAAGGACAAGAACCATATGATCCTCTTAATAGATGCCCAAAAAGCATTTGACAAAGTACCGCATCCTTTCTTGATTAAAACTCTTCACAGTGTAGGGATAGAGGGAACATACCTCAATATTATAAAAGTCCTATCATTCTCAATGGGGAAAAACTGAGAGCCTTTTCCCCTAAGGTCAGGAACACGGCCAGGATGTTCACTCTCAGCACTGTTTTTGTTTTGTTTTGTTTTGTTTTTAAAGATTTTATTTACTTGAGAGAGAGAGAGAGAGAGCAGAGAGGGAGAGGGAGAAGCAGACCCCCGCTGAGCTAAAATTAAACACTCAGGAAACAACAGATGTTGGCAGGGATGCAGAGAAAGGGGAACCCTCCTACACTGTTGGTGGGAATGCAAGCTGGTGCAGCCACTCTGGAAAACAGTATGGAGGTTCCTCAAAAAGTTGAAAATAGAGCTACCCTACGACCCAGCAATTCCACTACTGGGTATTTACCCCAAAGATACAAATGTAGTGATCTGAAGGGGCACCTGCACCCCAATGTTTATAGCAGCAACGTCCACAATAGCCAAACTATGGAAAGAGCCCAGATGTCCATTGACAGATGAATGGATAAAGAAGATGTGGTATATATATACAATGGAATACTACTCAGCCATCAAAAAAAATGAAATCTTGCCATTTGCAATGATGTGGATGGAATTAGAGGGTATTACGCTAAGCGAAATAAGTCAACCAGAGAAAGACAATTATCATATATAAGTCTCATAGTGGAATTAAAGAAACAAGGCAGAGGATCATAGGGAAGAGAGGAAAAAATAAAAGATGAAATCAGAGAGGGAGACAAACCATAAGAGACTGTTAATCATAGGGAACAAACTGACGGTTGCTTGGAGGGGAGGTGGGAGGATGGGGTAACTGGGTGATGGACATTAAGGAGGGTGCGTGATGTAATGAGCACTGGATATGATATAAGATTGATGAATCACTGACCTCTACCTCTGAAACTGATAATACATTATATGTTTTTTAAAAACCCACATATTAGGCATTCAGTATTTATTAGATAAATAAAGGGGGAAGCCTGAAGGATAAATAGAAGTTATCCAGCTAAAGTGTGCAGAGGCAGGGGGGAGACATCAGGGGAGCTGAGTGGCCATGCTGAGTGAGACCTTAAGGTGGAGAAACCACATGGGCCATTAGCAGTTTATGTCTGGAGCCCAGACAAGGAGGCTAGGACCACACCCAGGAAACTCTGACTCCAACATGCTAAGTCAAAAGGGATGGAAGAACCAATAAGAAACTGAGAAGGGGAGGCCAGAGACACAGGCAGAAAACCAAGACAGCTTTTCAAGAAGAGGACAGCCAACTTGCAAGACTGACCAGGAGGGCCCATCCTCTTGCTGCCCACATCTCCTCAGCACTAGGAAGAGAAGAGCCTAAACTAATTATACAGACATCCTATAGGATGAACAAAGTACTGTTTTTATATTTTGAATTAGTGTAAAATCTTTTCCTGATGAATTTTTTACTTCAAAATTAACCACATTGATGTGAGTATCAGTCAGAATTAGATTTTGTGGGTGTTTTCATTTATGACACTCAAATTTATCAGGCTCATTTAAAAAAATAGAGTCTACCTAATTTTAGATTCTTTTTAGGCCTTAGTGTCACAGTGTTCTACCAGGTTAGGGCATTATTGAGAAAGAGTTTGAGGCTAGCATCTTAGGAGCTTAATAAATAAAGATGCATCTGGCAACATACAATTAGACCTTGATAATTTGTGCTAGTGAGGGGTAGGAATTCATGAATAAAATTAATGGAATCTAAAACCCCAAGTTCAACCTTTTTTCCAATTAAATACTTACATTTTTAAAAATTGCTAAATAGCAGCAAAACTGACAGTAATCTCATTCTCACTTCCCTTTCACCCTGATCTGGAAGGGATGAAGCTGCTAAAAAACATTGAGATAGGGAAAAATTAATAAGGTACCCAGATAACCTAGAAATTGAGAAATCAACTCCTCAATAATGTTAAGTATAGCAACCTTCTTTGTATAACATTAGATCCCCAAAGAGTACTTTCATTTCTAATTTTTTTATTTTTTTAAGATTTTATTTGAGAGAGGGAGCGAGAGAGAGAGTGAGCACGAGTCAGGGGAGGGGCAGGGGAAGAGGGACAAGCAGACCCCGCTGAGCAGGGAGCCCAATGTGGGGTTTGATCCCAGGACCCTGAGATCATGACCTGAGGCAAAGTCAGACACTTAACTGACTGAGCCACCACGTGCCCCTCCATTTCTAATTCTTTTAGAATGAGTTTTCATTGGGCGCCTGGGTGGCTCAGTTGCTTAGGCGACTGCCTTCGGCGCCGGTCATGATCCTGAAGTCTCAGGATCGAGTCCCGCATCGGGCTCCCTGCTTAGCTGGGAGTCTGCTTCTCCCTCTGAGCTTCTTCCCTCTCATGCTCTCTCTCTACCATTCTCTCTCTCTCTCTCTCAATAAATAAATAAAAATCTTTAAAAAAAAAAAAAAGAATGAGTTTTCATTGAGTACCCAATACAAGACATGCTAGAATTATGAGACGGGAAAAACAGTATCTTGCCCTGTTACTCCACTAGAGAGACAACAAGCTGAAAGGCTAAATGCAATAGGTCTAACAGAATCATGAACAAAATGGTAGAAGCACAGAGAAGGGAGTAAGTCATTCCAACATGTGTAGCAAATGGGAAAGTAGATCACAGAGGGCTTCATGGAAGACGGTGGGAGGTAAGGGAAGAGCACTCTGGGTAAAGGAAGAACAGGAGCAAGACCTTTCAGTTACTCTGTGAGCCCAAGGTAAAACTCCTGATTAATTTGGCTGAAACATGCAGATGCATAAGGTAAATGGTGGAAGAATGAGTAGGAAAACCTGTCAGAGTCAAAACATAGAAAGTCTTGAAGATCTTGAGTATGGACTGTATTTTTCATGAAAATGGGGAAGCTTTCTGAGAACTGACGTGAAAGATTGGTTTTGAGTTAGAAATAAAATTGTGGCAACAATATAAATCGTGGATTTAGGATAAGAGAGATGGAGGCAGGAAAAACCCCATTAGGAAGTTATTGAAATGACCAGGTTCAGGACTGCCCAATATGTTCCAAGGAATATTGGTATTCTCCAAAGACAGGGGTAGGGGGATCCTTCTTGGACAGTTATAATGCACATTAGCATATTAGCTGCTCTTAGAAGTCCTTTGTTCAACCCAGAGTGTCCCAAACGTAGTTGACCAAAGCATCTCTGCTGTTATGGTGATGGTTGTTAATGAACACCTATTAACACCAGGCAAGGCACTAAGGTATGAAACAGAAAACAATACGGGTGTACTAGAAGATTAAGTTGAGGAAATCTCCCAGAAAGAACAAAATGACAAAGAGATAGACAATAGATGTACTATATGGTGGCTAACTGAACATAATAAAAAATTTTTTAAAAAAGAGATGAACAATACTTATCCTGGCTGGAATAAAGACAAACAGATGAACAAATTTTTATCCATTCATTTTCTAAATAAAACCTCAGAGAATAAGAAAAAATCCAGAAGGTCCTGCATCTGACAAAAGATCCTAAAAGAGACGAGAGCCTAGTGGGAGGGAAATTATAAAGAAATAAAACACTTCTACAACTGAAGATCCAGATTGAATGGGCCATCTGAGTGACCCACTCTACTCTAGATTAAAAACAACAACAGCAACTAAACTAAAGACACATCACTGTGAAATTTCAGAATATCATGGGAAAAAGAAGAGGAGTAGAATACGGGCTGTTGTAGGTTAGGTAACCCCAGAAGCACACCTTGAACCTGAGTACAAGTAGTTTATTTGGGAGATGATCCCAAAAAAAGCCTTAGTAGGGAAGTAGTGAGACAGAGAGAGAAAGAAGCTTTAATGTGGACAACTCCATCCCACAAGGGATCTTTTGGAGATAGGGTAGAACACACTTCAGAGCTGTCCCACCCAAGGGGTACTAACCACCCACTCCTGTAATCATTGGTTGTAGGCTACTCTGAAGCCATTAAATCTGCCTGGCACTTCATCATGCAGTAGGCATGGGCCTTGCGGGCTCTAAGCACTAGAGAAAGCCCTGAGGCAGAGCTTCCCAGGCATGTACAGGGAGAAGCATTTAGAATGCGGGGAAAGGACATAGTGGAGGGGTTACAAATGGGCACTAACAGGGGCGCCTGGGTGGCTCAGTCGGTTGAGCGACTGCCTTCGGCTCAGGTCATGATCCTGGAGTCCCGGGATCGAGTCCCGCATCGGGCTCCCTGCTCGGCGGGGAGTCTGCTTCTCCCTCTGACCCTCCCCCCCTCATGCTCTCTCTCTCAAAAATAAATAAAATTTAAAAAAAAAAACAAAAACAAATGGGCACTAACAGTATCTGCATAGTCATGTACAAAGAAATCAAAATGGCATCTGATAGCAACCCCAGATACTAGAGTACAGACAACAATGCCCTTAAAATTCTTAGTGACAATTATTTCTCATCAAAATTATTTTAAAATATTTTATTTAGGGGCGCCTGGGTGGCTCAGTCGTTAAGTGACTGCCTTCGGCTCAGGTCACGATCCCGGGGTCCTGGAATCGAGCCCCGCATCGGGCTCCCTGCTCAGCGGGAAGCCTGCTTCTCCCTCTCCCGCTCCCCTTGCTTGTGTTCCCTTTCTCGCTGTGTCTCTCTCTGTCAAATAAATAAACAAGATCTTTAAAATAAAATAAAATATTTTATTTATTCATTTGTGAGAGAGTGAATGAGAGAGAGGGAGAGAGAGCACGAGCCGGGGAGGGGGCAGGGGAGGGGGGACAGGAGGAGAGGGAGAAGCAGACTCCCTGCTGAGCAGGGAGCCCGACAGCCCGACGACATGGGGCTCCATCCCAGGACCCTGAGATCATGACCTGAGCTGAAGGCAGATACTTAACCGACTGAGCCACTCAGGTGCCCCTCTCATCAAAATTCTTAACTGGCCAAACTTTCTTACATATTAGGTCCCATATACCCTTTCTCAGAAAGATATGCTCTAACAAAAAAATGAGGGATTAAACCAAAAATGATTAAGACATAGAATCCCAGAAGCAAGATCCAACAAAGGAGAGAAATAAAGAGAATTCCCTACATTATGGCAAAAGGGAAGTCCCAGAATGGCAAGTGTATGACGGAGCTAGAGAGAGATAGAGTGACATCAAGGATTCCAGGAGCATGGTTCCTAGGAAAACCTGGAAGGGATAGATTAGATTATCTGACAGGTTTGACCACATGGAATGATTCACTGAAAAGCACTTAAAGATGTGGGAAGACTTGCTTAGATGTTCAAGAAAATTAAGCAAATGAATAAAGGTAATTTTTATTTATTTTTTAAGATTTTATCTTTAGGGGCACCTGGATGACTCAGTGGGTTAAGCTAACTCTTGTTTTTGGCTGAGGTCATGATCTCAAGCCCTGCATTAGGACTCCGCACTGGGTGTGGAGGCTGCTTAGGATTCTCTCTCCTTTTGGCTTTCCGCTCAGGGAGGCAAAGGTGCAACTTTCTTCGGTCGTCCCGAATCTGGGTTCATCCGACACCAGCCACCTCCGCCATGCCACCTAAGTTCAACCCCAACGAGATCAAAGTCGTGTACCTGAGGTGCACCGGTGGCAAAGTCGGTGCCACGTCTGCCCTGGCCCTGAAGATCGGCCGGCTGGGTCCGTCTCCAAAAAAGGTTGGTGATGACATCGCCAAGGCAACCAGTGATTGGAAGGGTCTAAGGATTACGGTGAAACTGACCATTCAGAACAGACAGGCCCAGATTGAAGTGGTACCTTCTGCCTCTGCCCTGATTATCAAAGCCCTCAAGGAACCACCAAGAGACAGAAAAAAGCAGAAAAACATTAAGCACAGTGGAAATACCACTTTTGATGAGATTGTCAATACTGCCCAACAGATGCGACACCAATCTTTAGCCAGAGAACTCTCTGGAACCATTAAAGAAATCCTGGGGACTGCCCAGTCTGTGGGCTGCAGTGTAGATGGCTGCCACCCTCATGACATCATGGATGACATCAACAGTGGTGCGGTGGAATGCCCAGCGAGCTAACTACAAAGGAAAATGTTTCAGTAAAGGATCATTTGACAACCAAAAAAAAAAAAAAAATTCTCTCTCTCTCTCTCTCTCTCCCTCTGCCCCTCCCCCCTCAAAAAATACATTATAAGATTTTATTATTTATTTATTTTAGAGAAAGCACGTGTGCAGGCACACACGAACGGGGCCGGGCGGGAAGGGGGGGCGGAGTTCTTTGTTGCTCTAGGTCTTTGTTGACCAGATAGAAAATAAACACTATTAACTAAAGTTGATGAATCAAGAATCCATGGTATAAACATATCATATAGATAGGAGAAGTAAATACCAGGAAAAAACAACTAAATTGGAAGGAGATGCCTCTAGGTAGCAACATCATAGCTAGAGGAGGGAAACACTGTTTTTGTGTATGTTAGTATTATTCTTAAAACAGTTTATATATTAACTAGATAAAAACTAAAATTTAAAAATTCCCAAATTATTTTTAAATTCCAACATTTGCAATGATAAAGGGCAAAATTTTAGGCATTTAAGACGGAGATCATTCTTTTATTCAAGACACATTGGCAAAAGACACTTTTCATGCAAGTCTAGATCATCTGTATAATAAATCTCTCCAGATCTCCAGGTAAAAGCTAACAAAGGCACAAAGTATTTGACAGACTATGATCCTCCCTATGAATTATTTATCATGTTATTATATAGCAGAAACCTGCCTTGGCAACGGGTGTATTATGGTCATGTTATGGAAGCACATGGTTAATAAGCAGGGACCACGATATTTGATTTGATAACATCATTCTGAACCAAAAGCTGAAACTTGAAAGCTGAAGTTACTTCATAAAGCACCTTACTACAGTAAAAAGAGATCCCTCTGGTCCTAGTACCTAGAGCCCCACGAAAGCTGGCATTTCTGCATATGCATAGGAGCCCTGGGTTAAGCACACCCCATCTGGCAATTTAAAAACCTAAGAATGGGGCACCTACCTGGGTGGCTCAGGCAGTTAAGTGTCTGCTTTCAGCTTGGGTCACGATCCCAGGGTCCTGAGATCAAGCCCTACATCAGGCTCCCTGCTCAACAGGGAGTCTGCTTCTCCCTCTCCCTCTGCCTGCCACTACCCCTGCCTGCGCTCTCTCAATCTCTGTCAAATAAATAAATCTTTAAAAATAAAAAAATAGGGGCGCTGGGTGTCTCAGTCGTTAAGCATCTGCCTTCGGCTCAGGTCATGATCCCAGGCTCCTGGGATCGAGCCCCACATCGGGCTCCCTGCTCGGCGGGGAGTCTGCTTCTCCCCCTCTCACTCTCCCTGCTTGTGCTCCCTCTCTTGCTGTCTCTCTGTCAAATAAATAAATAAATAAATTCTTTAAAAAAAATAAAAATAGGGCGCCTGGGTGGCTCAGTCGTTAAGCGTCTGCCTTCGGCTCAGGTCATAATCCCAGGTTCCTGGGATCGAGTCCCACATCAGGCTCCCCACTCCGCAGGAAGCCTGCTTCTCTCTCTCCCACTCCCCCTGCTTGTGTTCCTGCTCTTACTCTCTCTCTCTGTCAAATAAATAAAAAAAAAAATCTTAAAAAAAATAATAAAAACCCAAGAAGTGATTCGGTTTGAAGGTCTGTAAAGTGACTCATGTTAGGGATGCCTGGCTAGCTCAGTGGGAAGAGCATGTGAGTTTGAGCCCCACACTGTGTGTATAGAGATTACTGAAAAAAAAAATTTTTTTAAAGTGACACGCCGACTGCTCCTACAACAATACAGACAGATTACACACCCAGTGAAGGTGGTTTAAGAAGCTAAGAGTTCATCTAAATATGATACTACTTCTTTTAAACTCAGTGGGTTGACAAATCCATGACTGTTGCTTACCTATTTGCATTTTATTTAAGGATGTTCCAGGAGAGAGCACGGTCACACTTCCCCAGGGCAGCTCAAGCCGGGAGCCAGCGCTAGTGCCCCGCCTCCACAGCTAAAGGACAGGGGGTGTTTTTAAAGGCCATGGCCAGAGATTCTGCAAGAAGCTCAGAATATGACTTACAGCTCTGCATGAAGACTCTGGGTTAGCTGCTTTTTGACACATATGCAAATGACTCACCTATCTTCCTCCTTCACTGATTAAGCAACAGGGGGAGTCAAAAGCACTTTACAGTCCTTGGGATTCTGGGGACACACTGCTCAGAAGAGAGGTAGCACTTGCTACCTCCACCTTGGATATGTTGAAAGAGTGACAGACAGATTGGTGAAAACTTGGAGGTGAGCAATCTGATGACTCATGTGTGAATTCACTCAACATCATGTCCCAGGAACCAGCCGTACGAAGGGAATCGTTGAAAGGCTCATTTCTCAAGAAGCTCACAGCCCAAACACAGAACAGGTGAGGACACACACCTCCTTACAACTGCAGAGGTAAGCAGCTGATGCCAGTAGTAGCCCCCAAGCACAGGCCTCACTGAGGAGAACCTGCCTTCATCAGACCCCTCTGCCTTTTGTCTACAGATCCTGTTTTATTGTAATGTGAGCATTAAAAAAGCCCAAGTTTGGCAGGACTGTGAAAATTAAAAATCTGCCTTGCCATTGCGCAGGCTAGGGTAACAGTTACAGATGAAGGCAGCCAGAAAATAAAGAGAAAAGTATCTCTCCCAAGGACACATTATAGCTCTAAAGTATCAAAACCCCCTTCTTTGGGTGACTACTGCTTTCTACCTCACTGAAAGTTTTTGTTCTCTTTAGAGATTAGATAGATTATCAGAGTCATAGATTATCAGAAATTTTGCTATTTGGGGCACCTGGGTGGCTCAGTCAGTTAGGCATCTACCTTCGGCTCAGGTCATGATCCTGGAGTCCAGGGATCGAACCCCACGTTGGGCTCCCTGCTCAGCAGGGAGTCTGCTTCTCCCTCTGCCCCTCTCCCCACTTGAGTTCTCTCTTGCGCTCATTCACACTCTCTAATAAATACATAAATAAAATCTTTAAAAAAAAAGAAAAAGAAATTTTGCTATTTAAAATGTTATCAGTAAAAAGGAAACATCCATTCCCGGACACAGAGAAGCAGTCTTGATTTACAACCTAGGTGCAAAGCTTCAGGAAAGGGGTTGGGGATGCAGCATTCCACATCTAAACTCTATGGTTTCCAAGAAAACAACACAGCAGTTTAAAACTAACATTGATCCCTTTACATGAGTCTGTTTTGCTTCTAGCCTATCAAAATACTGCTTTATTTAAATTTTATTTCCTCCCTTCCCCCAAATCTTATATTAACTCTTATCTTTTGTTTGGTCCTCTGGTGTGTAGCCTCCCCCATTGCAATGGGTTAATAAACCTGACTTGGTCAGATTATAGGTCTGTAGATGGGCTAGGACAGCATCAAATCTGTGAGAACCTCGCTGATCTCCAAAATGCCACTAAAACACTCTAGATAGCATAGTATTTGGGGTAATTAGCAAATTCATACCTGACGTTTAGTTTCTTAGTCAATACAGTCATTTGGTAGCTTGAAATTTGGTCCTGTACTTGGATTACGATGATTGAAACCTGAAAAAGAACCTTAAAGTCTACTGTAAAAAAAAAAAAGAAAGAAAGAAAAAGAAAAAGATATACGGAAAATTTGCATTCAGACAAAAAAATTTCCCAAAGAAGAGTTTGGTCAAACAAAGAGTTAACCTCGAAGGGCTGCATTCCTGGCCAGTTGAAACTAATGCCCTAGGATTCAGCTCCAGTCCAGAGCAGCCCTAGTCCTTCCTCTTCTATACTCTGGTGGCACCTGCTGTTACACTGATGCCATGGCACCTATCACACAATACCGTGATTGCTGGTTACCTGCTTTCCCGACTCATCTCATCTCACTCACCTCGTTGACAGCAGGCCCGTCACTGACCTGCAAATTCCTGGCACCCAGCACGGTCCCTGCACATGGAAGGAGCTCAGTTACCGGTGAGTAGACAAACCAGTGCAAGAAAGGGAGATTGGAAGAAAGAAAACCAGGTGGCAGGCAGTTGTAATGGTCCACAAAGGATGAAAATGACCTGCACTCAGTGTGACTACAAGGAAAAGATAGATGAATATGGGCCATTTGAGAGTGAGACGAAAAAAAGACTTGGGGCGCCTGGGTGGCTCAGTAGGTTAAGCACCTGCCTTCGGCTCAGGTCATGATCTCGGGGTCCTGGGATCGAGCCCCCAGTGGGCTTCCCGCTCAGCGGGGAGTCTGCTTCTCCCTCTCCTTCTGCCCCTCCCTCTTCGTGTGCTCTTGCACAATCTCTCTCTCTTTCTCTTTCTCTTTCTCTCTCATTCTCGCTCTCAAATAAGTAAAATAAAATTTAGAAAGATCCGTTAACTAAGGGGAAGTGTGAAACAAAGAAAAAGGAATCACCATGAAAATGTTTAACTTTTAAACCTACACAGCTAGGAGGCGGATACCGCAACTGGCATAAAGGAATCCTAGGGCAGCCGGTTTGTGCAGCTTTAGAGAAGCAGGTTTTGTGAGGTCCTCAAAAAATCCAATATGCTGTTGCACATTCAGAATGAGAGTCAAGGCTCAAAACAGACTGGGGAGCCACTGGCATTGAGGCTGAAACTATTTAAAATGTGGATGAATTGGATGAATTCTCCAAGGAAGAGATTATGCTTTGAATAGTTGAAGGACTGAAACCTGGAGAACGCAAAGGCCTCGAGGAACAGAAGAAGAAAAAAGGTAGCAAAGAAGAATGTGTTCGTGGAGGAGCGGGGCTGTGCAATATCCCAGACACCGGTGGAGGAGGACTGCCTGCAGACAAGAGGCAAAAAACCCAAGAGAATCACCTGAGAAACTATTAGGACTCAAAGCTCAGCAAGGTGGTAGGTTACGGAATCCAGCAAAGCAATTGCCTACAACAATCAATGGCTTTTCCTCCAACTACAACCTGTTAGAAAATGTAATGGACAAAAGATCCCATTTGCAATAGCAAACAAAACAAAACAAAATATCTATAGATAAACTTTGGAAAATGTGTGGGAGTTTTATGAATTTACAAAAACTGAAAGAGGATCTTAATAATGAGAAGGCTTGGTAAATTGGAAACATGAAATGTCAGTGACCTGGGGTGCCTGGGTGGCTCAGTCGTTAAGCGTCTGCCTTCAGCTCCAGTCATGATCCCAGGGTCCTGGGATCAAGCCCCGCATCAGGCTCCCTGCTCCGCGGGAAGCCTGCTTCTCCCTCTCCCACTCCCCCTGCTTGTGTTCCCTCTCTCGCTGTGTCTCTGTCAAATAAATAAATAAATAATCTTAAAAAAAAAAAGTCAGTGACCTGACACTGTATATGTTTAATGTATATACTTAATATATTTAATGTATACATGTATTATTTTATAGGTATACATTTAATACAATTTCAAGCCAAAATAAATTCCAGGTGGACCAATGAAATATATGAAAAACAGATAAAACAAGTATAAAAGAGGGAAAAAAGGGTAGAAAGTTTCTCCAGTCATAAGCCCAAAGGCTGTACTATAGAGAAAATGCTTGCTTGCTAGATAGGATTCTGAACAAACCATGATTCCTAGAGCCCAAGCAGCCCAGCCTTGAAACTCCTCCTCAGTCCTTGGATCTGTGGTAAGGCCATTGCAATTTTTCTTCCCCTTAGCTCAAAACATTTCCATCCCCTGTGCAGATGAATCATCTGTAAGTATCCATCAATGCTCTCCACAATCTTGCTGTAAGCAAATCCACACTGCACATCCTCACATTTCACAACCCCTCTCAAAGCCCTGTAATACAGCAAACCCTTAGCCCTGGCTAAGAAATGGGATCGAGCGGAAAAAAAACGACTAGGCCATATTTGGCACCGATAAGCCAGATTTCCACACCTGGAGTGTGTTTGGGGCTAGCATTGTTCTAGCTCTAGAAGTAGAAGAAACACACCCCACCTGACCAAAGCAGAGGAAAGATAGTAGCAGGTGTCTCTATTAGGATGAATGTTTGAATGTTCTTGAGCTTCCTTTTTCCTTGACATGTTTTTTTTTTTATCATGATAAGTATACTCTTTAATCCATCCCCATCCCCTATTTCTATCAGCCCCCATCTACCTCCCTCTGGTAACCATCAATTTGTTCTCTATAGTTAAGAGTCTGTTTCTCAGTTTGTCTCTCCTTTTTATCCTTTGCTCATCTGTTTTGCTTCTTAAATTCCACATGAGTGAGATCATATGGTATTTGTCTTTCTCTGACTTATTTCACTTAGCATTATGCTCTCTAGCTCTATCCATGTTGTTGCAATTGGCAAGATTTCACTCTTTTTTATGGCTGAATAATATTCCATTATCTATATATACCACCTCTTCTTCACCTATTCATCTACTGATGGACACTTGGCCTGCTTCCATAGTTTGATAACTGTAAATAATGTGGCCATAAACATAGGGGTGCATGTATTAAATTAGTGTTTTTGTATTTTGGTGGTAAATACCCAGCAGTGTGCTTGCTGGATCACTGGGTAGTTCCATTTTTAACTTTCTGAGGTAACTCCATACTGTTTTCCACAGTGGCTGCACCAGTTTGCATTCCCACCAACTGTGCATGAGGGTTCCTGTTTTTCCACACCCTCACCAATACCTGTTGTTTCTTGTGTTGTTGATTTTAGCCATTCTGACAGGTATGAGGTGATACCTCATTGTAGTTTTTATTTGTGTTTCCCTGATGATGAATGATGTACATCTTTTCATGTGTCTGTTGACAATGTGTATGTCTTCTTTAGAAAAATGTCTGTTCATGTCTTCTGCCCATTTTTAATTGGATTATTTATTTCTGGGGTATTGAGTTGTATCAGTTCTTTATATATTTTGGATACTAACCCTTTATCAGAGATGTCATTTGCAAATATCTCCTCCCATTCAGTAAACTGCCTTTAGTTTTCTTGATTGTTTTCTCTTGCTGTGCAGAAACTTTTTATTTCAATGTAGTCCCAATAGTTTATTTTTGCTTTTATTTCCTTTGCCTCAGAAGACACATCCAGAAAAATGTTGCTGCTGCAGCCAATGTCAGAGAAATTACTGCCTGTGCCCTCTTCAAGGATTTTTATGGTTTCAGATCTCACATTTAGTTGAATTTTTGTGTAGGGTGAAAGAAAGTCATCCAGTTTCATTCTTCTGCATGTTGCTGTCCAGTTTTCCTGACACCATGTGTTGAAAAGACAGTCTTTTTCCATTACATGTTCATTCCTCCTTAGCCAAAGATTAATTGACCATATAACTGTGATTTATTTCTGGACTTTCTATTCTGTTCTATTGATCTATGTGTCTACTTTTATGCCAGCGCCATACTGTTTTAATTACTACTGCTTTGTAATATAACTTGAAATCTAGAATTGTGATGATTCCAGTTTTTTTTTTTCAGGATTGCTTTGGCTATTCAAGATCTTTTGTGGTTCCATACAAAATTTTGTTTGTTCTGTGAAAAACGCTGTTGGTATTTTGATAGGGATTGCATTAAATGTATACATTCTTTTGGGCAGCAAAGACATTTTAATAATATCTGTTCTTCTAACTCATGAACATGGAATGTTTTTCCATTTCTTTGCATCATCTTGAATTTCTTTCATCAGTGTTTTATAGTTTTCAGAATACAGCTCTTTCACCTCTTTGGTTAATTTTATTCCTTGATATTTTCTGGCGCAATCATAATGGGATTGTTTTCTTCATTTCACTTTCTGCTGCTTCATTACTAACGTATAGGAACACAACAGATTTCTTTACATTGATTTTGTATCCTGCAATTTTACTGAATTCATTTGTCAGTTCTAGTAGTTCTTTGGTGGAGTCTTTAGGGTTTTCTATATATAGTATCATGTCATCTGCATACAGTAAGAGTTTTACTTCTTCATTACCAATTTGGATGCCTTTTATTTCTTTATGCTGTCTGGTTGCTGTGGCTAAGACTTCTAGGACAATGTTGAATACAAGTGGTGAGAGTGGGCATCCTTGTCTTGTTCCTGACCTTAGGGGAGAAGTTCTCAGTTTTTCACCATTGAGTATGACATTGACTGTGGATTTTTCATATAAGACTTTTATTATGTGATATTATGAGATTGGGTGTGGAACTGAGAGGAAGACAAAAAGGAAGCTCTGGCCTTCGTTTCCTTTTAACAAAGAAGTCCATGGAGGGAAGCAGGTGGAGGCCTAGACTACATAAATATCCTACCTTAGACCTGAGTAAAGTTACTAAATTCATAAAATGCTTAGTTTGAGTAAAGGGTGTGTGTGTGTGTGTGTGTGTGTGTGTGTAAAACTGCATAGGGTAAAATCAACAAGACAAACCAAGAAGTAGAAACAAACTAGGGACAGTATTGCCAAGGATTCACTGAGCAGGTGAAAGATTTCCAACTGCCTAAAGCAGAGTCCAGGATAAATTTATTAGAATCTCCAAGGTCAGGCACTCCTTATCTCAGGGTCATGAGTTCAAGCCCAACATTGGGTGGAGATTACTTAAAAATAAAATCAATATGAACAAACCGTTCACCAAAGATGGCAAATAAGCATAAGAAAAGATGACCGATATCAATTAGTTATTAGGGAAATGCAAATTGAAACCATAATGAGAAATCTCTATATATCCAATAGAATGGCTACAATTAGGGGCACCAGGAGAGCATGCAACTCTTGATCTCAGGGTTGTGAGTTTGAGCCCTACATTGGATGTAGAGATTACTTAAACATAAAATCTTAAATAAAAAAAGAAGAATGGCTACAATTAAAAAGACTGACTACATCAAATGTTGAAGATGTGCAGCAGTTGAAACTCTAGTACATAGCTGGTAGGAATGCCAAGTGTTGCAATCACTTTTGAAAATAGTTTGGCAGATTCTTAAAAAATTAAATATATACCAACCATACACCTAGCTGGCCATCCTACTTCTAGATTTACCAAAGAGAGATGAAGGCATGTGCCCACTCAAAGATTTGTATATGAATATGTATAGCAGTTTTATTTGTAATAGCCAATAATTGGAAATAATCCAAGTGTCTGTCAACAGGTGATGGATAAACAAATTGTAATATAATTCATAAGAAGTTCAGGGGCGCCTGAGTGGCTCAGTCAGTTAAGCGTCTGCCTTCAGCTCAGGTCATGATCCCAGGGTCCTGGGATTGAGTCCCACATCGGGCTCCCTGCTCAGCGGGGAGTCTGCTTCTCCCTCCCCCTCTGCCTGCCACTCCCCCTACTTGTACTTTCTCTCTCTCTGTCAAATAATCTTTAAAAATAATAATAATAATTCATAAGAAATTCAAACAATAGAATACTACTTGGCAATAAAAAGGAACATTTATACATGCAACAACATGGATAAATGTCAAAATAAGTAGGCTAAGTGAAAGAAGTCAGACAAAGAGGTCTATTCATGTAGAATTCTGGAAAATGCAAAAATGCAAACTATAGTGACAGATCAGTGGTTGCCTGGGGTGGGGGGCTGTTGGGGAAAAGAAATGGATAACCAAGAGGCATAAGGTAACTATTTGGGATGATAGGTACCTTTAATACCTTGACTGTGGTGATAGTTTCATGGATATATACATACGTCAAAATTAATAAAATTGAACGCTTTAGTATGCAATTTATTGTACATCATTTATACCTCAATAAAGCTATAAAAACATTAAAAATATGCAAACCAAGGCATGCCTGACTGGCTTAGTCAGTAGAAAAATATGACTCTTGATGTTGCAGTTGTAGGTTCAAGCCCCATGTTGGGTGTAAAAAAAAAAATCTTTTAAAAATTTTAAAATAAAAATAAAATTTAAATATGCAAAGCAAATCCAGAAATATGTAAAAACTATGATATGAACCTAAAACTATTCTAAAAAATTATCTATTAAAAAAAACTAGGGGTGCCTGGGTGGCTCAGTCAGTTCAGGGTCCTACTCTTGATCTCAGCTCATGTCTTGATCTCAGGGTTGTGAGTTCAAGCTCTGCTGGGTGTGGAGCCTATTTAAAAATTAAAAAATAATAATAATAAATAATAAAAATTGTAATTGTGCCAGGGGCGGGTTCCCAAGATCACACCCAGGTTCACTGGTTCATATAGTCACACTCGTGGCTATGATTTACTACCGTGAAAGGGTACAAAGCAAAATAGGCAAAGGAGAAAGTCACATGAGCAAAGTCCAAAGGAAACAAGGCACAAGTTTCTAAGAGACACTGAGTGGAATCATCAGGACACACTTAATTCCCCTAACAACAAGTTATGACATGTGTGAAATGTTCTCTACCAAGGAAGCTCATTAGAGACGTGGTTCCCAAGGTTTTTATTTGGGATTGGTCACATAGGTACCCTCTGCCTAGCAGTACCAAAATTCCAGACCCTCTGAAGGAAAGCAAGTGTTCAGCATAAATCACATTGTTTATACAAACAGTTTAGGCAGAGTGAGCCATTCTTATCAGTTAGGGTGTTAGAACCTTCCCAAAATTCCTGGTTCTCTCTCAGATGCTAGCCAAGAACTAACCTGGTAAGCAGGCCTTTCAAAGTCAGGCCAGCTATGTTAACCCTTTTCCACACGATACTATAAACTAGTTGACTTTATCCCAGAAATGTAAGGGTAGTTAACATTTATAAAATCTATAAATAACATTCCCTAATCAAAAGCAACTAATCATGGGCGCCTGGGTGGCTCAGTCATTAAGCGTCTGCCTTTGGCTCAGGTCGTGATCCCAGGGTCCTGGGATCGAGTCCCACATCAGGCTCCCTGCTCGGCGGGAAGCCTGCTTCTCCCTTTCCCACTCTCCCTCCTTGTGTTCCCTCTCTCACTGTCTCTCTCTCTCTGTTAAAAAATAAATAAAATCTTTAAAAAAAAAAGAAACTAATCATTTTAATAAACAGAGAATGTATTTGATTAAATTCAATACACATTAATTATAAAAACTTCTAGCCAAGCATAATTAATCTGATAAAATATATCCACCAAAAAAAAAACTACAGCAAACATGATTTCTTTTTCTTTTAAGATTTTATTTATTTATTTGACACAGAGAGAGAGAGAGAGACGGAGCACAAGCAGGGGCAGCGACAGGCAGAGGGAGAAGCAGGCTCCCAGCTGAGTAGGGAGCCCGATGCAAGGCTCGATCCCAGGACACTGGGATCGTGACCTGAGCCCAAGGCAGATGCTTAACTGACTGAGCCACCCAGGCACCCCGATGGCAAACATGATTTCTTAAAACATTAGAAGCAGGGGCGCCAGGGTGGCTCAGTCGGTTAAGCAGCCCACTCTGTTTCAGCTCAGGTCATAATCTTGCAGTCATGAGACTGAGCCCCATGACCAGCTCTGCAATCCACATGGAGTCGGCTTCAGATTCTGTCTCCCTCTCCCTCCAGTTTGCTCTTTCTTTCTCTCTCTCTCTCTCTCTCTCAAATAAATAAATAAAATAAAATCTAAAAAAAACGAAATATTAGAAGCATACTCTTTAAGTCAGGGACAAACAAGAATGCCTACAATCAGGCGCCTTGGTGGCTCAGTTGGTTAAGCGACTGCCTTTGGCTCAGGTCATGATCCTGGAGTCCTGGGATCGAGTCCACATCAGGCTCCCTGCTCAGCGGGGAGTCTGCTTCTCCCTCTGGCCCTCCTGCCTCTCATGTGCTCTCTCTCTCTCTCTCATTCTCTCTCTCTCAAATAAATAAATAAATAAATCTTTAAAATTAAAAAAAAAAGAATGCCTACAATCAATGCTTCTTTTCAACATTTTACTGGAGATCCTCACCAGTCCAGTAAGAGAAAGAAATAAAAGGCATAAGGATTGGAAAGGAAAAAAGAAATGCCATTATTCATAGATGACAGAGTTGTCTACCCAGAAAAAAAAAGCCAAGACAAAAGTTTAGGAACACAAGAGTCTAGCAAGATGACTGAATATAAGATTGATTTATAAAACCAATTGGCGGGGCGCCTGGGTGGCTCAGTCATTAAGCATCTGCCTTCGGCTCAGGTCATGGTCCCAGGGTCCTGGGATTGAGCCCCGCATCGGGCTCCCTGCTCAGCAGGAAGCCTGCTTCTTCCTCTCCCACTCCCACTGCTTGTGTTCCCTCTCTCGCCGTGTCTCTCTCTGTCAAATAAATAAATAAAATCTTAAAAAAAACCAATTGGCTTTAAATGGACAAATTGTACAGTATATGAATTATATCTCAATACAGCCATTATGTTTTTTTTAAATCAACTAGGGCTGGTGAGTATAGAGCTTTGGTGAGTGGGGACTATGTAACTGAACATTTATAGCTTGTGCTAACAACAGGAATGGCTTTGGGTCTCATCCAAAAGCAAAGCAAATACCAGATTTTTTTTAATACAGCAACTGTACTGAGATATAATTCATATACCATACAACACACGCATTAAAGCCAAATTTTACATATATATATATATATCTCTTCTATTCAGTCGTCTTGCTGAACTCCCATATTTCTGAACACTTGGCTTGCCGAATCACTATGTTATATGCCTGAAACCAATATAATAACATAATATATGGCAATTACACTTCAATTAAAAATAGGAAAAAAGGGACACCTGGATGGCTCAGTCATTAAGCGTCTGCCTTCAGCTCAGGTCATGATCCCAGGGCCCTGGGATCGAGCCCCACATCGGGCTCCCCTCTCCCACTCCCTCTGCTTGTGCTCTCTCTCTGTCAAATAAATAAATAAAATCTTAAAAAAAAAATAGAAAAAAAAATAGAAAAGCTAGGCCAGACAATTACGAAAGTTAAGGCACTCAAACAGAGACCATGATAGTGATATTGTTTAACTGTACCTTTAAAAAATCCAAAAATAGGGGCACCTGGGTGGCTCAGTTGGTTAAGCGACTGCCTTTGGCTCAGGTCATGATCCTGGAGTCCTGGGATCGAGTCCCGCATGGGGCTCCCTGCTCAGCGAGGAGTCTGCTTCTCTCTCTGACCCTTACCCCTCTCATGCTTTCTCTCTCTCTCTCGCTCTCGTTCTCTCTCTCAAAAATAAATAAATAAAATCCTTTAAAAAATAAAATTAAAAATTAAAAATCCAAAAATAATCTGGAATTGGAGACACACTAAATTCAAAATTGAAAAACCTGAGGAAGATGCTCCATTCAAGAGAAAACTCCACCCTTAAATGACAAGCTCTACCAGAGAGATTAAGAAGTTAATCAGCAAACTAATATAACACTGCATGTTAACTAAGTGGAATTAAAGACTTACATTAAAACAAAAAGAAGTTCATCAGCATTATAGGGAAGGAACCATCAACGGTCTCCACTGGTGTGCAGACTCCGGGGTAAAAGAATTGAAAAATACGGCAGCACCAAACAAAAAGAATGAATGAGCCTTCCCATTTCTCTAATTGCAGCACAAGTAGTGATTATTTAAATTTGGATAAAATAACAGAGATGATTTTCATGATGGTTAATGCTTGGGTAGGACAGAGGACCATTCCTTCAAGTGGACACATTAGACCCTCTATTAGTGATCTAACTTCAGTGAAAGTGAAGAAAATGACGAACTCACTATGAGTGAAATGAAAGTCTTTTGGTTTCTGTGAAAGGAAAAGGAAAAGCCCCAGTAAAGAAAGGGAGAAGAATCCACCTAAATCAAAATGTAGTATTTTGGGGCCACCAGGAGATGCTGCTGCTATAGCAGCCAATAAATTAATCAGCTCACACCAAAACGGGTTTCTCTCACTTCAGAGCCCATAAGGAAACCACTAACAAATATTAAGTCCCGCAGCTGAAAAGCAAAAGGTCTAAATAGATTCCACAAGCAGCATCAGGAAGTAGTGGTACTAGCAGCCCACTGTGCATGCTTATAGTAAGTCTTGATAACTGGTATGTTTCCCAAAAACTTCAAGCATCTTCCTATAGAACACAGCATCTGCTCAAACAGAAACACAGTGAAACTGAGAGATCAGCATTTTGGTTTAATGAATGGGAGGAAGCTATGTGAATGCCCGTGTGTGTCTGTGTAAATAATCACTTTGTATTAAATCACTGACACAGGAAGTACTTCTCTACTACCCCATTAGCCCTACTATAATGTCAGTTAATATATTTTAAGGAACCTTAGGTCTGAATTTATCATCGATAAATACTTAGAAATATTTTATATAAAGGTGTGAATTTTAATCAGCTGCTAGTCATATATATGTAATTAATATATCTATTGCTTATATATGGATTTCAAATCTTACTAACCTTAAGAATTAATAATACCTAATATAGTTAGTTGTGCCTTATAAAAACATAGATGTTAACCCAAAAGTAAGCAATTCAGAATGATTAAAGTGGGAATTTGTCTTTTTTATTTAAAAGCAATTGCACCGGGGCACCTGGGTGGCTCAGTCGTTAAGCCTTCTGCTCAGGTCATGATCCCAGGGTACTGGGATCGAGTCCCAAGTCAGGCTGACTGTCTTCAGGGCGTCTGCTTCTCCCTCTGCCCGTCCTTGCACTTGTTCTCTCAATCTCTCTCTCTAATAAATAAAATCTTAAAAAGCCCCTCCTTTCACTTGTTCTCTCAATCTCTCTCTCTAATAAATGAATAAAATCTTAAAAAAAAAACGTGTATAAGAATGTTCATGATACCAATGTTTATAATAGCAAGATAGGGCGCCTGGGTGGCTCAGTTGGTTAAGCAACTGACTGCCTTCGGCTCAGGTCATGATCCTGGAGTCCCGGGATCGAGTCCCACATTGGGCTCCCTGCTCAGCAGGGAGTCTGCTTCTCCCTCTGACCCTCTTCCCTCTCGTGCTCTCTATCTCTCATTCTCTCTCTCTCAAATAAATAAAATCTTTTAAAAAATAAAAAATATAATAGCAAGATAAACAGGGGGAACCTGAGTGGCTCAGTCAGTTAAGCTCCAATTCTTGATCTCAGGGTCAGTCCTGAGTTTAAGCCCCACATTGGGCTCCACTAATTCTATAATAGCAAGATAAATAAATAAAAATAAAAGCAACCCAAATATCAAGGAGCAAAAAAATAACTCTTCTCAATGGGCAAATTTCAACTCAAATCACTTCCTTGGGCCTTCTCCAAGCTTTTTTTTTTTTTAAGATTTTATTTATTTATTTGAGATAGAGAGCAAGAGAAAACAAGCAGAAGCTGTGGGGCAGAGGGGGGCAGAGGGAGAGGAAGAAGCAGACTCCCCACTGAGCAGGGAGCCCCACCAGGGGCCGATCCCAGGACCCCAGAATCATGACCCGAGCTGAAGGCAGATGCTTAACCAACTGAGCCACCCAGGCATCCTCTCCAAGCTTTATTTAAATTTAAAACACACACCCACACTCAGTCACTCTTCTAGCAGGTGCACTTACATCAAGACACAACTCAGTTGCTATCTGAAATCAGTGTATTTTTTAAGGTTCTATCTTCTCCCCAGGAGACAGTAAAGTCTATGAAAAGAAGAATATTGCCTCTTCTTACTTTGTATCTCTAGGTCTTAGCACATAGTAACATTGAAAATAAAGGGAAGGAGGGAGAGAAATCACAAGTGGGAAGGGCAGGGCATATGAAGGAGAGTTCATTGAGATCTCACAGAAAAGGGGAAATGGGGGGGGGCGCCTGGGTGGCTCAGTCACCCAGGCTCTGGAATATACTGAGAAATTCTTCAAAATTGTTCCTGCTTTTGGGGTGCCTGGCAGGCTTAGTCCAAAAAGCATGACTCTTGATCTCAGGATTGTGAGTTCAACCCCACGCCACATTGGGTGTAAAGATTACTTAAATAAAACTTAAAAAAAACTTTTATAAAAAAATTGTTCCTGCTTTCTAGCTTACACTCTTACTCCCACTATTGATATGCTTCATCAGTGGGGCGTGGGGGGGTCCTATTAGAAGACAATGGAAAATAAGATTCACCTTCATTGAAACGTGCTTTATCATCAACTTTGCTCATCTCATAAAATGAAGGATGACAATTGTTAGGGCTTAATTGGCATCCTCCCAAAATTTATATGTTGAAGTCCTAACTGTGCTATCTAAACAGGGTGTCTGTCCAATCAGATGGGGGCCCCCAAATGTGGGGTGATGTTTTGGTGGAAAACAGTGACGTGGGCAGTAGAAGAATTCACCCGAGGCAGAACAAAGGAGATAGAAGTTTATTGAATGCACCGCAATGGAGTGGAGGGCAGGACCGCAGAGGACAGCTGTCTGGGAGGAGGCAGTGGGTGGGGCTGTTTTTAAAGGGGGAAGGTGAAGGGGTATGCTGAGTTTGGAATCTTCCCCTTTTTTGGTAACTGTGCCTGGTTCTAAGAAGCCCATTGGTTAGTTAGGGCCTGCGGATATTCTGAGGTGGGTTACCTGATGGGCCCGTCTATTCAGCCAGGGGGTCGCTGTAGGACCTTTCTACATTCCATCCCTCAAGCCTGTTTGCCTTAAAGCTAACCCCTACGCTAACCCCTATTCCTCAACATGTGACTATACTTGGAGACAGGATCTTTAAGGAGATAATTAAGGTAAAATGAGGTCATACAGGTAAACCCTAATCCACTGCTACTGGTTCTTATCAAGAGGAGATTAGAACACAACACTTGTGAACACAGAGGAACCACCCTGCGAAGACACAGCAAGCATGCAGCCTTCTGCAAGGCAAGGCAAGAAACCTCAGAAGAAACCAAACTTGCTGACACCCTGATTTTGAACTTCTAGCCTCCAGAACTATCAGGAAATAAATGTATATTAAGCCACCCAATCTGTGGTATTTTATATGGCAGCCCTAGCAAACTAATGCACTGATCTAAATGAAAAGTATTCTGCCTAGAATTGCTTTAGTATGAAGAAAAATTTTCCTGTGCTTCCCTAAGTCCCATAAACTAACACCTATTAAGTGAAAGTAAAATGTCACACTATTAAGAATTACTGAAATTGCTTAATTTTCTGAGTATGGGATGTTGGTAAACTGCTGCTAACCTTTTGTCCCCTTACTGATCCACAAGAAGAGTCAAACAAAACCAGTTTATCCATGTGGCACTGCAGGCACAGCACTCGGGGCCCATAAGCTTTTCCAGAAAAGAAAATGCACAGGGAAAAAAATGTCTGCGATCTGGGCAGGGAATGGGCAGTTCCTGGTTCTGAATAAAACATAAGAGATGTTTAATTAAATTCACATATAAACTTCATTAATTTTTAAATTTAAAACATATATGATTTTCATTATGTTTGAAAATTAGTACATTAGATTTTTGTATTTCTTAAGAACTCCCATGTATGCACAATGACTGTTTAAAAATCATGTCAAATCACGGAACGCCTAGGTGGCTCAGTCGGCTGGGTATCTGCCTTCAGTTCAAGTCATGATCCCACGGTCCTGGGATTGAGCCCCGCATCGGGCTCCTTGCTCAGCGGGAAGCCTGCTTCTCCCTCTGCCTGCCGCACCCCCTGCTTGTGTTCTCTCTCTCTCTCTCTGACAAATAAGATCTTTTAAAAAAATAAAAAATAAAAATCATATCAAATCAAAAATAAATAAAAATCATATCAAATCATAAATGAGTCAATATAGTCCAATAATTTCAAAAATAAGAATAATCCATTCAAAAGGTTTTATAAGGAAAATATTCAACATTGGATATAGGTGCATCTTACTATCTGATATGACAGAGTAGGGTCTACCTTTTCTCCTTCCACTCCCTAACTGCCTGTCTCCTTTAGTTCCAAATTCCTGATAATACTTCAGAAAGCCTGATGCAGTATTCCTGCAAGGGAGGGCTGGGGGTTGAGAGGGCAAAGTTTCTAAGGATTAGGAGGATGAGGAGCTAAGAAAAGAAGCAAGCACAAATAGTCCAAATAGGATGTACATGCAAACAGACCAAACATAAATACCTCCCTGGGCCCTTTGAAACAGAAGTGACAGACTTAACAAGCAACAGATTTCATGCTGTATTTCCATACATAGTGTTAGAAGCCCACATCTAAAAGTAGGTACTGTCTGGGACCTAAGAGCAGCTCCTGGCTTACAACCAGCAAGAAAACAGCAACTTCAGTCCTATAAGAATGAAGAGGTGGATTCTGCCAATAATTTAAGGGAGCTTGGAGGTAGAATCTTCCCCAGTCAAGTCTCCAGATGAGAATGCAACCTGGCCAAAAACTTGATTACAACCTTCTGAGACCCTGAGTATAAGACACTAGGCTGTACCCACACTCCCAACTCACAAAAATTATGGGGTGATAAATGTGCCATTTTTATGCACTAAGTTTGTGGTCATTTGTTACACAGCAATAAAAACTAATACAGTGAGCCAAGCTGATCAGGAAAAAGAACAGTTAGTTTCAGTGGGATCACCAAACCATAGCCCCAGGCCCACATATTTAAATTTCATTGAAATATTAAATAATTTGTGCTTCATTTAAAAAGGGAAGGGGGAGCGCCTGGGTACCTCAGTTGGTTAAGCAACTGCCTTCCGCTCAGGTCATGATCCCAGAGTCCTGGGATCGAGCACCACGTCGTGCTCCCTGCTCAGTAGGAGCCTGCTTCTCCCTCTCCCTCTGCTGTTCCCCCTGCTTGTGCTCTCTCTCTCTGTGTCGAATAAATAATCTTTAAAAAAAATACTAAAAATAAAAAATAAGTAAATAAATAAATAGAAACAAATAAAAAGGGAATGGGGACAGATTAAGACCACAAACGGTTCTTTAAAGGCTCCTGTGTAGCTCTTTAACAGAGATAAGAGAAAAACATTTACAATTACAAAATGTATTTTGTAATACAAAAGGCTATACTGAAAAGCACGGATTGTTAAATAATCTGCAGATATCACATTGTAGATAGCATCCTAAGAAAACAAAAGAACAGGGGCGAACAGGGCGCCTGAGTGGCTCAGTTGCTAAGCGTCTGCTTTTGGCTCACGTCATGATCCCAGGGTTCTGGAATCAAGCCCCGCATCGGGCTCCCTGATCAGCGGGAAGCCTGCTTCTCCCTCTCCCACTCCCCCTGCTGTGTTCCTTCTCTAACTGTGTCTCTCTCTGTCAAATAAATAAAATCTTAAAAAAAAAAAAAAGAAAAAGAAAAAGAAAACAAAAGAACAATCAAAGCTATGCATTAAAAATTGCAGTGGGGGGCGCCTGGGTGGCTCAGTTGGTTGAGCGACTGCCTTCGGCTCGGGTCATGATCCTGGAGTCCCGGGATCGAGTCCCGCATCGGGCTCCCTGCTCAGCGGGGAGTCTGCTTCTCCCTCTGACCCTCTTCCCTCTCATGCTCTCTATCTCTAATTCTCTCTCTCTCAAATAAATAAATAAATCTTTAAAAAAAAATTGCAGTGGGGGCGCCTGGGTGGCTCAGCGGGCTAAGCATCTGACTTGATTTCAGCTCAGGTCTTGATCTCAGGGGTCATGAGTTCTAGCCCCCTGTTGGCCTCCACGCTAGGCATGGAGCCTGCTTAAAAAAAAAAAAAAAAAATGAGGTGGGGCAACTATCACAGTCCACTCTGCTTCAAGCCAGAACAGTGTTCACCACCAATTTCCGTAAGTGATATTTCAAAGAATTATTTTTTTTTTTTTTAAATAAGAGGACATGGGGCTCCTGGGTGGCTCAGTTGGTTAAACATCCATCCAACTCTTGATTTCTGCTCAGGTCATACGTTATCTCAGTCACAAGCTCTGCACTCAGCACGGAGTCCGTTTGAGATCTCTCCCTCCGCCCCTCCCTCCCCCACACTGCTCACGCATTCTCTCTCTCCCAAAAAATAAAATAAATAAAATGAGAAATAAAGACATAAAGAAGAGCTGTACAGCTTTATATTTTATAATATAATACTCAAATATATTATACTCTATTCTTGGATCACTTTATTCTTGTTGCAACAGCTTCATGGTTACCCTGGGAATTATAATTGCCATCTTAAATTTTTTTTTTTAAGATTTTATTTATTTGAGAGTGAGCAAGAGAGAGAGCGCACAAGTGAGGGGAGATCAGAGGGAGAGGGAGAAGCAGACTCCCCGCCAAGCAAAGAGCCAATGAGGGGCTCGATCCCAAAATTCCGGGATCATGACCCGAGGGGAAAGCAGACGCCTGACTGAGCCACCCAGGCACCCCGCCATCTTAAATTTCTGACAAACTAGCTTGAACTTAGCGTCAATAGTACACAAAACTCTGCTTCTACACAGTTCTGTCCCTCCCCTTTATTTTTTTTTTTAGTTATTTGAGAGCGAGAATGAGAGAAAGAGAGCACATGAAAGGGGGGAAGAAGGGTCAGAGGGAGAAGCAGACTCCCGGCGGAGCAGGGAGCCCAATGCAGGACTCGATCCCGGGACTCCAGGATCATGACCTGAGCCAAAGGCAGTCGTTTAACCGACTGAGCCACCCAGGCGCCCTGTCCCTCCCCTTTATGTTATTGCCAGAAGTTATATCTTTATATATTGATTTCCTGCCTCACTTTTATTATTGAGTAACATTCTGAGTATGGCCTTTTACATGTCTGCCCCCGGTGGTCTTTATGTATAAGACTACTGAGAACCTTGCAGTGAAGTAGAGATGAGCATACAATGGAGGGGTGGTTGTAGGATCTGAGAAGAAAGTAGGGTTTGCAACGACAGTAAGTGGGAAAGAGATCTTCCAAAGCTGTAATATGGCAAAAACAAGGTTAAAATAGACTAGTAGTATTATTTTGTAACATATCATCTGGCAATATTTTGAAACTTTTAGATGTATATATACATACTGCTTCCAATCAGATATCAGCATATTATAAAAATTATAAAATATGCTATTAAGGCATTGGAAAGTCCAGAGAAGCAAAATCTGTCATTTTTCTGCCTCCACCCAATTCATACAAACACCACACCATCACTGGTTCCAGCTCTCCTTCTGTGTAGCTTTTAGAAAGCATAGAAGGCAAGGCAGTGGGAAGAACATGTTTTCCCTTCTGGAGGTGTATCATTCTCTGAGGGAGTATATAGAGGTCCCCCTCAAGCTCGGCTGAGCCCTGACCTCTGCGAGGAATCACTGCTCTAGTCCAGTCTTTTCATTTTATAGATGAGAAAACTGGGACTCAAAGGAACAGACTTGACCAAGATTAGTGTGATAGAACCTGAATTAAAACATATTTCCTGGGCCACCTGCCTAGCTCAGTAGAGCATGTGACTCTTGATCTCAAGGTCATGGGTTCTAGCCCCACATTAGAGATTAACTTTCAAAAATTAAAAAATAAAATCTTAAAAAAAAAAAACATTTCCTGGGGCACCTGGGTGGCTCAGTTGGTTAAGCATCTGACTTCAGCTCAGGTCACGATCTCAAGGTCCTAGGATTGAGCCCCACATTAGGCTCCCCACTCAGCCGGGAGTCTTCTCCCCCTTCCCCTCCTCGTGTTCCCTCTCTCTAATATATAAATAAAACCTTTAAAAAAATATATTTCCTGGGCACCTGGGTGGCTTAGTCAGTTAAGTGTCTGCCTTTGGCTCAGGTCATGATCCTGGAGTCCTAGGATTGAGTCCCACATCAGGTTCCCTGCTCAGCAGTGCATCTGCTTCTCCTTCTGCTACTTCCCCTGCTCATTCTCTCTCTCTCTCTAATAAATAAAATCTTTAAAAAAATATATAGTTTCTGACTTTATTCCACTCTACTATATCTCTATTAGATATCAGGACCCTGAGTTTCCTAATGTTTTGGGAAATAGTCCAATCATTCTTTTCAAAAGCACAGATGCCTACAATGCAATTTCCTCCAAGCTGTCACTAATGATTTTTATATTATTAATATAAAAAAGGAAAAACAATACTTTGGTTGCTGGCAACAGAAATTTCAGAACAAATGGGGGCACAAGAGGCAGCAACAGGACTTTTAAGTCTAAGGGTCGAGGGTGAGGTTGCTCTTCCTCACCATAAATTTCTATTTACTGTGTTAATTCACTACATTTAGTATACTGTTACTATGCAATCCTTTTAGGGAAAGACCTGTATTAATTACTCAAAGCACCTGGCAGTATTAACTCCATGTAACTGTAATAGTTACTAAATACTGTCACTCCATACTATGGGGTAGAAAGTAAATAAAGATACTTCTTAGCAAAAACAATATACACAGAAGCCAGGCAATAGTTTCTTGTTTAATCACACCACAAGTATAACCAAAATAAAAATAACACTAAAACAAAGATTACTTATAACTCCAGAACATTTTAATTCTAAAGAGCTTTAATATATAAAAAGCCCCATCATTTCCAAATGCCCCTCAAAAAGGGAATGAATAATCAGTCCCATCAGAGCTAGGGAAAAAAAAATTTTTTAAGGGGGTGGAGGGATGAAGGTTGACAACCATTCTCTTTCAAAAAGATAAACACTGCATTCTCAAATAACCGCTCAGAATGTCACTTGATATGAATAGGCAGGAGGAAAATACCTGTCCATATCTGCCTCATATACTGTATTGGGCAATTAAATGCCAACTCAGCTATTTAAGAATGACTTGCTAAAACATTGAAAAAATGAAAGACTTCGTCCTTGTCATAGACTGCCACTTCAGTGGAACATTCGGTGCACATGACTGGGTGGTAGATTTCTTCCACTTGCGCCTCGGCCTGCTCTGCAGCATCTTCATGGTTAGACCTCATCTTCTTATGGCCTCGCCTTTTCTTCCTGTTCTCTGGGATTTTGTATCTTAGAACCTCCTCTTTGTTGACAGAACAATTCATCACAAACATTGCTCTATACTGAGTTTTGTAGGATTCATGCCTAAGAGGAAAATGAAATAGAGAATTTAGATTTGCATTCTATTTTAATAGGTTATCCATTTAGATCAAAAAATTTTATTGAAGTATAGCTGACACAATGTTACATTAGTTTCAAGTGTACAACACAGTGATTTGAGAAGGTTACATGTTAACACTATACTCACCACGGGTGTAGCTACCATCTGTCAACGTACAATGTTATTACAATATCACTGTATTTTATCCCCATGACTTATTCACTCCATACCTGGAAGCCCGTATGTCCCACTCCCCTTCACTCATTTTGGCCATCCCCCACCTTGCTCCTCTCTGGCAACCATCAGTTTGTTCTCTGTAATTATGGGTCTGTTTCTGCTTTTCATCTGTTTGTTCGTTTTGTTTTTTAGATTCTATGTATGAGTGAAATAGAGTATTTGTCTTTCTCTGACTTATTTCACTTAGCGTAATACCCTTTAGGTCTATCCATGTTGTCACAAATGGCAAGAGCTCATCCTTTTTATGGCTGAGTAATATTCCACTGTGTATATATTCCATATTCTCTTTATCTATTCATCGATCAAAGCACCCTTGGGTTTTCATATCTTGCCTACTGTAAATAATACAATACACACAAGGGTGCATAAATCTTTCTGAATTACTGTTGTCATTTTCTTTGGATAAATACTCAGTAGTGGAGGGGCACTTGGGTGGCCCAGTCGTTAAGCGGCTGCCTTCGGCTCAGGTCATGATCCCAGGGTCCTGGGATCCAGCCCCGCATCGGGCTCCCTGCTCAGCAGGAAGCCTGCTTCTCCCTCCCCCACTCCCCCTGCTTGTGCTCCCTCTCTCGCTGTGTCTCTCTCGGTCAAATAAATAAATAAAATCTTAAAAAAAAAAAAACTCAGTAGTGGAATTACTGCATCACAGGTCATTTCTGTTTTTAATTTTTTGAGGAATATCCATACTGTTTTCCACAGTGACCATGCCAATTTACATTCCCACCAACACTGCACAAGGGTTTCCTTTTCTCCACATCCTCACCAATGCTTTTTCTTTTCTTTTTGATTTTAGCCATTATGACAAGTGTAAGATGATATCTCACTGTGGTTTTGAGTACATTTCCCTGATGATTAATGACGTTGAGCATCTCTTCATGTGTCTGTTGGACATCTATGTGTCTACTTTGGGAAGATGTCTATTCAGTACTCTGCCCATTTTAATCAGATTATTTGGGTTTTCTGGTGTTGAGTTGTATTAGTTCTTTATATATTTTGGATAGTAATTCCATATCGAATAGATCATTTGCAAATATCTTCTCCCATTTTGTGAGTTGTCTTTTCATTTTGTTGATGGTTTCCTTCACTGTGCAGAAGATTTTTATTTTGGTGTAGTCTCAACAGTTAATTTTTGCTTTTATTTCCCTTGCCGAAGACATGTCTAGAAAAATGTTGCTATGGCTGATGTCAAAGAAACTACTGCCTATGTTCTCTTCTAGGAGTTTCGTGGTTTCAGGTCTCACATTTAGGTCCTTAATCCAATTTGAGTTTATTTTTGTGTATGGTGTTAGAAAGTGGTCCAGTTTTCCCAGCACCATTTATTGAAGAGACTGTCTTTTTTTCCCCATTGTATATTCTTGCCTCTCCACATGGTTAAAATTTGAGAACACAAAAAAACTTAATGAAATACAACCAAAATAAAACATGAGAACAAAATGGGAAATTTAAGGAAATGTTAAAAGTTATTTTAAGAATAGGAAAAAACTTGTTAATAGAGAATAGTTTAAAGAATGAGGGGCCCCTGGGTGGCTTAGTTGTTGAGTGTCTGGCTTCGGCTCAGGTGGTGGTCCTGGGGTCCTGGGATTGAGCCCCACATCAGGTTCCCCACTCAGCGGGGAGCCTGCTTCTCCCTTTCCCACTCCCCCTGCTTGTGTTCCTTCTCTTGCTTTGTCTCTGTCAAATAAATAAAATCTTAAAATAAAAAAAAAGAATGAATATATCCTCTTTTCTACTGCTTTAAAAGTAACTTTTATCTCTGAAAAAATTATTTGCTCTTCAAACTTAGAAAGACAAGAAACTTGAGAGCTAATGTTTAAACAATCTTTGTCTTTTCACAGTGGCCTGAAACTCTGCCCTCCTCTCATTACAAGTGGTGCCATTCTTGGGGCACCTGGGTGGCTCAGTCAGTTAAGCATCTGCCTTCGGCTCAGGTCATGATTCTGGGGTCTGGGGATCGAGCCCCAACTCGGGCTCCCTGTTCAGCAGGGAGCCTGCTTCTCCCCCTGCTCCTCCCCCCACTTGTGTTCTCTAATAAATAAATAAAACCTTTTTTAAAAATTAAATTAAAAAAAAACAAGTGGTACCATTCTTGTCACCATTTTAGTAAAAGAAAACTTAAAGAGCTTCTGACTTTACAATGTCTACTCTTGGCTTTACTCCAACATTCTACAGAACAGATAATGCTTCATTTGTTCTCCTCATACATTCAATATTTTCCTACTTCTTTCTCCACCTAATAAGTTGGTTTTTTTTCCCCTTAAACCTCATGCAACAGAAATATCTATCTGGCTAAACACAGTGAACTCAAGTTATACTTTCATTAGTTCCAAAAGTTGATCTCCACCACCACCACCACCACCCACCAGGAATTTAGACTATGCAAGCTGGTACTTCTCCAAGTAAGACTGTAAAAATTTCATTTATACTCTACTGGATTGGAATCCTGTATTAACATGGAATGCAATTTTTACCAAGGCCAATTTCTATTGTTACATCATGAAACAACTTCTTTTGAGTATAGGAACTCTATAATAACATGGTTTAATTTGGAAGAGAAACTGAAGTACAAAAACATTTTACTTTTTCTACATTTCATAAATATGCTGAGTATCAACTTATATACAAAAACCTTAAGAGTTCATATGGAAAGCACAAAATTTAATTGTTGCAGATGATCAAAAACCTCAAGCTTGGGACGCCTGGGTGGCTCGGTCGGTTAAGCATGTGCCTTGAGCTCAAGTCATGATCCCAGGGTCCTGGGATCGAGCCCCACATCGGGTTCCTTGCTCCATGGGGAGCCTGCTTCTCCCTCTCCCTTTGCCTCTCTCCCTGCTTGTGCTCTCTCTCGCTATCTCTGACACTATCTGTCCCTCTCTATCAAATAAATAAATAAAAGTTTAAAAAAAAAAAAACTCAAGCTAGCTAATAAGGTAAACTATATCTGGCTATTCATTAGTTCCTAGAACAAATCCACCACCTACTTAGTTTCAGCTTCATCACTTAGTTTCAGTTAACTTGATTCAAAACATGGACTAAGCTAGGCATTTATGAGTCCACCAGAAAGGGGGGGGGAGGAAAAGGGTTAGAGTATATTTGATTAAAAGAATGAAGGGGGGCGCCTGGGTGGCTTAGTCCGCTGAGTGTCCGACTCTTGGTCTCAGCTCAGGTGTTCATCTCAGGATCATGAGTTCAAGCCCCACATTGGGCTCCACTTAAAATAAAAGTGGAGCCTACTTAAAAAATTTCTGGGCGCCTGGGTGGCTCAGTTGGTTAAGCAACTGCATTCAGCTCAGGTCATGATCCTGGAGTCCCAGGATCGAGTCCCACATCGGGCTCCCTGCTCGGCAGGGAGGCTGCTTCTCCCTCTGACCCTCCCCCCCATGTCCTTCTCTCTCATTCTCTCTCAAATAAATAAATAAAATCTTTAAAAAAATAAATTAAAAATTTCTTTAAAAAGAATGAAGGAAAAAAACTCATGATCATCTCAAATGATTCAGAAAAAGCATTTGATGAAATTCAACACCTATTCATGGTAAAAACACCCAATAAACTAAAAACAGAAGGAAATTTCCTCAATACAGTAAAGGCCATATATGAAAAATCCATACCTAACATCATATTCAATGATGAAAGAAAATTTTTCCTCTAAGATCAGGCCGAGACTAAAAAGTCCTGCTTTCACCACTGCTATTCAACATAGTACTGGAAGTTCTAATCAGAGCAATTAGCTAAGAAAAAGAAATAAGAGGCATCCACACTGGAAAAGAAGTAAAATTATCTTTGCTCACAAATGACATGATCATATACATATATATATATGCACAATACTGTGAAAGCAGTTAATGTCACTGAATTATACACTTAAAATGGTTAAAATAGGGGCGGAGCAAGATGGCGGAGGAGTAGGAGACCTGGATTTCGTCTGGTCTCAGGAATTCAGCTGGATAGGGATCAAACCATTCTGAACACCTACGAACTCAACAGGAGATCGAAGAAAAGAATAGCAACAACTCTCTGAACAGAAAAGCAACCACTTTCTAGAAGGCAGGACGTGCGGAGAAGTGAATCTGAGGCGATATTCGGGAAGATAGACGGCGGGGGAGGGGGCCTCCGACAGCCGCTTCTGGCAAGTGCTAGAGCAGCAGAGCACAAAATCAGAACTTTTAGAAGTCGGCTCCGCTGAGGGACATCACTCCAGTGGCTAAATGGGGGGTGGAACCCCCGCAGGACAGTGTGGTCTCAGGACTCTCGGGGTCTCAGAAAGACCAGGGGTGCCTGAGTGCAGCAGAGCTCCCAGGTATCTGAGCAGGGAAGCCGGCTGCAGAAATGGAGCTGAGTGGTGGGCTCTCAGGTCGGGGTTGCCATAAACCATGATCCGCGGCACAGTCGGGCCACTGCTCCTCCAGCAGGGACCCAACAAGCAGCAGATCCGGAAAGACTCTCCTTCCTCCCCCGGGAGGAGCGGCGCAGGAGCGCACCGCAGGGATCTGCTGGGTTTGGAGACTCCACACGGGGTCGTGTGCCAGAGACAGAAACGCCTGGTCACAGGCCAGGTGAGCACGGAGTGCGGCCAGAGACCAGGAAGACGGGAGTGACTGACTGCTTTTCTCTGGGGGCTCACTGAGGAGCGGGGCCCCGAGTTCTCGGCTCCTCCAGGGCAGAGATTGGGAGGCCACCGTTTTCACTTTCGTCCTCCAAAGCTGTATGGAAAGCTTGCAGAGAACAAAAGCTCCGGAGAGCAAACCAGAGCAGATTCTTTAGCCTGGACCGGCAAGGGCGGTCCGCCTCCGGCAAACACATTTGGTAACCACAGCAACAGGCCCCTCCCCCAGAAGATCAGCAAGAACAGCCAGCCAAGACCAAGTTTACCGATCAATGAGAACAGATGAGAAATGAGACACTCCGGCACTAGGGGAATACTGCACATAGAATACATGGCTTTTCTACCATGATTCTTTAGTCATTCAAAGTTAATATTTTTTAATATTTTATTTATTTATTTGAGAGAGAGAATGAGATAGAGCATGAGACGGGGGAGGGTCAGAGGGAGAAGCAGACTCCCTGCTCAGCAGGGAGCCCGATGTCCGCTCGATCCTGGGACTCCAGGATCAAGACCTGAGCCGAAGGCAGTCGCTTAACCAACTGAGCCACCCAGGCACCCTAATTTTTTTTAACTTTTTAAATTTTTTTTCCCTTTTTCAACCAACATCAATCCCTTTTTTAAAAAAGCATTTTTATTTTTCATTTTTAGAGTCATATTCTATCCCTTCATAGTAGTTACCCTTATTTTTGGCATATATATATGTTGTTCTCTCTTCAAAATTTTGATACAGTTTCTTCTAACAGATCAAAATATACCCTAAATCTCTACTGTATGGCTTTGTTCTAGTCTCCTGCCCAATCACATTCTCTCCCTTTTTTTTTTTAAATCCTCTTCTTTCTTTTTTCAAACAACTTATCAATTCCTTTCATAAAACTTTTCATAATTTTCATCTTTACAGTCATATTCCATCCCTTCATCATATCAACCCTTATTTTTGAACATACATAAGTTTTTCTTTCTTTAAAATTTTGGGAGGTACTTTCTTCTAACAGACCAAAATACACCCAAAATCCAGTGTGTGGCACTGATCTATGCACCAGCCTGATCATATTTGATCGTATTCTGTGTTTTTGTTTTGTTCTGTTTTTGTTTGTTTTTATCTTTTTCTTTTTTTTTTCTTTCTTTCCCTTTCTTTTCCCCCAGTTTCAGGTCTTTTCTGATTTGTTTAGAGTATATTTTCTGGGGATGTTGTTAACCTGTTAGCATTTTGTTCTCTCATTCATCTATTCTCCTCTGGACAAAATGACAAGACGAAAAAATCACCTCAACAAAAAGAACAAGAGGTAGTACCGACTGCCAGGGACCTACTCAATATGGATATTAGTATGATATTGGACCTAGAGTTCAGAATGATGATTTTAAAGATACTAGCTGGGCTTGAAAAAAGCATGGAAGTTATTAGAAAAACCCTTTGTGGAGAAATAAAAGAACTAAAATCTAACCAAGTGGAAATCAAAAAGGCTATTAATGAACTGCAATAAAAAATGGGGGCCCTAACTGCCAGGATAAATGAGACAGAAGAGAGAATTAGCGATATAGAAGACCAAATGATGGAAAATAAAGAAGCTGAGAAAAAGAGAGATAAACAACTACTGGATCACGAGGGCAGAATTCGAGAGATAAGCGATACGATAAGACGAAACAACATTCGAATAACTGGGATCCCAGAAGAAGAAGAAAGAGAGAGAGGGGCAGAAGGTATATTGGAGCAAATAATAGCAGAGAACTTCCCTAATGTGGGGAAGGAAAGAGGCATCAAAATGCAGGAGGCACAGAGAACCCCTCTCAAAATCAATAAAAATAGGTCAACACCCTGACATCTAATAATAAAACTTAGGAGTCTCAGAGACAAAGAGAAAATCCTGAAAGTAGCTCGGGAGAAGAGATATGTAACCTACAATGGTAGAAACATTAGATTGGCAATAGACCTGTCCACAGAGACCTGGCAGGCCAGAAAGGACTGGCATGATATCTTCAGAGCACTAAATGAGAAAGATATGCAGCCAAGAATATTATATCCAGCTAGGCTGTCACTGAAAATAGAAGGAGCAATAAAAAGCTTCCAGGACAAACAAGAACTAAAGGAATTTGCAAACACGAAACCAGCCCTACAAGAAATCTTGAAAGGGGTCCTCTAAGCAAAGAGAGAGCCTAAAAGCAACACAGACCAGAAAGGAACATAGACAATATAGAGTAACAGTCACATTACAGGCAATACAATGGCACTAAATTCATATCTTTCAATAGTTACCCTGAATGTAAAAGGGCTAAATGCCCAATCAAAAGACACAGGCTATCCGATTGGATAAAAAAACAAGATCCATCGATATGCTGTCTCCAAGAGACTCATTTTAGACCCAAAGACACCCCCAGATTGAAAGTGAAGGGGTGGAAAACCATTTACCATGCTAATGGACATCAAAAGAAAGCTGGGGTGGCAATCCTTATATCAGACAAATTAGATTTTAAACCAAAGACTGTAATAAGAGATGAGGAAAGACACTATATCCTACTTAAAGGGTCTATCCAACAAGAAGATCTAACAATTATAAATATCTATGCCCCTACCATGGGCACAGCCAATTATATAAGGCAATTAATAACAAAAGTAAAGAAACACATCAACAACAATACAATAATGGTGGGGGACTTTAACACCCCCCTCACTGAAATGGACAGATCATCTAAGCAAAAGATCAACAAGGAAATAAAGACTCTAAATGACACATTGGACCAAATGGACTTCACAGATATATTCAGAACATTCCATCCCAAAGCAACAGAATACACATTCTTCTCTAGTGCCCATGGAACATTCTCTGGAATAGATCACATCCTAGGTCACAAATCAGGTCTCAACTGGTACCAAAAGATTGGGATTATTCCCTACATATTTTCAGACCACAATGCTTTGAAACTAGAATTCAATCACAAGAGGAAAGTCAGAAAGAACTCAAATACATGGAGGCTAAAGAGCATCCTACTAAAGAATGAATGGGTCAACCAGAAAATTAAAGAAGAATTTAAAAAATTCATGGAAACAAATGAAAATGAAAACACAACTATTCAAAATCTTGGCATACAGCAAAGGCGGTCCTAAGATGAAAGTATATAGCAATAGAAGCCTTTCTCAAGAAACAAGAAAGGTGGGCGCCTGGGGGGCTCAGTTGGTCAAGTGACTGCCTTCGGCTCACGTCATGATCCTGGAGTCCCGGGATCGAGTCCCACATCGGGCTCCCTGCTCAGCAGGGAGTCTGCTTCTCCCTCTGACCCTCTTCCCTCTCGTGCTATCTCTCATTCTCTCTCTCAAATAAATAAATAAAATCATTAAAAAAAAAAGAAAAAAAGAAACAAGAAAGGTCTCAAATACACAACCTAACCCCACACCTAAAGGAGCTAGAGAAAAAACAGCAAATAAAGCCTAAACCCAGCAGGAGAAGAAAAATAATAAAGATCAGAGCAGAAATCAATGAAAGAGAAACCAAAAGAACAGCAGAACAGATCAATGAAACTAGGAGCTGGTTCTTTGAAAGAATTAACAAGATTGGTAAACCCCTGGCCAGACTTATCAAAAAGAAAAGAGAAATGATCCAAATCAACAAAATCATGAATGAAAGAGGAGAGATCACAACCAACACCAAAGAAATACAAACAATTATAAGAACATATTATAAGCAACTATATGCCAGCAAATTAGATAACCTGGAAGAAATGGATGCATTCCTAGAGAGGTATCAACTACCAAAACTGAACCAGGAAGAAACAGAAAACATGAACAGACCTATAACCACTAAGGAAATTGAAGCAGTCATCAAAAGTCTCCCAACAAACAAAAGCCCAGGGCCAGATGGCTTCCCAGGGGAATTCTACCAAACATTTAAAGAAGAATTAATACCTATTCTTCTGAAACTGTTCCAAAAAATAGAAATGGAAAGAAAACTTCCAAACTTGTTTTATGAGGCCAGCATTACCTTGATCCCAAAACCAGACAAAGACCCCATCAAAAAGGAGAATTACAGATCAATATCCTTGATGAACATGGATGCAAAAATCTCACCAAAATACTAGCCAATAGGATCCAACAGTACATTAAAAGGATTATTCACCACGACCAAGTGGGATTTATCCCTGGGCTGCAGGGTTGGTTCAACATCCGCAAATCAATCAACGTGATACAATACATTAACAAAAGAAAGAACAAGAATCATATGATCCTCTCAATAGATGCAGAAAAAGCATTTGACAAAGTACAGCATCCTTTCTTGATCAAAACTCTTCAGAGTATAGAGATAGAGGGCACCTACCTCAATATCATAAAAGCCATCTATGAAAAACCTACAGCGAATATCATTCTCAGTGGGGGAAAAACTGAGAGCTTTCTCCCTAAGGTCAGGAATGTGGCAGGGATGTCCACTATCACCAGCGTTATTCAACATAGTATTAGAAGCCCTAGCCACAGCAATCAGACAACAAAAAGAAATCAAAGGTATCGGAATCAGCAAAGAGGAAGTCAAACTCTCACTCTTTACAGATGGTATGACACATTATGTGGAAAACCCAAAAGACTCCACCCCAAAACTGCTAGCACTCATACAGGAATTCAGTAAAGTGGCAGGATATAAAATCAATGCACAGAAATCAGTGGCATTCCTATACACCAACAACAAGACAGAAGAAAGAGAAATTAAGGAGTCGATCCCATTTACAATTGCACCCAAAACCATAAGATACCTAGGAATAAATCTAACCAAAGAAGCAAAGGATCTGTGCTCAGAAAACTATAAAATACTCATGAAAGAAACTGAGGGAGACACAAAGAAATGGGAAAACGTTCCATGCTCATGGATTGGAAGAACAAATATTGTGAAGATGTCAATGCTGCCTAGAGCAATCTACACATTCAATGCAGTCCTCATCAAAATACCATCCACTTGGGACACCTGGGTGGCTCATTCGGTTAAGCGTCTGCCTTCGGCTCAGGTCATGATCCCAGTGCCCTGGGATCAAGTCCCGCATCAGGCTCCTTGCTCAGCAGGGAGCCTGCTTCTCCCTCTGCCTGCAGCTCCCCCTGCTTGTACCCTTGCTCACTCTCTCTCACTCACTTTCTCTCGCTCATGCTCTAACAAATAAATAAATAAAATCTTAAAAAAAAAATACCATCCACTTTTTTCAAAGAAATGGAACAAATAATCCTAAAATTTGTATGGAACCAGAGATGACCTCGAATAGCCAGAGGAATGTTGAAAAAGAAAAGCAAAGCTGGAGGCATCACACTTCTGGACTTCCAGCTCTATTACAAAGCTGTCATCAAGACAGTATGGTACTGGCACAAAAACAGACACATAGATCAATGGAACAGAATAGAGAGCCCAGAAATGGACCCACAACTCTATGGTCAACTAATCTTCGACAAAGCAGGAAAGAATGTCCAATGGAAAAAAGACAGTCTCTTCAACAAATGGTGTTGGGAAAATTGGACAGCCACATGCAGAAGAAGGAAACTGGACCATTTCCTTACACCACACACAAAAATAGACTCCAAATGGTTGAAAGACCTAAATGTGAGACAGGAGTCCATCAACATCCTAAAGGAGAACAGAGGCAGCGACCTCTTCGACCTCAGCCACAGCAACTTCTTCCTGGAAACATCGCCAAAGGCAAGGGAAGCAAGGGCAAAAATGAACTGTTGGGATTTCATCAAGATAAAAAGCTTTTGCACAGCAAAAGAAACAGTCAACAAAACCAAAAGACAACCGACAGAATGGAAGAAGATATCTGCAAGTAACATATCAGATAAAGGGCTAGTATCCAAAATCTATAAAGAACTTATCAAACTCAACACCCAAAGAACAAATGATCCAATCAAGAAATGGGCAGAAGACATGAACTGACATTTTTCCAAAGACATCCAAATGGCCAACAGACACATGAAAAAATGCTCAACATCACTCGGCATCAGGGAAATCCAAATCAAAACCTCAATGAGATACCACCTCACACCAGTCAGAATGGCTAAAATTAACAAGTCAGGAAACACAGATGTTGGTGGGGATGCGGAAAAAGGGGAACCCTCCTACACTGTTGGTGGGAATGCAAGCTGGTGCAACCACTCTGGAAAACAGTATGGAGGTTCCTCAAAAAGTTGAAAACAGAGCTACACTATGATCCAGCAATTGCACTACTGGGTATTTACCCCAAAGATACAAATGTAGCGATCCGAAGGGGTACGTGCACCCCAATGTTTATAGCCGCATTGTCCACAATAGCCGAATTGTGGAAAAAGCCAAGTGTCCATCGACAGATGAACGGATAAAGAAGAAGTGGTATATATATACAATGGAATATTATGCAGCCATCAAAAGGAATGAGATCTTGCCATTTGCAACGACGTGGATGGAACTGGAGGGTGTTATGCTGAGCGAAATAAGTCAATCAGAGAAAGACATGTATCACATGACCTCACTGATATGAGGAATTCTTAATCTCAGGAAACAAACTGAGTGTTACTGGAGTGGTTGGGGGTGGGAGGGATGGGGTGGCTGGGTGATAGACATTGGGGAGGGTATGTGCTATGGTGAGCGCTGTGAATTGTGCAAGACTGTTGAATCACAGATCTGTACCTCTGAAACAAATAATGCAATATATGTTAAGAAAAAAAAAAAGAAGATAGTAGGATGGGAAAAATGAAGGGGGGTAAATCGGAGGGGGAGATGAAGCATGAGAGACGATGGACTCTGAAAAACAAAGATCAGAAAGTTCTAGAGGAGAGGGGGTTTGGGGGATGGGTTAGCCTGGTGATGGGTATTAAAGAGGGCACGCTCTGCATGGAGCACTGGGTGTTATGCACAAAAATGAATCATGGAACACTACATCAAAAACTAATGATGTAATGTATGGTGATTAACATAACAATAAAAAATTGGGGAAAAAAGGTTAAAATAGGGAACAAGAGTACCTACTCTCACCACTCCCAGTCAACACTGTACTGCAAGTCTAGCCAGGGCAATCAGGCAAGAAAATCAAATAAAAGGTATCCAAATAGGAAAGACAGTTGTATGTATCTCTGTTTGCAGATGACATAATCTTCTACACATATAATTTTACAGACTCCACAAAAAAAAAAGTTAAAATAAATATGAGGGGCAGGTGGGTAGCTCAGTTGGTTGGGCATCTGCCTTCAGCTTGGGTCGTGATCCCAGGGTCCTGGGATCAGGCCCCATATGGGGCTCCCTGCTCAGTGGGATGCCTTCTTCTCCTTCTCCCTCTCCCTCTGCCACTCTCCCTGCTTGTGCTCTCTCACTGTCTCTCTCAAGTAAATACATAAAGTATTTTAAAAATAATAAATAATAAAATAAATATGAAATTCAGTAAAGTTTCAGGATACAAAACCAATACACAAAGATCTACTGTGTTTCTGTACATTAACAGTAAACTATCTGAAAAAGAAATTAAGAAAACAATTCCATTCATGATGCCATCCAAAATAATAAAACACTTGGAAATAAATTTAACCAAGGAGGTGAGAGATTTATACACTGAAAACTGTAAGACATTCATGAAAGAAATTGAAGAAAATACAAGTAAATGGAAAGGCACCCCATGTGCATGCATCAGAAGAACTACTATTATTAAAATGTCCATACTACCCAAAGCCATCTTATCAACACAATCTTATCAAAATTCCAATGACATTTTTCACAGAAATAGAAAAAAGCCTCAAATTTGTATGGGATCACAAAAGACCCCAAATGGCCAAAGCAACCTTGAGAAATAAAAACAAAGCTGGAGGCATCACACTTGCTGATTTCAAGTTGTACAACAAAGCTATAGTTACCAAAACAGTATGGTACTGGCATAAAACAGACTCATGGACCAATGGAACAGAACAGAGAGCCCAGAAATGAACTCACACATACACGGTTAACTAATATTTGACAAGGGAGCCAAAATTATTCAATGCCAGATAATCTCTTCAGTAAATGATTTTCAGAAAATTGAATATTCACATGCAAAAGAATGAAACTGGACTCTTGTCTTACTCCATTCACAAAAATAAACTTAAGGTGCACCTGGGTGGCACAGATGGCTAAGCATCTGCCTTCGGCTCAGGTCACGATCTGCAGGTCCTGGGATCGAGCTCCACATCAGGCTCCCTGCACAGTGGGGAGTCTGCTTCTCCCTCTCCCTCTACCTCTTCCCCTGCTTATGCTCTGTCTCTCTCTCTCAAATAAATAAAATCTTTAAAAAATAAATAAACTTAAAATGGATTAAAGACTTAAATGTGAGACCTGAAATTGTAAAACTACTCAAAGAAAACAGGGAAAAAGCTCAACGTGGGTCTTGGCAATGACTTTTTGGATAAGCACACCAACAAAAGCAAAAATAAACAAGTGGGACTACATCAAGCTAAAAAGCTTCAGCATAACAAAGAAACCATCAACAAAAGGAAAAGGCAACCTATGGAATGGGAGAAAATATTTGTAAATTATGTATCTGATAAGGGGTTAATATCCAAGAAACTCATACAACTCAATAGCAAAATTAAAATAAAATAAAAATTGGCAAAGGACCTGAACATTTTTTCCAAAAGAGATATACAAATGGCCAACAGGTCCATGAAAAGGTGTTCATCATCCTTAATCATCAGGGAAATGCAAATCAAAACTATAGTGAGGTAACACCTCACACCTGTTAGAATGGCTGATTCTAGGAATAGGCTATTAATAAAAAGACAAGAGAAAACAAAAGTGAACCCTTGTGCATTACTCATGGGAATACAAATTGGTATAGCCACTCTGGAAAAGAGTATGGAGGCTCCTCAAAATATTAAAAATAGAACTACCATATGATCCAGCAATCCCACTTCTAGGTTTGTATCTGAAGGAAATGAAATCAGTATCTCAAAGAGATGTGTGCACCCCTACCTCAGCCAGGTGATCAAGATCAACATTAACAGTCATAAATCTGTTGATTTTTTTGTTGTTGACAGTCCGTGCCCTTGATCATCATGTTGTACACTTCAAACTTACACAATGTTATATGTCAATTACATCGCGGTAAAGCTAGGAAAAGATTTTAAATTTTTAAATGGTCTAGCTGACAATAAGTTGAATATCCAAATGCACTCCTTAGTGAAAAATTTTTAATGGTTAAAATAGTAAATTTTATGTGTATTTTATCACAATTTTTTTTAAAAAGAGTGTATTTGACAGATTATGTCATTCCACAACATATATGCAGTTTCACTGAATCCTTGTCAGCACTGTGCTTTATTAGAAAAACTACTTGTAACAGAACTACATATAACCAAAATTATTTGTATAAAAATCAGTCATGAAGCAGCAAAGATATAGGAGGACAGAACTTTATCAGAATTCCTAAGTATAGAGGCGCCTAGGTGGCTCAGTCGGTTAAGCCTCTGCCTTCAGCTCAGGTCATGATCCCAGGGTCCTGGGATCAAGCCCCGCATCAGGCTCCCTGCTCAGAAGAGAGCCTGCTTCTCCCTCTCCTTCTGCCACTCCCCCTGCTTGTGCTCTCTCTCTCTGTCAAATAAATAAATAAAATCTTAAAAAAAAAAAATTCCTAAGTATATACCTCAAAAGTCTGTTTCTGATTTAAACAAAAGACCACCAAGGTTTTTTTTCATTGTGTGTGTGTGTGTGTGTGTGTGTGTGTGTGTGTGTGTGTGTGTGGTCACCCTTTATTCATTACCTCTGGCAATCAAGACATAGTGTGGTCATGCAAGCAGGGCAATTCAAGACAGCGTCACTATTTGGAACAGGCTGCTGTTGTTGATGTGGCCTCTGTATTCCAAAACCATGGTAGCTAGAATAGAAAAAGAAAAGGGCAGGGGGGACACACACACACATGAAAGCCAGATCCTGATTCTTTTTTTTTTTTTTTTTTTTTTAAGTAGGCTCCACGCCCAACATGGGGCTTGAACTAACAACTCCAAGATTAAGAGTCACATGCTCTGGAGCATTTGGGTGGCTCAGGTGGTTAAGCGTTGAACTCCTGATTTCAGCTCAGGTCATGACCTCAGGGTTGTGAGATCGAGCCCCATGTCAAGCTCCACTCTGGGCATGGAGCCTGCTTAAGATTCTCTCTCTCCCTCTCCCTCTGCCCCTCCCCACCCCCTCTCTCTCTCCCCCTCCCTTAAGAAAAAAAAAAAAAAAGTCACATGCTCTACTGACTGAGCTAGCCAGGTGCCCCCAAGATCTTGATTTCTAATGCCACCCTCCAATCAAAGAAACTAGTACTCCTAAGAGAAATGACTGATTCTAGGAATAGGCATACAAAATGAACCTGGAGCATCTTATACTGCCAGAAAGTAAGGAAGTGCTCAAAAACAATGAAGTAGATATGTCAAGGGGGCACAAAGTCAGCTGAAAGAGTTCCCAATGGCCAAAGCTGAAACAGTTAGAACAACAAAATAAAGGAGTATTGGATTATAACCCAAAGTATAAATAAATACCCATGAGTCCATACTGATATAAACGATTGAATGAATGACTGACTGAATGAACGAATGAATGAATGAGGGAGGGAGGGAGAACAGACAAATCTCCCATATGGAAGAATAATTTATGAAGATACTCTCCCCTCAAGGAAGTGGAGCGTAACTCCCCACTCCTCAAGTCTGGGCTGCACATAGGGCCTTCCTTCCAAAGAGTACAGTATGGAAAATAGGAGTGGAGAGTAACTTTACAGTAGAGAAACCTGCCAAACAATTCCTCACCAAGGTGATCAAGGTCAACATTAACAATCATAAATCATGTTGACAGTATGTGCCCTTGATTACAATGTGATGAAAATGGCACTTTATCCCTGTGGTCTTCCTCACCAAAACCCATAATCCCAGTCTAATCATGAGAAAAACATCATACCAATTCCAACAGAGTGGCCACCTACAATATACCTGACCACTACTCCCAAACACTGTTAAGGTCATCAAAACCAAGGAAAGTCTGAGAAACTGTCATAGAGAAGAAGAACCTAAAGAGACATGACAACTAAAAGTACCACAGTTATCCTGGATGGGCTCTTGGAATCGAAAATGCGCAATAGGTAAAAATTAAGAAAATTTGAATAAAGTATGGACCTTAGTTTATAATACTGGTTCATTAATTGTGACAAATGTACATGTTAATGTAACATGTTAATAACAGGTGAAACTGTGTGTGTGTGTGTGTGTGTGTGTTGTTGTGGGAGGGTATATGGGAATTCTGTATTATCAGCTCAATTTTTCTGTAAATCAAAAACTATTCTAAAAAATAAAATCTCGGGGGTGGGAGGGATGGGGTGGCTGGGTGATGGTATGTGCTATGGTGAGCGCTGTAAATTGTGTAAAATGATGAATCACAGACCTGTACCCCTGAAACAAATAATACTTATATGTTAATAAAAAATAAATAAAATTAATTAATTACTTTAAAAAAATAAAGTCTCTTGGGGCACCTGGGTGGCTCAGTCAGTTGAGAGTCCACCTTTTGGTTTCAACTTGTATCATGATCTCGTGGGTGGTGGGGCTGAGCCCGGCATCGGGCTCCACACTCAACAGGGAGTTGCTTGAGATCTCTCCCTCTGCCCCACCCCCTTCGTGTGCTTTCCCTCTCAAATAAATAAATAAATAAATCTAAATAAATAAAGTCTATTAATCTGAAAAACCCAGTAAGGGTACATTTTAAAAGCGAGCATGTAAGACCTAAGTGCTTAAAGACTTTTGTCTGTTTTGCTCCTTGTTGCATTCAAGAATCTAGAACAGTATCTAGTACATAGTAAGTGTTCAATAAACATTTGCTGATGGCAAAAATATAGCACAAATCTACTTATGAAGGTACTAAAGTATAAAAGTACATATTCTTAAAAGGGACTTATGGTAAACTCCTGAAACCGAACAACAAATGATAAATCATTTGGCATTACTTCCCAAACTCTTTACATGTCTCTGGGGGAAAAATACTGAAAATATGTGGTACATATTTATAACTTTGTTAAATCCCTCCAATGCTTAGCAGATTTCAAAACCCAAACCCAAGAAAGTAACATATTCATTCAATAGATACTTAATGAGTGCCCATTTAACAAAGTGCAAGATGTCTGGGATATAGCATGAACAAGACAGGCATGATCACTGCCCCTGTGGCACTGAAAATGTAGTGAATTCATTATTTTAAGTTGCTTTCTGTGGTCTTAAAAGGCAACTACTGCTTGATGCAGGAATGTGGATAAAGCAATAAAATGTTATTTCTTCTCAAGATTATAAAACAAAAGGGGCACCTGGCTGGCTCAGATGGTAGAACATTTGACTCTTGATCTTGGGGGTCTTGAGTTCAAGCCCCAGGTAGAGTTTATTTAAAAAAAAAAAAAACACCATTTTTTTAAACATTACAGAACAATGAAAATACATTCCATCTTACCTCACTGACAAATTCTGTTACCAGAATCAAGAGCTACACTGTAATTTCCTTAACTTTCTCAGGATCATTCATAGTACTCAAAATGTTCATTTTACACTGGGGTAATCAGAAAGTATTCATTAAATAAAGGCAAGGTGCAGTTGGAGGAAATGGTGCATAGGTAAAACTGGGAGAAGAAAAACGAACAAAGTGGGACACTGGAGGCTAAAATGTAAGGTACAAACACCCAACAACATCAAATTCTCTCTGGACTTAAAAATACTTGATTTATCTTTTGTTGTTCAGTTTTCAAGAGCTTACCATCCTGGGGAGCCTGGGTGGCTCAGTTGGTTAAGCAACTGCCTTCGGCTCAGGTCATGATCCTGGAGTCCTGGGATCGAGTCCCGCATCGGGCTCCCTGCTCAGCAGGGAGTCTGCTCCTCCCTCTGACTCCCCCCTCTCGTGCTCTCTCTATCTATCTCATTCTCTCTCTCAAAATAAATAAATAAAATCTTAAAAAAAAAAAAAAAGAGCTTACCATCCTGGCCCCTACTACCTTAGCTGAATCAAAGCTTCCTAGAGTAGGACTCCAGGGTTTGCCTTTCATTCTTCTGAGGTGATTCTGAGGCACAGCCAGGAGAGGGAAGCACTGGGTAACAGTAGTACACTGCCTAGCTTTTAGTTTTATGACAAATCAACCCTCATAAAATCAACGTGGAAAACAAGTACGGCATTTCCTCTTGGGATGATGAAAATGGTTTTGAAAAACAGAGGTGGTAGTTACATAACACTGTGAATATACTAAATGCCACTGAATTGTTCACTTTAAAATGAGTAATTTTAAATTAATTAAATGACTAATTTTGTTATGTGAATGTCACCTCAGTTTTTTAAAAAATCAAATTTGTGGGGCACCTGGGTGACTTAGTTAAGTGTCTGCCTTCAGCTCAGGTCATGATCCCAGGGCCCTGGGATAGAGCCCCACATCGAGCTCCCCACGCAGCGAGGAGTCTGCTTCTCCCTCTCCCTCTGCCACTCCCCACCCTCCACCCCTCCCAGCTCATGCTCACTCTCTCTAATAAATAAAATCTTTAAAAAATCAAATTTGTAGGGGTGCCTGGGTGGCTCAGTTGGTTAAGCATCTGCCTTCAGCTCAGGTCATGATCCTGGAGTCGTGGGATCAAGCCCCAAGTTGGGCTCCCTGCTCACTGGGGAGCCTGCTTCCTCTCCCTCTGCTGCTTCCCCTGTCTGTGCTCTCTCTCTCTGTCAAATAAATAAAATCTTAAAAAAAAAAAAAAATCAAGGGGCGCCTGGGTGGCTCAGTTGGTTAAGCGACTGCCTTCAGCTCAGGTCATGATCCTGGAGTCCCAGGATCGAGTCCCGCATCGGGCTTCCTGCTCAGCGGGGAGTCTGCTTCTCCCTCTGACCCTCTTCCCTCTCGTGCTTTCTATCTCTCATTCTCTCTCTCTCTCTCAAATAAATAAATAAAATCTTAAAAAAAAAAAAAAGAAAGAAAGAAATCAAATTTGTAAATAGTTAAAAAGAACAATTCAGGTGTAAAATGTAACATCCCAAAAAATAAAAAATAAAAAAATAAAATGTAACATCCACTCTTCACCCACATAAATGTTTAATCTCCAAATAATTTTAAATTATGTCTATTTGAGAAAAGTCAGCTTTGTTTCTTGAATGGAGAGACTGACCACAGCAGTTTGAATTCAACAACAGTCTTTTAAAAATAAATCATCTGACAGGCGCCTGAATGGCACAGTCAATTAAGCATCTGACACTTGGTTTCAGCTCAAGTGGTGATCTCAGGGTGGTGAGATCAGGCCCCGCGTCAGGCTCCATGCTCAGAGCGGAATCTGCTTAAGACTCTCTCCCCATCTCGGGCGCCTGGGTGGCTCAGTTGGTTAGGTGACTGCCTTCGGCTCAGGTCATGATCCTGGAGTCCCAGGATCGAGTCCTGCGTCAGGCTCCCTGCTCAGCAGGGAGTCTGCTTCTCCCTCGGACCCTCCTCTCTCTCATGCTCTCTATCATTCTCTCTCTCTCAATAAATAAAAATCTTAAAAAAAAAAAAAGATTCTCTCCCCATCTCTTTCTGCCCCTCCCCACCAAACTCATTCTCTCTCTCTCTCTAAAATAAATAAATAAATCTTTTAGAAAAATTTTAAAAAATAAATCATTTGACTGAAATTTGCTGGTAATTTTCAAAATAAATAATTCAGCAGTTTTCCGAAATTCTTTTTTTATGTATGTATGTCTGTATGAACATATACACATACATTCAAAATATGAACGTAGGGGCACCTGGGTGGCTCAGTCGTTGAGCGTCTGCCTTCGGCTCAGGTCATGATGCCGGGGTCCTGGGATCGAGCCCCCCCCCCATCGGGCTCCCTGCTCCGCGGGAAGCCTGCTTCTCCCTCTCCCACTCCCCCTGCTTGTGTTCCCTCTCTCACTGTCTCTCCCTCTGTCAAAATAAATAAATAAAATCTTAAAAAAAAAAAGTGAATGTAGTGAAAATCATCTTTTAATCCTTTTTCTCCAAAGATTCTAAATATTCGAGTTCAGTTCTTACCCTCTTCTCTGCGCATCAACCCAGGCCTGATCCCTGCTATCTTTTTCAGGGTCATAGAGTAGTTCATCATTTGTTGGAATCCTGTGTCGGTTTTTCTTTTTCTTCTTGGTCACCTGTGCTAATTTTGAAAATGTTAAGGATATGGCTAGGTATCATGTCTAAAGCACACACTTCTTTAATACAGAACATAGAACCTTCAGCTACATTTTTTTCCTATGTATATTTTCCTAAAAAAAATTTTTTTTAACTATTCTCCAAATAAAGTTCTTGTCCAATTAAGAAGAGATTAAAATGAAGATGACAGGGCGCCTGGGTGGCTCAGTTGGTTAAGCGACTGCCTTCGGCTCAGGTCATGATCCTGGAGTCCCGGGATCGAGTCCCGCATCGGGCTCCCTGCTCAGCAGGGTGTCTGCTTCTCCCTTGGACCCTCCCCCCTCTCATGCTCTCTCTTCTCTATCTCATTCTCTCTCTCAAATAAATAAATAAAATCTTAAAAAAAAAATGAAGATGACAGAGGAGGAAAAAGCTGTTTCTTCACTAAAAACATAATGTTATCTCAAGAACTGAACTCAAATAATGAGGATTCAGTCTCAGAAAAGCCACTCCAAGTAAACCAAGACCAGAAACTTTTTTGATGTTATAAATTCTCAACAAGTTCCCATATAGAAAATGCTACTGAAATCAGAATAAAAATATTTCAGGGTGCCTGGGTGGCTCAGTCGTTGAGCGTCTGCCTTCGGCTCAGGTCATGATCCCAGGGTCCTGGGATCGAGTCCCGCATCAGGCTCCCTGCTCAGCAGGAAGCCTGCTTCACCCCCTGCCTGCCTTTCCTTCCCCCCTGCTTGGGTGCTCTCGCTCTCTGACAAATAAGTAAGTAAAATCTTAAAAAAAAAAAAAAAATCAGAATAAAAATATTTCAAAAATGAGTGAAAAAAACAGGGATACCTGAGTGGTTCAGTCAGTTGGGCATCTGACTCTTGATTTCAGCTTGTGTCATGATCTCAGGGTCATGAGATCAAGCCCCATGTCAGGCTCCACACTCATGGTTACCCTGCTTGAGGTTCTCTCTCCCTCTGCCTCTGCCCCTCCCCCGACTCACACAAGTAGGCAGGCACGCGCACAGTCTCACTCTCTCTCTCTCAAAATAAATAAATAAAATCTTAAAAAAAAAAAAAAAAAGATGAAAAACCACTATGGTTATCCACATGCACTAGACTTTTAAAGTACTTAAGTTAATATTTAGGTAATAATATATAAAAATATAAAATTGTTTCTTGGGGTGCCTGGGTGGCACAGTCAGTTGAGCACCTAATTGTTTCTTTACCATATAAATGTGCTACTTGTGCATTCCGGTGTAATTCCTGATATAATTACATCACTTTTAACTCTTATTATGTCCACCTTTGCTCACATTTTATACAAAATCAATTCCAGAGAACAGCGAAGCCAATAAAAAAGCAATGAGTTAGAAAAACTTCTGCAAAATATAAAGTATATCTAAATTTCTATATTTTCTGTAAAAATATAGAAACTATTTGCTGGCATGAAAGCAAATGTTGCTGAGCTAAGGAATCTTGAAGAAGAGGGGGACCAAGAGCCCTGAGGAAGTCAGGACTGAATCAGGACACACTCTCCCTCACCCCTGGAATGCCCATGCAGCATCCTTGCTGGTCCCACGTCCTCATATGGGCATTCCCATCAATTCCTGCTTTTGTTTTCACATCAACAGCCTACAATTTCTTTAAAAGATAAAACTCAGAGGGAAATTCTAATATCCAATAATTGTTAGGTAAACCTTTTTTCTACAAAATGTAACAGCTAAACCTGGTAAACATCCTACTTACCTGTTTTGTCTTCATCCTCAGAATCAGAATCAAAATATATATCATCATAGTACTTTGTCAGAGCTGTTCCAACTTTTCCAGTTCCTGAGGAAGACCCTATTTACATAAGGGCAGTTTACAGACTAAACCACACACAATTGACAAGAAAAAAAAACCTCAACTTACTCTTCCATCACCTCAAAGTAATTATCAACTCATTCCCAACCTCACTTGGATGAAAAAATACTTTCACATCAATGACTCACTGAATTTCTGCGCCCTATGCAATTACAGAGAACTGTAATTATTAATTACCGTAATGACGTGTTCCAAATCATGAGAAGATTTTCCTCTCACCCTTCTCACAAGTCTAATTCAATAAACTGGCCTGTTCCCAGGTTGCCACCACACATACCTCTACCTTTGAGCCATGCAGTACACTGTGAAGGACAGGAGATAAACATCTCATTGTAAGCAACTTGAGGGGAAAGAGGACAGGGGCCCTACGGAGAGGCAGGGGGCACGATTCAAGGACACACTCTTCTCTCCTCAGTTGTGCCTAGTGCCATGACTCAGACTATATTCAGTCATCACATGCTTGCACCCCTAATTCTTCCTCTTAATTAACATCTGCTTTTGCTTTTATTATTACTATTACATACGCTTTCAGTTCCTAACATGGAAACCAAAGCTGAGGCACAAATCAGTTTTTGGGTCAGGTACACTTCACATAAAAACGAAGTATCAAGATGAAGTATGTTTCATTACTTACTAACTTTCATTACTTACTTACTAAAATGAGACAGGAATTTGTGGCGACCTATCATTCAATCTGCCATATCAGTGCTATATAACCCTAAAAATACCTCTGTAAGCTTGTGTGTCTTTTTTATCCAGGGGTAAAGATTGCAAAAGGAAATCATGCAAGTCAAAAATACTAATAGTGTAACAAACTGAGTGTTACTGGAGTGGTTGGGGGTGGGAGGGATGGGGTGGCTGGGTGATAGACATTGGGGAGGGTATGTGCTATGGTGAGCACTGTGAATTGTGCAAGACTGTTGAATCACAGATCTGTACTTCTGAAACAAATAACGCAACGTATTTTAAGAAAAAAGAAAAAGAAGATAACAGGAGAGGAAGAAAAGGGGAGTATGTCAGAGGGGGAGACGAACCATGAGAGATGATGGACTCTGAAAAACAAACTGAGGGTTCTAGGGGGAGGGGGGGAGGGGGATGGGTTAGCCTGGTGATGGGTATTGAGGAGGGCACGTTCTGCATGGAGCACTGGGTGTTATGAACAAACAATGAATCATGGAACACTGCACCAAAAACTAATGATGTAATATATGGTGATTAATATAACAATAAAAAAATTTAAAAAAAAATACTAATAGTGTCATTTCAACAACACAGGAAAATTCTTCACTAGTCATCAAAGAAAACTATGCTCAAGTTGCCAAACATTATTTATTCATCCACAATAAATATTTATTGAGCACCTACTCAAAGTGCTGGTGACACAACAGAGCATAAGGTTCCTGCCCTTGTGGAACTTAGAAAAATATCTATATGAAAATCTAACTAAAAGTTTACCTGTTTCCAGAGAGGATAATTTGTCCTCCATTGTTTTTATGGTGGAATTTAATTCGGCTTCCATTTCTTTTTCAAATTCATCCTCACTAGATGATTCACTTTCTCCAGTAAGACATTCTCTGATGAGTTTTCGTTTTTGGTCAGGAGTTCCATGTAAAAGCACATCCACTTCATCTTCAGAACTAGTATGCATTTAAATCATAAGACATATGAATACTAAAGAATTAAAATAATTTGAAACTCCCATCCTCTCACTGCCCAACAATTTTAAGTTTTAAAAGGTTGCATTTATGTATCATATTACATACGGCTATTCTCTTTTAAAGATCAACCATTTCTCGGGGCACCTGGTGGGGGCTCAGTCAGTTAAGCAGCTGCCTTAAGCTCAGGTCATGATCTCAGGGTCCTGGGATCAAGCCCCCTCCCCACCCGTGCCCCCCCGACCCCAGGGTCGGGCTCCCTGCTCAGCAGGGAGTCTGCTTCTCCCTCCCACTTTGCCCACCCCCTCATGTGCTCTCTCAAATAAATAAAATCTTAAAAAAAAATAAAGATCAACCATTTCTGCATATTTCCAAATATATTTCTTTTTTTTTTTTAAAGATTTTATTTATTTGACACACAGAGAGAGAGTGAGAGAGAGCACAAGCAGGGGGAGCAGCAGGCAGGCAGAGGGAGAGGGAGAAGCAGGCTCCCCCCTGAGCAAGGAGCCCGATGCAGGACTCGATCCCAGGACCCTGGGATCATGACCTGAGCCGAAGGCAGCCGCTCAACCGACTGAACCACCCAGGTGCCCCTCCAAATATATTTCTAATGTCCACATAATATTTCCTCTTATAGATGCTATACATTTATTTCTAACTCTTTGCTATTACACTACAATGAATATCTCTGTAGGGTATATGTAATTTTGCTTCTGTTGATTTCCTTAGGATAAATATCTAGAATTAGACATAAAAACATCTTTCTAACTTCTTGAATTATCACACTGTTTTCCAAAAGTATTGCACCAATTCATAATTCCATCAGCAATGAAAAGTTTACTTCACACAACTGCGAGTTTTTCAAAACTTTGAGTACTTAAATAAAACTTAATATATGTAACCAATATACAGCTAATATACCCAAACAAAATGTTAACAGATACTAATTAGATGTTACAATTCTAAAGGCATAATGCTACAGAGAACTATAAAGAGAAAGTTAAATTATATTACAAATTCTCCTGAGCAATTACTGCCAATTTACTTGGCCTTTTGCACCTGGTTTCCCATCAATAACAATATGACAGAATTAAACCAGGTATCAGAAAGAACGAAATGTTATGAAAATGAATGAAACACCTAAGATATTTCTAATACAATCAATAGTTCATAAATAATGTTCAATTACTTGTGGTCTGATGAACAGTTACAGACTACCTCTGGTTTTTATTTCTCTATTTTCTTCTTCGAGAACAATGCTTTTAAGCCTCCAACAGAAGGTAAGTCTGAAAAATGCAATTCACACCATTCAATTTTGCTAACGATAGAGGCCTTCGCCAGATTCTACTCCCAAGAGAATTCCCATCTAACAATCCTCATCCTGACCCATATACTTTCTCCTTTACCACTATATTCACTTGGGTCCTCTAGGCTCTGCCTGTGCCACCATATCCTAAGATCTCCAGGCCTCCAAACTCTTCTTTTTCGTTCTACCCTTAATCCTGCTGCCAGAATGTCAGTCCTAAAAGCTCTCATCACATCACTACCCAATTCTGAAAGAAATCATCCATGGCCAAATCTCTGAACACAGCATTCAAAAGAGCCTTCCCCATTTGGTTTCAACTTATCTTTCCAAACTTACCTCTCACCCATGAGTTATGCCAGTGGTCTCCAACTGGGGGCCATTTTGCCCTCCAGAGAACATATAGCATAGCTAGACATTTTTGACCGTCACAACTTGGAGGTGGGAGGATGGGCTACTGGCATCTAGTGGGTAGCAGTCAGGGATCCTGCTAAACATCCTACAGTGCACAGAACAGCCTCCCACAACAGACTTATCTGATCCAAGATGTCAATGCTACTGAGGCTGAGAAACTCTGATCTATCCTACATTCCAGTGTTTCAAAAGTGTGCAAAGTAGATTATCTTAAGGAGTACGAGGATAGAGGCGCCTGGGTGGCTCAGTCGTTGGGTGTTGCCTTCGGCTCAGGTCATGGTCCCAGGGTCCTGGGATCGAGCCCCGCATCGGGCTCCCTGCTCGGCGGGAGGCCTGCTTCTCCCTCTCCCACTCCCCCTGCTTGTGTTCCCTCTCTCTGTCAAATAAATAAAATCTTAAAAAAAAAAAAGGAGTACCAGGATAGACAGGCCACTAAGACAGTTTCTTATAAAACTAAACGCGTAAAAAAAAAAAAAAAACCTAAACGTGCAACTACCATACAACCCAGCAATCACACTCCTTGGCCTTTATCCCAGAGAAATGAAAACTTACATTCACACAAAAACGTGAACATGAATGTTTAGAGATGCTTTATTCACAAAAGTCAAAACGAGAAATAACTAGACATCCTTCAATAAGGGAATCGTTAAAACAAATGTGAAATAGTCGTCAGCAATAAAAAAGGAATGATTTACTGATACCTACAACAACGTGGATGAAGTCTCCAGAGAATTATGCTGAATGAAAAAAGCCAATCCCAAAAACTTACATACTGCATGATTCCATTTATATAATATTCTTAAAAAGGACAGAATCATAGAAGTGGAGAACAGATTAATGGTTACCAGCATTTAAGTAGGGCATGGTGGGGCAGGAAGTTGGCAATGAGGGATCCTTGTAGTAATGGAAATGTTCTATATTTTGACCATATTAATGGTTACCCCAGTTGTGATATTATACTAAAGTTACTAATGTTAACATTGAGGGAAACTGGGGCGCCTGGGTGGTTCCAGTCGTTGAGCGTCTGCCTTTGGCTCAGGTCATGGTCCCAGGGTCCTGGGATCGAGCCCTGCATCGGGCTCCCTGCTCCGCGGGAAGCCTGCTTCTCCCTCTCCCACTCCCCCTGCTTGTGTTCCCTCTCTCACTGTGTCTCTCTGTGTCAAATAAATAAATAAATAAATAATCTTTAAAAAAAACCCTTGAGGGAAACTGGGTAGAGGGGACACAGAATCCCTCTGTATTATTTTTTGTTTAACTTTTCTTGTGACATAATTTACTGTCATAATATGGATGGAACTAGAGGGTATTACGCTAAGCGAAATAAGTCAATCAGAGAAAGGCAATTATCATATGATCTCACTGATATGAGGAATTTGAGAAACAAGGCAGAGGATCATAGGGGAAGGGAGAGAAAATGAAACGACGAAACCAGAGAGAGGGACAAACCATAAGAGACTCTTAATCTCAGGAAACAAACTGAAGGTTGCTGGAGTGAAGGGGGGTGGGAGGGATGGGGTGGCTGGGTGATGGACATTGGGGAGAGTATGTACTATGGTGAGCGCTGCAAATTGTATAAGATTGACGAATCACAGACCTGTACCCCTGAAACAATACATGTTAATTTTTTAATTTACTAAAAAAAATAATTTACTGTCATAAATTCATGCATTTAAATATAAAATTCACTGATTTTTTCTAATTACTACTTCTTACAACTACATGTGAACCTACCTCAAAATAAAGTTTAGTTTTTTAAGAAAAAGATTAAATCACAAGGCAAGAGAGTTATTTTTATTACAAATTTTCTCTACTTCTTGTGATTATTTCAAGAAAGTCTCGGGATTTAGCACCACTAGGTGAGGCAATGCAGTCTGGGCCATGTACATTCTTGCTGAGTGTGTTAAGAATGCAAGGTTCTTGCCACTCTTCACCCAGGCCATTTCTCAGGGTTCTGTTTGCAGTGTGCAACCTCAAAGGATAAGGTGATGTCTCTCTCCAGGAGAAAGAGCAAGCTTATTTACTGATTGCTGTAAAAGAAGTGGATTTTCCAAGCTCAAGTGGTCCTTAGCCATGGTGCAAGCCACTGAATGTGTAGCATCCACCTGGGCCGCTCCGCGCAACCCCTGTAGGAGCTGGGAAGTAACAGCAACCAACACGATCATGATGCTCACGCTGCTTGCGCTGTGCGTAGTCCCTGACCCACCAGTCTCTTATCTTCTGCCAGGATCCATGAACTGGCTATAAAATATTCGCTTATAAGTAGGATAAAATCAAATCCTGACAGACACATCTTAAACACCTCTCGAATCTCTCCAAGCTCCCTTCTTAAGACAACAAGCACTGGATTCAAAGCCTTGAACAGGCAATACTGTCTAATACCACTGTTCCATTTTCACAGTATTTCTTATATTTACCTTACCAGTGGCAACTATCACAGGATTAGAGAGCTTCTTTAAGAAACTTAACCCCCCCCCAAAAAAGAAAAGAAATTTAACAGCAAAAGTCTTAAGGAAAAATATTAAATAAGTTGTAACACGGGTGAATATGAAGATGGTAATGGCTGAATAACTCAAGTCCAAGAAATACTGCTATCAAACTGAATTACTAACTGAGGCCTACTAATTGATATATCTCCTTTCACAGACCAGACCCATTACCTAAAACTCACAGGAAATCTTAGAATCCATCCTCATTCCCCACAGGAGAAACCTTCACAGCAGTCCAAGCTCCCAAGCCTACAACCCGTCCCCAGGATAATATGACAAAACATTATGACTGGAAGAAGGACAGTTTCACAAAAAGCTTAGTTGGACAGAATGTTTTAGAGTTTATGGCCAGGATCTGTTGCCAGCTTTTTAAAAAAAAAAAACAGATAAATGTGTCAGGAAATCTCTTGCCAACATAACTACAAGTTTCCTCCAGGTAGGGTTAATCTCTCCTTTCTGGAAATTTCCCCGGAACTTCATCTGTGTCTATCTCAGGTCCTCCTTTTCTACAATAGTCTTCAGAGATAACATACTTATTTCCAAGATATTTATGTTCCGAGATACGTCTTATTTCCCCTACTACACTGAAAGCCTGTAGAAAACTGTAGCCTTGAGAAAGCATACAATAGGTGCTCAAAAAAAACCTGCTGTAGGGGCGCCCAAGTGGCTCAGTCCTTAAGCGCCTGCCTTCTGCTCAGGTCATGGTCCCAGGGTCCTGGGATCCAGCCCCGCATCGGGCTCCCTGCTTGGCAGAAAGCCTGCTTCTCCCTCTCCCACTCGCCCTGCTTGTGTTCCCTCTCTCACTGTGTCTCTCTTTGTCAAATAAATAAATAAAATCTTTAAAAAAAGAAAAGAAACTCTAGGGGCGCCAGGGTGGCTCAGTCGGTTAAGCGGCTGCCTTCGCTCAGGTCATGATCCCAGAGTGCTGGGATCGAGCCCCACATCGGGCTCCCCGCTCAGCGGGAAGCCTGCTTCTCCCTCTCCCTTTGCCTGCTGCTCCCCCTGCTGCGCTCTCGCGCTCTCGCTGTCAAATAAATAAATCCAAAAAAAAAAAAAAAAAAAAAAAAGCCTGCTGCGTATTCCCTTGCCTGCTAAGTATCCCCTTATTTCTGTTTATGGCAGTTTAGTCTTCAAGAGGGCCACTTCACCGGCGCCTGGGTGGCTCAGTCGTTAAGCGTCTGCCTTCGCTCAGGTCATGATCCCAGGATCCTGGGATCGAGCCCCACATCAGGCTCCCTGCTCGTCAGGAAGCCTGCTTCTCCCTCTCCCACTACCCCTGCTTGTGTTCCTACTCTCGCTATCTGTGTGTCAAATAAATAAATAAAATCTTTAAAAAAAAAAAAAAGAGGGTCACTGTACATTAAGTCCCACTAGTCTCACAACGTACTTAAGATGCAGCTATTATATTTCCTTTTCATAGATGAGGAAAACGAAGGTAAGTGATTTGCTTTCTCTCACACTGCTGGTAAGCTGCAGAGGCAGGATTCGATCCCAAGGCTTTTGAAGACTTAACGCGTAATTCCAGAACAACCCGGTTCCCCGCGCCGGTGTCGGCCCTGCGCAACCTCACCAGAAGCCCACTCGGCGTCCCGCAGGCGACAGCGGGGCGCGACAGGCGCCCGAACGGCTCGGCCGAGGGTCAGCAAGGGCCTAGCAGGCGCAGCGACTGGAGGAGGCTAAAGCGTGGCCTCGGCCCGAAGCCTCGGAAGCCGGGACGGGGCAGGGGCCCACCTGCTCAAAGCGGGTTCCTCGTCGCTAGGCTCTTCAACTGAGTAGGGGTCGTAGTCATCCTGGAGTCGGTTCATGGTGGCCTGCACCCTCCGACACCGACTACAGGCGCCCGCACAGCAACTGTTTACTCCGCAGGTCCCCCAGCTAAAGCGTCGGCAACTCCACTTCCGCCCACACTTCCGTGCTCTCCCTGTGCTCCTGCGCAGATCGTCCCCGTGAGGCGGCGGTGGGGGGGGAGGGGGGGAGGACGAGTCTTCGTCTCGCCGCGGCGCTGCGCGGCTTCCACTAACCCGGAAACAGCTGCCTAATTACAGATACTAGGAATCGGCACCCTCCGAAGTGGCGGTCTACGAGATGAGCGCTTTATGTGCAGTGTCTCACGTCGTGACGTGAAGCAGCAGAAATCTAGATGCTGAGGGACATGCAGCCAGAAATCTGGACCAGTAGGTCCCCAGACACTAACACCTGCTGTCCCTCCAACCTTCAAGCCTCAAGCCCTTCTGCCTTCTTTTACCGCGCGGCTATCTCACCTTCACCATTATTCGCTCCTCGGTCTCACTTTGGCCCGACTGTCTACTGAAAAGTTGCTAGGCTGTCACCAGTTAATTCCTTTTTTTTTTTTTTTTAAGATTTTGTTTATTTATTTGAGAGAGAGAGTGAGAGAGAGCCCAAGAGGGGGTAGGGTTAGAGGGAGAAGCAGACTCCCTGCTGAGCAGGGAGCCGATGTGGGGCTTGATCCCGGGACTCCGGGATCATGACCTGAGCGGAAGGCTCAGGCTCGCTTAACCAACTGAGCCACCCAAGCGCCCTGTCACCAGTTAATTCCTAATTACCTTTTCTTGGCCTCTTCTCAGTTCCAACCTTTGATTGGCCCTTGTCCGGTTCTGCTCAATACTTGAGATGAGGTGGATGATAACTTGAGATGAGGCCACTTGATTGTGAAACTGTTTGCTGCCCTGTTTCTGTACTGGCCTGTTCTCAAGCGCCTGTCCCTCTTCATGATCCCATTCAGATAACGACCCGTTTTATTTGGTCCTCGCCCTCTCCTCAGGTACTATAATGGATTTCCAATTGCCTGGGTGGACAGTCTCCACCGCTGCCCCACTGGCCATTCAAATCAATATAGCCCAAGCCCAACTCAGCATCTTCCACCCCATTTCTATACCTCAGTCAATAGCTATTTTGAGTCTTGACTTCTGCTCATATCACTTCCTCCATCCTTACAACTCCTATAGACTTGAATCTTGGTTGACTCCTTCCTCTCTCCCTCCATGAGCCCTCCCATTCCCAAGTCCTATGGCTCACTTAGTAACATCTCTTTCATGCACATCCCATCTCCCCACCTTTCACCCTGAGTACTGATATCCTCTCCTAATTGACAGCCTTGTTCGCTTTTGTTCCCTCTCCAGTCTCTGCCACTCTCTACTGGCAGAGTAACCCTTTCCAACACAGCTTTGGTCTGGACAATTTCCTTCCTAAAAAATCCTAATAGTTTGGGGCGCCTGGATGGCTCAATCGATTAAGTGTCTGCTTTTGGCTCAGGTCATGATCCCAGGGTCCTGGGATGGAGTCCCCTCGTCAGGCTCCCTGCTCAGTGGAGAGCCTACTCCCTCTCCCTCTGCCCCTCCACGCCCGCTCATGCTCTCTCTCGATCTCACTCTCACTCTACCTCATTAATAAATTAAAAAAATCAGGGCACCTGGGTGGCTCAGTCATTAAGCGTCTGCCTTCGGCTCAGGTCATGATCCCAGGGTCCTGGGATCGAGCCCCGCATCGGGCTCCCTGCTTGGCCAGAAG
>NW_027397070.1:11902566-12016959 GCF_003265705.2 Callorhinus ursinus
GGGGCTCGATCCCAGGACCCCGGGACCATGACCCGAGCCAACGGCAGATGCTTAAAACAACTGAGCCACCCAGGCGCCCCGGCTACAACGGTTTATAAATGGGGGTGAAGGAAAACTTCTTCCTTAGAGTAGAAAGCCAACTAAAATGTATACGATGGAATTAGAAAATGACCATTTGGCAACCGTCACAGTAACCGACTCAGGGAAGTCATAACTGGATGCTAACAACAACATAAGGCTGAAATGCTAATACTGTGGTCATTAGGTACATGAAGCTACAGAACATTTAAATTTCTGTTAATTAAAATTAAATAAAAACTCGGTCTGAGTTTCTCGGTTGCACTACCCACATTTCAAGTGTTTGGCAGCCACATGTGGCCAGTGACTACCATACTGGACAGTGCTGATTATAGAGTATTTCCATTATCACACAAAATCCTATGCGACAGTGCTGGTTAAATGACGCGTATTTAACTGACATAGTCCCAAGTATCTCCCCACAGAATACTTAATTTCAAAGTGTAAAATAGTAACTTTGCCACTGAAAAACCTGTAGACATCACTTTATTTTTTCTCTAAAGATTTTATTTATTTGACAGAGAGAGACACAGCAAGAGAGGGAACACAAGCGGGGGGAGTGACAGAGGGAGAAGCAGGCTTCCCGCCGAGCAGGGAGCCCGATGTGGGGCTCGATCCCAGGACCCTGGGATCATGACCTGAGCCGAAGGCAGATGCTTAAACCGACTGAGCCACCCAGGCACCCCCGAAGACATCACTTTAACCAAATGATCAAGATCATACATTGCCAGTAAGGCAGCTAATCAGCATGTGTCTCTTGATATGACGTAATAAGAAGGTCTGAGCAACACTTTTTTGGTATTCCTGCCACAAGTGGAGAATCTAAACTCAGTAATTAGAGAAACCCAAATTGAGGGAGATTTTACAGACCTGTGCTTTTTAATAGCGTCCAATATTATGAAATACGAAGATTCACGAACTTTCCAGACTCAGGAAATCTAAAAAGACATGGGGGGGGGCGGTCGGGCTGGCTCAGTCAGTAGAGCGTGTGACTTTCTTTTTTTAACCTTTTAAAAAAAAGATTTTATTTATTTGACACACACAGAGAGAGAGATCACACGTACAAGCACGGGGAGCAGCAGGCAGAGGGAGAAGCAGGCTCCCTGACACTGACGATCCCAGGACTCTGGGATAATGACCTGAGCTGAAGGCAGACGCTTAACCGACTGAGCCACCCAGGTGCCCCTGTCTGTATTTGTGAAATTATCTTCTTACAGGTATATTCCTCAAGTGGGACTAAGTCGAAAGACACACATCCTTCATTTGACATACTGCCAATGGTCTCCAGAAGGGTGTGCACCAACCCACACCTGCCAACAGGGCATGAGGACTCCACACCCTCACAGACAGTATCATCACTTTCTTTTTTTACATTTGATACATTTGATACTTTATTAATAAGGTATCTGAGATTATCTTCAAGGACACAAAAGTGACCTAACTACCTAATTTTCTGTTATAACCAGATTTCAATTACATGGCAAGACATACCCTAGTTACAATAAATGAAATCCAAAGTAGTTTCAAATCATCTGGCTCTAAGTTTAACTAATGTCTAATCTTTTTAGAATATTTCATATGGGGGACTAACATGGGATTTTGTTCAGATTTACAAAATCATCAAGAAGAAACCTGAGACAAGAGAGCAGGGTTTCTCAACCTTGGCACTATTTTCTTTTTTTAAGATTTTATATTTAAGTAATCTCTACACCCAATGTGGGGCTCAAACCTAAACCCAGAGATCAAGAGTTGCACGCTCCACCAACTGAGCCAGCGAGGCACCCCTTAATCTCGGCACCCTTGACATATTTTGGGCTGTGTAATTCTTTCTTATGGGGGCTGTCCTATGCACTGTAGAAAGTTTAGCAGCATCCCGGACCTCTACGCACTACATACCAGTAGTAACCCACCCACCCTTAGTTTTGACTACCTAAGTGGGTAGAGACATTTCTACCCAAGAAATGTCTCCAGAAATTGCTGTCTCCCAGGAGGCAAAACTGCCTCTAGTTGAGAGCCACTGGACTAGAAGACCTATCAGAAATTTCAACACAGAGAACACTTTTCAGAAAGGATTTGAAAAGTACAAAATCTGGAAGTCAGAGGCTGATATCAATCTATGTAGTAGTGGTCTAAAAACTTTTTCTGTAAAGGACTAAATATGTAGTAAACATTTTAGACTTTGAGGGGCGCCTGGGTGGCTCAGTCGTTAAGCATCTGCCTTCGGATCAGGTCATGATCCCAGGGTCCTGGGACTGAGCCCCGGGTTAGACTCCCTGCTCAGTGGGGAGCCTGCTTCTCTCTCTCCCTGCCCATTCTCTCTCTCAAATAAATAACATCTTTAAAAAAAAATCTAAAATTTTTTAAAGATTTTATTTATTTACTTGAGAGAGAGAATGAGAGAGAGAGAGCACATGAGAGGGGGGAGGGTCAGAGGGAGAAGCAGACTCCCTGCTGAGCAGGAAGCCCCATGTGGGACTCGATCCCGGGACTCCAGGATCATGACCTGAGCCGAAGGCAGTCGCTTAACCAACTGAGCCACCCAGGTGCCCCCCAAAATTTAGATTTTGAGAGACATTTGATCTCTTTTAACTACTCAACTTTGCTATAGTAGTATGAAAGCAATCACAGACAAAGCATAAATGAATGAGCTTGGGTGTATCCTAATAAAACTTTATAGATTAAATATAAATTTTGTGAAATTATCACATCATGATATTCTTTTGCCCTTTTTTTTCAAGATTTTATTTGTCAGAGAGAGCACAAGCAGGGGGAGCAGCAAGCAGAGGGAGAGGGAGAAGCAGGCTCCCTACCGAGTAAGGAGCCCGATGTGGGACTCGATCCCAGGACCCTGGGATCATGACCTGAGCTGAAGGCAGACTCTTAACCAACTGAGCCACCTAGGGGTCCCTCTTTTGCCTTTTCTTTTCTTTTTCTTTTTTATTTATTTGACAGAGATACACAGCGAGAGAGGGAACACAAGCAGAGGGAGTGGGAAAGGGAGAAGCAGGCTTCCTGCCAAGCAGGGAGCCTGATGCGGGGCTCGATCCCAGGACCCTGGGATCAGGACCTGAGCGGAAGGCAGATGCTCAACAACTGAGTCAGCCAGGTGCCCCCCCTCTTTTGCTTTTTAAAACTAACCATTTAAAAATGTGAACGTGGGCGCCTGGGTGGCTCGGTTGGTTAGGCAACTGCCTTCGGCTCAGGTCATGATCCTGGAGTCCCAGGATCGAGTCCCGCATCGGGCTCCCTGCTCAGCAGGGTGTCTGCTCCTCCCTCTGACCTTCCCCTCATCGTGCTCTCGATCTCTCATTCTCTCTCTCTCTCAAATAAATAAAATCTTTAAAAAAATAAAAAAATAAATAAAAATATGAATGCTATTCCTGGCTCAGAGGCTATACAAAAGTAGGTTGTAATTTGCCAACCTCTTCTTAATTAACAAAATCCTTGATAGTTTATAACCTCTTTAAAAAGAACAAAAATAGTGAACATTAGAAACCAACAAAGGTGCAGTAAGAATAAGTCAGGCCAGCTTTATCAAAACATTTTCTTTTGAGAGGGTTATTAGACCAGGAAATCATAACATGTATCTTGATTTTAGTGAGGAATTCGATACTTATATCCATCATGGATAAAGTGGAGAAAAAATGGTTGATGACAGTATAAGTAGGTGAATTCATAACTATCCAAATAACTACAACCAAATAATATTAATTAATAAGTTATTATCAGTTAGTATAGAAAGAAAGGAAGGGAACTAAAAATTTAGCTTTTTTGGGTTCTATGTACTTTTACAATTAGATGAACAAATGTTGATTCCTTTGGTCCTGATCGATCCCTCCCTCCCATTCTCTCTCTCTCTCCCCTTTCTTTTTTTTCTTTCTCCTTCCCTCCTTCCTCTCGTTCTCTTTCTTTCCTTCCTTCCTTCTTCTTTCCCTCTCTCTCTCTTTCTTTTTTTAAGAAGGCTCCACACCCAGTGTGGAGCCCAATGTAAGGCTTGAACTCATGGCCCTGAGATCAAGATCTGAGCTGAGATCAAGAGTCTGACACTTCACCCACTGAGCCACCCAGGCATCCCCTGATCAATCTTTTAAATTAAAACTTACATAAGGACATAAAAGGGAAGTTCATACAAATTACATATGTCTATCACTTTGGAGCAATAACCACTCTAATAGTCAAGTACTATATGATCAAATTAAAGTTTCCAAAGGATCTCATGCTTGGCTAAAACTAGCAAGCTAAAATTTAATAGACACAAATATGGTCTACAATTACATTTTAAAACTTAAATGCTCAATAAATGAAGAAGTTCTAGAAACCTGTTGCACAACAATGTGAATATACTTACCACTGCTGAACTGCACACTTAAAAATGGTTAAGACGATAATTTTATACCACAAAAATGAAAAAGATTACTAAAAAAATGAAACACAAAACTATAGGCTGGAGCTCAAGAAAAGACTGAAGAAGAAGAGAAGTGTGACTATAGGCCAAAACAAGCTGAGATGTTTGTTGAGATGGCCCCTTAAACCCTTGTAACATATAAAGCACTGTAAGAAGAAATGTGCACAATAATCAGCCTGTGTATAGAAGTGTTTCCATTTCCGGGTGTAATATTTTAAAACAGCAATGACAGGAGGTCAATAATATAAAAAGCTTATTGAAATGTATGAGATAAAAAATATTTAGCTCAAGGATATCTAGCCTGGAGGAGACTATATATACAGAATATAAACTATATAAATATTTGAGGGTAAACTGTAAGAGAAATTAAACTTATCTTTCTTAATTGATGATAAAACTTTGACCAATGTGTCAAAGTTACACAGAAGTAGATTTGTGTTCATTATGGGGTGCCCCAAAACTCAGTGCAGTTTTAAGCTTTTTAATAACTTTCAAAGTATAAATGCTATCAATATATCAAAAAATAAACACTTAAAGTTTATTTAAATTTAATACTTATAGTTTGGGGAGTTTTGAATATGTTTTTAGTTTTCAGTCCCTCTGAAGACAGCATATGTTAAATAAATTTTTAAGTTTGTTTTTTTTTTAAGGATTTTTTTATTTATTTGAGAGAGAGAGCGAGAGAGTGGGGAGAGGGGCAGAGGGAGAGGAAGAGAGAATCTCAAGCAGACTCCGCACTGAGCATGGAGCCCAACTCAGGGCTCGATCCCACAAACCTGAGATCATGACCTGAGCCAAAACCAAGAGTCGGATGCCCAACTGACGCGCCACCCAGGTGCCCCTAATTTTTTTTTATTAATTAGAGATTTATTTTTTTAGCTAGTCAAAAAATGATACTGGTTTCCATATTAGGTACTAGAGTCTTGCAAAGCTGACCATTTAGAGAAACTGTAGATATTATTCTTGTTTGAATTAGGTGATTTGTAAAATCCCTCTCAATTCTAAGATTCTCTAGTTTTAAAATTACAGTAAGGTTTGGGCCAACCTTTATCCTTTAAAAAAATAGAGATTTATTTATTTATTTTAGAGAGAGAGACACAGACAGAACACGAGCGGGAGGGAGAGAGAATCTCAAGTGGACTCCACGATAAGCCAGGAGCCCAATGCAGGGCTCAATCCCACAACTCCAAGATCACCCACCACCTGAGCCAAAACAAAGAGCTGGATGCTCAACCAACTGAGCCACCCAGGCATCCCCGAAGCTTTCTATTAACTATAAGAAAGGGCTTAATTTGAAGTAAATAAACACTATAAAAAACCCTGGAAGAAGGATGTTTATTTCCCAAAACCAAGTTATTTTGAAGCAGTAAAATAACCTTCAAAAATTATAATTCCAACTGTAATTAATTCTAATTCAGGAATACTTCTTTCGGTATGCCTGTAGAAGGAAACTGTCATTAAAGAATCATCAATTTCATAATGGACTCCTTTCTTTCTTTCCTTTTTTTTAAAGTAATCTCTATGCCTAACATGGGGCTCAATCTCATGAACCTGAGATCAAGAGTCACGTACTCTCCCAACTGAGGCGGGCAAGTACCCCATAATGGACTCATTTCTAAATTATAAGTCACTTAAATTATTAAACCTTTAATATGACAATACCTTTGCATGCTTCAGTTCTAACTCTGCCAGTTCCACTAAATTTTTCCTGAATGCAGCAACTCTTCTTGTCTTAAAATCTATAAGTTCTGTGAACAAAGGAAATTAGGATTAACTATTTAATTTACATAATATAATAGTTTAAAGTATACCTTATGATTAAAGGGTAACGTAACAGTACCTTGTTTTGCAGATTCAGATATTTTTTCAAATTTCTGACAACATAATTGTTGGGATGTTTCAGCCTGCAGAACATCTTTATTTTTCGCTCTTGCTTTATCCAGTGCTTTATTAGCATTTTCATAATCCACTAGTGACCTAGATCTTCGATAGAGGAGATCCTATAAAAGAGAACGCTTCACAATAACATACACTGCATGTTTCTAATAGTTACCCGCAACCACCACTACCCCATCACCCCCATCATCATCAGAGTGAACACTTAAACCATGAATACCACACATGCCAGCTACTCTTCTAAATGGTTTTTGTAACAGCTTTACTGAGATAAATTCACATACGTATAACTCAAAGTGCACAATTAACGGTTTTTAGTGTGCTCGCAGAACTGTATAACCATCACTACAATCAATTTTAAAACAATTCTGTCATCCAAAAGGAAACCCCATATTCATCAGCAGTCATTCTTCATGTCCTCTTACCGCCCCCCCCCCCAATCTGCTTTCTGTCTGAACAGATTTGCTATTCTGGACATTTCATTAAAAAAAAAAAAATGGAGGGGCACCTGGGTAGCTCAGCTGGTTAAGCAACTGCCTTCGGCTCATGATCCTGGAGAGTCCCGGGATCAAATCCTGCATTGGGCTCCCTGCTCAGCAGGGAGTCTGCTTTTCCCTCTGACCCTTCCCCCTCTCATGTGCTCTCTCTCTCTCTCTCTTTCAAATAAATGAATAAATAAAATCTTTAAAAAAAATGGAATGTGGTCTTTTCTGTCTGGCTTTCTCTACTTAGCATAAAATTTCAAGTGCAGGGCGCCTGAGTGGCTCAGTTGGTTAAGCGACTGCCTTCGGCTCAGGTCATGATCCTGGAGTCCCGGGATCGAGTCCCACATCGGGCTCCCTGCTCAGCAGGGAGTCTACTTCTCCCTATGACCTTCTTCCCTCTCATGCTCTCTCTCTACCATTCTCTCTCTCTCAATAAATAAATAAAAATCTTAAAAAAAAAAATTTCAAGTTCATTCATGTTATTGTGTGAACCAGTACTTCATTCCTTTTATTTCTAAATATTTCATTGTATGGAAATACCACACTGATTTATCCACTTATCAGTTGATAGACATTTGGTTTGTTTCCACATTTTGCCTATTATGAATAATGCTATTATGAACATTTGTGTATAAGTTTTTGTGTGAACATGTTTTCCTTTCTCTTTCATATCTCATTACTTAGGAGTGGAATTGCTTGGTCACTTGGTAATTCTATGCTGAACCTTTTGAGAAACTGCCAGACTGTTTTCTAAAGTGGCTGCCCCACTTTACATTTCCAATGACTCTGTATGAGGGCTGTAATTTCTCCCCATCCTTGGCAACACTTACCTGTCTTTTTGATTAAAGCCACCTAGTGGCTTTGAAGTGGTATCTCACTGTGGTTTTGTTTCGTTTTTTAAAGATTTTATTTTTTACGTAATCTCTATACCCAATGTGGGGTTGGAACTCACAACCCCAAGATCAAGAGTTGCACGCTCTACCTACTGAGCCAGCCAGGCATCTCTCGCTGTGGTTCTGATTTGCATTTCCCTGATAGCTAATGTTGTTGTGCATCTTTTTACATATTCATTGGCAACTTGTATATTTTCTTTGGAGAAAGGGTTATTCAAGTCCTTTGCCCATTTTTTAATTGGGCTATTTGTTTTTTTACTGAGTTTTAAGAGTTCTTTTTTTTTTAAAAGATTTTTTATTTATTTGAGAGAAAGAGAATGAGAGAGAGCATGAGACGGAGGAGAATCAAAGGGAGAAGCAGACTCTCCGCTGAGCAGAGAGCGTGATGTGGGACTCGATCCCGGGACTCCAGGATCATGACCTGAGCCGAAGGCAGTCGCTTAACCAACTGAGCCACCCAGGCGCCCCAAGTTTTAAGAGTTCTTTATATTTTCTGGATACCATTTCCTTATTAGGGACTCGTATGATTTGCGAATATTTTGTCCCAGTCTATGGGTTGTCTTTCCACTTTTCTTCATAGTGTACTCTGACACACACAAGTTTTTAATTTTAATAAAGTCTGTCCAATTTATATTTTTTTCTTTGGTTGCTGTACTCCTGGTGTCATATCTGAGAAACCAATGTCCAATCAGAGGTCACAAAGATTTACATTTGTTTTTTTCTAAAAATGTTATAGTTGTTACATTTAGGTCTTTGATCAATTTTGAGCAAATTTTTATACACAGTATGAGGAAGGGGTCTAACTTTATTTTCATGGACTATTCAGATGACACAGTACCAAAAGCCTATTCTTTTCCCCCCAAAACTGTCTTAGCACCTTTGTTAAGAATCAATTGACTGGGGGCGTCTGGGTGGCTCAGTCGTTAAGCATCTGCCTCCGGCTCAGGTCATGATCCTAGGGTCCTGGGATCAAGCCCCGCATCAGGCTCCCTGCTCAGCGAGGAGCCTGCTTCTCCCTCTCCCACTCCCCCTGCTTGCATTCCCTCTCTAGCTGTCTCTCTCTCTCTGTGTCAAGTAAATAAATAAAAAATCTTAAAAAAAAAAAAGAAAAAGAAAAAAGAATCAATTGACTGGGGCGCCTGGATGGCTCAGTTGGTTTGCCTTTGGCTCAGGTCATGATCCTAGGGTCCTGGGATCGAGCCCCACACAGGTCTCCCTGCTCAGCAGAGAGTCTGCTTCTCCCTCTCAGTCTGCCTCACCCTCAGTTTGTGTTCACATATACTCTCTCAAATAAATAAATAAAATATTTAAAAAAAAAAGCTGCCAATGTGAAAAGGCCCAACTATATGACATTCTGGAAAAGGCAAATCTATGGAGATGTCACACACACACACACACACACACACACCACAAAATCAACAGGGCTTAAGAGGAAAGAGGATGAATACTGGAGCAGAGAGGAGTTTTGGGGCGGTGAAAACTATTCTGTATGATACTTATAAGGGTAGATACATATCATTACACATTTCTTCAAACAAAAAACAATGTGTATCACTAAGAGTGAGCTCTTGTGTAGACTATGGTCTTTATTGTTTGGCTTCTTTCACTCAGCAAAATTATTTTGAGATTCTTCCATATTGTTGCATGTATCCATGGTTCACTCCTTTTTACCAATGAGTAGGATTCCACTGTATATATACACCACAATTTATCCATTCAGCTGCTGGTGGACATTTGGGTTGTTGCCAGTTTTCGGCTATTACAAATAAAGCTGCTGTGAATATCTGTGGGGACACATGCTCTCAAATACCCAGGACTAGAATGACTGGACCATAGGATAGATGTATGTTTAATTTTTTAAGAAACTGTAAAACTTTTCCAAAATATTGTATCATATTCCAACTAACAGGGTGTGAAAGTTCTAGTTGCTATAATTTTTGTCAAAATTTTTCATTTTAGCCAAATTCTCGTTAAGGGGCGCCTGTGGTGAGGGGCGCCTGGGTGGCTCAGTTAGTTAAGTGGCTGACTCTCAATTTTGGTTCAGGTCATGATTTCAGGGTCCTGGGATTGAGCCCCCAGGATGGGCTTCACGCTCAGTGGGGAGTCTACCTGAGGATTCTCTCTCCCGCTGCCCCCCCACATGTGCACACACACGCTTTCTCTAAAATAAATAGATAAATCTTAAAAAAAGAAAAAAAAAGGTGTGTGGTGATATCTCATGAGTTTTTTCCTCCTGCTGTTTAATAAATATTGAATATTTTTTAAACAGCTATTTACTTAATTACTCACCTATATTCAAGTATAGTTGGCACCCAATATTACATTAGTTTCAGGTGTACAACAGTGATCTGACAGCTCTGTTACGCTGTGCTCAGCACAAGTGTAGCTACCGTCTGACACCATACAGCACTATTACACTACCACTGATTCCTATATTCCCTCTGCTGCATATAGTTTTAATTTTTGCAATTAAATTTCAATTCCTTCTTGTGGTCATTAAAAAATTTGGATTTACTTTTTTTTTTTTTAAAGATTTTATTTATTTATTTGAGAGAGAGAGAAAGAGAGAAATAGTATGAGAGGGGAGAAGGTCAGAGGGAGAAGCAGGCTCCCTGCTGAGCCGGGAGCCTGATGTGGGACTCGATCCCAGGACTCCGGGATCATGACCTGAGCCGAAGGCAGTCGCTTAACCAACTGAGCCACCCAGGTGCCCAATTTGGATTTACTTTTAAAGCCATGTTCTAAAAAGTTATGTATTAAACAACTATAATATTAAAATAATGAATTTAAGGTCTGTATTTATTATTATTATTTTTTAATTTATTTTTTTGACAGAGAGAGACACAGCAAGAGAGGGAACACAAGCAGGGAACACAACACAAGTGGGAGAGGGAGAAGCGGGCCTCCCGTGGAGCAGAGCGCCCGACGCGGGGCTTGATCCCAGGATCGTGGGATCATGACCCGAGCCGAAGGCAGACACTTAACGACTGAGCCACCCAGGCGCCCGAATTTAAGGTCTTTAAAGTGAATAATTCATTTTATCCCTGCCCACCGAATATAAACGGTTTAGAGGACACAATCTGATAAAATAATTTGATATGGACAGTATATTTACAAGTGCCTAAGTCCTCAAAGTTAAAAAGGTTATTTATAATTTCTTTTAAGTTTATTTATTTACCTCTTCACTCAACAAAGGGACTGAACTCTCAACCCCGAGATCAAGAATAATGCTCTTCCAACTGAGCCAGCCAGGCACCCCTATAATTTTTTTAAGTAAGCTCTATGCCCAAATGGGGCCTGAACTCATGACCCCAAGATCAAGAGTTGCATGCTCTACCAACTAAGCCAGCCAAGTGCCCCAAGGGTTATTTATGATTTGATAAGGAATGAAAAATTGGTGTTCAAAGCACCACTGATCACATGGGAATTTTCTGTACAATGTATCGATTCATAAATTAACAGTGAATTTATAATACCTTTTTTTTCCTTAAAGATTTTATTTATTTATTTGTCAGAGAGCAAGACAGTACAAGCAGGGGAAGTGGCAGAGGGAGAGGGAGAAGCACGCTCCCCACTGAGCAGGGAGCCAGATGTGGGGCTCGATCCCAGGACCCCGGGATCATGACCTCAGCCAAATGAAGGCTTAACCGACTGAACCACCCAGGTGCCCTGAATTTAGAATATCTGAGCCACTAAGTTTTTAGTGCCTTTTCAGATGTTTCTGTTAAACATTTTTTGGATTAGCAAGAGTTTTAGTCTTGCTGGTAGACAGACTTCCAAAAGGAAATTTGAGTTACCTTAAAATAAAACATATCCTGGTTTTACAGTTCTCTCACCCACAACAGAGGACTTAGGAATCCTTTAGCTACACCGACTGTTATTTGGGGGTTTTACTTCTTGTTTTGTAGGCATTTTACCTGAATGAATATACCAAATTCATTAAAAAAAAAAAGTTCTAGATTATACTATATCAGCAGTTTATAGTGGAGGGGCGCCTGGGTGGCTCCGTCGTTAAGCGTCTGTCTGCCTTCCGCTCAGGTCATGCTCCCAGGGTCCTGGGATCAAGCCCTGCATCGGGCTCCCTGCTCAGCGGGAAGCCCACTTCTCCCTCTCCTACTCCCCCTGCTTGTGTTCCCTCTCTCGCTGTCTCTCTGTCAAATAAATAGAATCTTAAAAAAAAAAAAAAAAAGTTTATAGAGGAAACTTTTATGTGGGGTTCCCCAACCAACAATCTGTAAAAGGAGAACAAAAAATTCACACTTGAAAATCTAATTTAAAATCAAGAGATAATCATTAACAATCTTAAGCCTAACAACCTCTAAAGAGAAGGCTTTTTGTAAAATAGTCCATTTTAAAAAACAATGAACAGGGGCGCCTGGGTGGCTCAGTCGTTGGGCGTCTGCCTTCGGCTCAGGTCATGATCCCAGGGCCCTGGGATCGAGCCCCGCATCGGGCTCCCTGCTTGGTGGGAGGCCTGCCTCTCCCTCTCCCAGTCCCCCTGCTTGTGTTCCCTCTCTTGCTATCTCTCTGGCAAATAAATAAAATCTTAAAATAAATAAATAAATTAATTAAATAAATAAAAAACAATGAACAATCAAATTACCTTAGCAGCTTGAGATTCCCTTAAGTAATATTTTAAAAGGTCGGAAAGTTTGAGGTCCTCATCAGCAGACACTCGTGCTTCTATTTTCTGAAAAAGGGGAAAAAAATCCGGCATTTAATTAGCACTTATATTCTACAGCCAATGTTTTCTTTCATAATTACTGTAAAAAAATATTAAAGTTACAAATAACTATAGTATCCATTCCTATTTAATCTAATTTTCCTTGCCTTCTCCTTTCTACTAACCTATGACTTTACTTCAGGACTTTGACCAAAACTGAACAGAAAAAAGAATGAAATCAAATGAGATTAGTGAATTTATGGAAGGACTCTGTTGGACTCAAGTTCTTTTTTTTTTTTTAAAGATTTTATTTATTTATTTGAGAGAGAGAATGAGAGATAGAGAGCACGAGAGGGAAGAGGGTCAGAGGGAGAAGCAGACTCCCTGCCAAGCAGGGAGCCCGATGTGGGACTCGATCCCGGGACTCCAGGATCATGACCTGAGCTGAAGGCAGTCGCTTAAACTGACTGAGCCACCCAGGCGCCCTGGACTCAAGTTCTTGGTAATAATGAGTTTCAATGTTATCTTTGAGCATTACTAATTACATGTACATTACTAATATACACTTATTACATTTCTTGTTACATCATTTCAATGACATGTACACATGATTTTAAAGTGATAAAGGACGGGGCTCAAGGGTGGCTCAGTCAGTTAAATATCTGACTCTTTGATTTCGGCTCAGGTCATGATCTCAGGGTTGTGAGATGGAGCCTGTGTTGGGCTCCATGCTGTGTGTGGAGCCTGCTTAAGATTCTCTCTCCCTCTCTCTGTCCCTCCCCCGAAATAAAAATAAACCGATAAAGGCTAACAATGAAAGACTAAGTAATTCAAATCAATCTTCCTACTGATAACAACCAGAAAACTAGTCAAAACCTTAACAAAATAGTAAACAGATGTGGTTAGTTTGAATTGGTATAAAATGGGAAGCAGCCATGTCAGACTAAAAAGATGGAACTATTCAATTCAGTTTGGAGAGACAGAAAATTAAAAAAGATGTATTATGTCAACCAAATACAATACAGGGACCTTGTTTGAATCCCAGCTCAAACGAACTCCACTGTAAAAAGCCATCTGAGGCAACTGGGAGCATCTATATACTCAATATTTGATGATTTAAGGGGAAATCACTGATAATTGTATTGATTATATTAAAATTTTAAAAAAGTGTTTGTTTTTAAGATTTTATTTATTTGAGGGAGAGGGAAAGAGCAAGAACATGAGTGGTGGGGAGGGGCAGAGGGAGAGGGAAAAGCAGACTCCCTGTGGAGCAAGAAGCCCAATGCAGGGCCTGATCCCTGGACCCTGAGATCATGAACCCGAGCCAAAGGCAGGTGCTCAATCAACTGAGTCACCCAGGCGCCCCATGACTATATTAAAATTAATTCTTATCTTTTTAAAAAAGAGATATGCACAAAGGGCAGAAAAAATGAATATGGACTTTTTGGGAAAAAGCACTTTAAGCAATGTAGAAAATGTTAACATTCAGGAAATCTGGGTGACACATGTACAGAAATTCTTTGTACTATTTTTTTTAAAATATTTTATGTATTTATTTGAGAGAGAGAGAGAATGAGTGGAGGGGAAAGGCAGAGGGAGAGGGAAAAGCAGACTCCCCACTGAGTAGTGAGCCTGACATGGGGCTCGATCCCAGGACCCTTGAGATCATGACCTGAGCCAAAGGCAGACGCTTAGCCATTTGAGCCACCCAGGCTCCCCTCTTTGTACTATTCTTGCAACTTTTCTGTAAGTCTGAAATGACTGTTGAAATAAAGTTAAAAATTAAAAACCCCACACATCCAGCAGGATAACTGAAATAAAAAAGGTAAGTATTATAAGCTTGTGCAGCAACCCAATGCTCACATTTATTCTGGTAGGAATGTAAATTGGCACAATCACTTTGGGAAACAGTTTGGCACTGTCTATGAAAGCTTTTCACATGGAGACCCTATGACCCCTAATTCTCCCCTGGTTATACACACCCAACAGAAATACATACTTATTTTCAGCTGAAGATATGCAAGAATGGTCTTAACAGTACTATTTGTAAACAGCCACAAACTAGAAACTGTCCAAATGCCTACCAACAGAACAGATGAATAAATTTACGTATATTCTTGCAAAGGAAAGCTATATAGCAAGAAGAATGAAGGATCTACACAAACTGCAACAACATGGATGAATCTTATGTATGTAATGTTGAGTAAATGAAACCAGACATAAAATACATACTGCATAAAGCATTTATATAAAATATGAAAATGAAATTAATCTCTGCTGTTAGAAGCTAAGGTAGTGGTTACCCTTGCAGGAGGTGGTGACTCAGAAAGCAGGTGAAGAGGGGCAGGGCATCTGGGTTGCTGGTAACAATTCTATTTCTTGACCTAGGTGTTCATTATATGAGTGTGTAAAATTTGCAAAATTTCACTGAGCTGTATACTTCTGATATGTGCTCTTTCCTATATATATATAATATACTTCGATAAAAAAACTTGAAGCTTAAGAAATATTCCTTTATAACAGAGAAATAAACTTAGGAAATTTCTTAATCTAACAGATAAATGCACAAAGTATATTCAAAACTTAGATAAATTTAGATAAACTGATTTAGATAAATCTAGGGAACATGCTAGACGATGTTGGGCGCTTTTAAATATGGCTCCTCTCCTTCCATTAAGAAGTAAGGTAGGTTGGGGCGCCTGGGTGGCTCAGTTGTTAAGTGTCTGCCTTCAGCTCAGGTCATGATCCCAGGGTCCTGGGATCGAGCCCCGCATTGGGCTCCCAGCTCCGTGGGAAGCCTGCTTCTCCCTCTCCCACTCCCCCTGCTTGTGTTCCCTCTCTCGCTGTCACTCTCTGTGTCAAATAAATAAAATCTTAAAAAAAAAAAAAAAAGAAGTAAGGTATGTATCCCCTCCCCTTGAATCTAGGCCCTAAGACTGTTTGACCAATACAGAAGTGATGCTGTGCCAGTTTCCAGGCCTTAATGAAACTAAAAATTTCTGCTTCCTATCTTTTGGGATGCTTGCTTTTGGAACCTAGCCAGCACATTGTGAGGAAGCTGAAGCAGCTCCCTGGAAAAGCAACATGCAGGTGTTACAGCCAACAGCCCTGGCTCAAGTCTCGGCTGATAGCCAGTATCACCCCCCAGACATCTGGAAGAGCCTTCATATGTTCCCTGTTGAGGCCCAGACATCATGGAGCAGAGGCAAGCCATCTCTGCTGTTTTTTCTGAATTCTTGACCTAAAGACTTCATTAGCATAATAAAATGGTTGTCGTTTTTAAGCTACTGATTTTAGGATGGTTTTTTACACAGCAAATAACCACACCACAAAAACACTTAAAAGAAATAAAGATAGTTGTGGCAATGGCAATGTGCCACCTAGAGCTCCTTCAAGAGCAACTGCTTGCTGCAAGGAGCACATATGGTTCAGAGTCCTACCTGCAATCTCTCTAAGTCCAGAACAATATTCATTCCAAGGTTATGCTGATCCTCCCCGGCCTGCCTTGGCTGCACCCCATGACAGAGCACGGGATAGCAGGGCCAGTCCCTCCTGCCTGACGCAGTGCTCCCTCTAATGAGCCACTCTGGCTGACCTGGACAAAACTTTCTTGGAACTAGGCTACAGTCTGAAACTCTTCCTACCCAGTACCCTCCTCCTCTGCCCTCTCCTTTCGCAGGTATAGACGGGCACTATGGTCTAAAGGCTCTTCGTGTCTATCCTAATCCTTCCTCTTTGTTCCTCCCAATGAATCTCTTGCACATCTGATTCCATTTGACATCTACCTGCACATCTATTGACACATAAAGCTATTTTGTGATAAATCCCTGTTCTTTTGATGTAAACACACAGAAAAACAATGATTATCTTCCCAGAAAATGCTCGCTGGTACAAATACCAAAAGCAGAATAATGGACCCCAGTATACAACATTTATGTATTTAATGACTCTTTCCTTTGTGAGAAAATATCTCCTTTCCTTTCCTTCACTACACATTACTCAAATGACAAAGTCCTGCTGCAATCAGCTTTCTACAATGGACTAGCCACCTCCACCCTAAGTACCCTTAAATTTCTAATAAACATTTTCACTTTTCTATCAACTTTATCAAAGTGTTTACTACTGCATCTAAGACTGATCTCTGAAAATCAAGACTATGTCAACATTAAATTATTACTATGAATCACACCCTTCTACAGTTGCATATCTGTCTCGTAATGATACAACTCATTTTTATTTTTTAAGTTTTTTAAAGCTTTTATTTATTTATTTGAGAGAGAGAGAGCACAAGTGGTGGAGAGGGAGAAGCAGGCTGCCCGCTGAGCAGGGAGCCCGATGCAGGGCTTGATCCCAGGACCCCGGGATCATGACCTGAGCCAAAGGCAGATGCTTAACCAACTGAGCCACCCAGGCACCACTATATTTTAATTTTTAAAAAGATTTTATTTATTTATTTATTTGAGAGTGAGTGAGAGAGAGAGGGCAAGAGCAGGGAGGGGCAGAGTAAGAGGGAGAAGCAGACTCCCCTCTGATCGCAAAGCCTGCACTGGGCTTGACACCGGGCTTGGGCTCGATCCCGGGACTCCAGGATCATGACCTGAGCTGTAGGCAGACGCTTAAGCAAGTGAGCCACCCGGGCACCCTGATACAACTCATTTTTAAACCAGTGTCATGGGGGATCAAAAGCAATATCATCTTGGTAAAATTATAATGAATCTAACACTTTCTTCTAGCTTACAAAGCTCCAGAAAAAGATCATTCTTCATAAAAATAAATGCTGTTTCATAATGAACATGTTCTCTGATCAAGAATATGAACTTTTGGGGCGCCTGGGTAGCTCAGTCGGTTGGGTGTCTGCCTTCGGCTCAGGTCATGATCCCAGGGTCCTGGGTCGAGCCCCGCATCGGGCTCCCTGCTCCTTGGGAAGCCTGCTTCTCCCTCTGCCTGCAGCTCCCCCTGCTTGTGTTCCCTCTCTTGCTGTCTCTGTCAAATAAATAAATATTAAAAAAATAAAGGGGGTGCCTGGGTGGCTCAGTCGTTAAGTGTCTGCCTTTGGCTCAGGTCATGTTCCCAGGGTCCTGGTATCGAGCCCCACATCAGGCTCCCTGCTCCGCGGGAGGCCTGCTTCTCCCTCTCCCACTCCCCCTGCTTGTGTTCCGTCTCTCGCTGTCTCTCTGTCAAATAAATTAAAAAAAAAAAAAAAAGGAATATGAACTTTTACACAAAGACCAGAAGGCCATAACAAAAAAACTTATTTCCTGAAAAAAACTCAAATTTTCAAATCTAAATCTGTCTCTTCATCATTCTGAAGTATAGCTCATCTTTCTCAATAAAGTTCAACACAACCACAACAGGTTACACACTACTGTATGCAAAGATTGAGACTCTCAAAGGTTAACCGATAGTACTTACTCTTGTTTTATCAAACAGTTCTGAAACTTTGAGAAAAAACCTGGAAGGGAAAAGTATTTCATCAGAAGCCAGCTTTGAAATGACTTTTCATTTCAAATGTTCAGAGCATATACCCCCAAAACCGTATTAATAATGAATTTTATTTCATTGCAGTAATATTTAATGGTCTTGTTCACCACAGACTTCACTTAGAACAACACCTCTATACTTCCACCCATATAACAGATTACTTGAAAACTGTTGTTACAAAAAATCTTCCCATTTCAAGGTAAGAGTCTAAGCCATACATTTATTTATGTATTTAATATATACTTTTTAAAGTAATCTCTACACCCAAGGGGGGGGTGTCGAACTCACAACCCTGAGCTCAAGAGTCACGTGCTCCACCAACTGAGCCAGCCAGGCCACCCCAAGCCATACATTTAAATTAAAAATTTTTTTTCCTTTTATTCTTTAGCAGTATGTCACATAATACTAAATAAAGCCTGTATCTTCAAAATTACCAAAGAAGTATAGAACAATCATATCCAAAAAGGTTGACTTAAAAGGAAAACACTAAAGTTAGAGCAGCTCTTGAAGTTATCTGATACTTATGTGTTAAATATCTTCAAGTAGAGCTGCTTTGTTTTAGAAAATAACAGAAATGAATAACCAATTTCTATCTCAGAATTCATGTTCACTTTTAACTAAATAGCCTATCTCTCAAATGCTGACACCAACTAAAAAACATCCCAATGCCAAACCATTAAAGGGTTATTCTGTGAAATAATATGTAATTACTGGTGACATTATAACTGGATTGGGGCAAGTACTACTAAAAGCTAAAACACTATTTTATGACCTTTGTTTTACAAAAGAGAACTTGATTTGACAGGTTTATGTCCAATAACTCACGGCAAGGTTGGCTTTTTCTTCTTATCAAAGAGTTAGAGATCAACTCTTTGGGAAGGTAGGCTGTTAATTAATGTAAGCTATATATAGTATCTTGTTTTGCCGAAAAACCTGGATCTTACATGTCTATTAAGACGGGATACACTAGGAAAAAGTTCAAGGATATGGTTTAGAAGAAGGCATAAACTATGGAAAAATAGTTTTGCCACTTAAAATTGAAAAAAAGTTTGGATATTTTTCAATGAAGAGTTGGGTTTAAACAATATTATAGGAACAACTAAAATTAACTATGGTTAGACTAATGTGAAAAATCAGTATAAAGTAAATAAAGGACAGCTAAGTATGCAAACATCCAGAGAGCATTTCTATACTAACATGCATAATACTTTCCCATCAGGTCACTCTAGGACTGCCCTAGGATTCACTAAACTTATAATCTAGAATAGCCAGCCTCTTTAAAAAGTATAAACTGATTAACATCACATTTTACTTTAAAAGTCAATTTGGCCTCCAAAAAAATACATACAAATATATATTATATTCTAAATCCAAAACATTTATAATAAACTTCATCAAAACCTAAGAACATTTTGACATAAATTCTTCCTCTTCCTTATATACATAAATCAGGCAATTTTCATCAAATAAAACTTTGCAAGTGTTAAAATTATATAAAGCCAATTTTTACTTTTCAGATTTAAAAAATAACAGAGAAATGGTAGAGAAAAAATGACATTGATCCAAGTTTATAAGAAGCGCCTTATTACTGATGTATTTTGAAGAAGATATTCTAAATGACTCTCGGGTCAGAAATATTCTGTGTGTCCAGGCTGCCAATGAAATTTTTGTTTCATTTAATGTTTCAAATCAGAATCCTTACTTGCATATATCTGTAGAATCCTGAGTTCCTAAAGCATATAATGAAGAACCAATTCTATTGTAATCATCTGCAGCACCTATGGAAAAAATTTTTTAGAATATATTTAATTCATTGATTCAAAAATACTTACTGAGCACCTACCTGCCAAACAATGTGTATGCAGTATGAAATACCCCAAGTCTGGTGAAGGGAATGACAACAGTTATATTATAACTTGATGAATATTATATTAGAAATAGGAACAAACTACTCTGGGAGCTGGGGAAACAGATGATTCCACCTAAGTAAGTTAGGGAAGGATTTACAGACACTACTGAGTGAGTCGGAACTTGTAGGACAAGCAAATCTTTACCAGGCAAAATGGAGGGGACAGCATGGATAAAGACCAATGAGACATAAAAGAATACAGTATATTCAAACCGCCTTCTAGGAAGAAGGCGCTATAGGGTACAGAAGAGAGTGGACAGAGCTGAAGATGGAAAAATAAACTGAAGTATCCTGGGGGGGGCAAAACAGGTTTTTGTAAGACATGATAAAGTTTGGATTTGATCTTGTAAGAATGGGTATTATTAAACATTTTAAAATAACAGTAGTGGTAAAAACAACCATTAAGGATTTTAGATAAAAAATTCTGCTGCCTGGAATAAAGATTAGAAATGGAGACACAGAAGGCTGAGTAACCAACTAGGAATTTGTTGTGTCAGATACTGATGGTCAGGATCAAGTTAGCAAAAACAGTGACAGCAGAGAGGAACAACAAAGCTGGAAGATATTTAGGAAACCTAATAGGTAGGATTTACAAGCAAGAGACCTAAGGTAGAAGGGAAAATTAGAGCTTGGGAAGCTAGATGAAAGGTGGTAGCACCATTATCCTTGGGTGCTAGGAGGCGAAGTATTCAACTTCAGCACAATACTTTTCCCAGGGCTCACCCCATGGGACAAATTGCTGAGAAAAGATTACTCGTTTCAGAAAAAGGATAGTATAAGTGCAATGGTTAAGAGTATAGAACTGGAACCAAACTGCTTAGGGTCCAATCCGAATTTACCAGCTCTACGACCTCAAGCTTATCACTTAACCTGTGTATGCCTTGCTTTCCTTATCTGGAAACTGACCCTGAAATTATTTTTTACAGCAAGACATTCCTGGATCCTAATATCTCGCCCTGAGAACACTACCCTCTTTAGCTGTTACATCATTATATGATCATAGAAAATAAGCAAACTGCCCTGATTTTATACATTACAGTGTTGTTGAAAACTTAATTTTTCATAGTCCAGGCTAAGTTCATGCATCATGAAAAAGTAATTTTTACTTTATAATTCTGTAAAATTGTATGTTATTTAATTAATCATATGTAATAATTATGATTTTGTAAAGAGGTTCACAACCATCTTTCTTAAAAGCACTGTTCCATTTGGTCAAATAAATAAAGAAGAATCACTAATATTTTCTTCACTTTTCTTAATGGATGACTGTCTACCTTTATAGTTCTTTATGTTTCCACAGCACGAATATACACACCTATTACAGGACTGCTTACAGTACACTGTAATTTTTTGCTTTTGTGTTTATTTCACCTGCAAATTTTTTTTTAAGATTTTATTTATTTATTTGAGATTGAGCATGAGCAGGGGGAGGTACAGGGGAGAAGCAGACTCCCCACGGAGCAGGGAGCCTGACACAGGGCTCCATCCCAGGACCCCAGGATCATGACCTGAGCTGAAGGCAGAGGTTTAACCAACTGAGCCACCCAGGTGTCCCTATTTATTTATTTTTAAAAAGATTTATTTATTTGAGAGAGAGACAGAGCACAAGTGGGGGGAGAGGCAGAAGGAGAGAGCCTGATGGAGGAATGATCCCAGGACCCTGAGATCATGACCTTAGCCGAAATCAAGAGTTGGCTGCTTAACCAGCTGAGCCACCCAGGCCCCCTGAACTCTATTACATTTAAACTCCATTGGTATAAGTGATACTTATCCCAAGAACTTAAGGTTGGCTTAACATCTGAAAATACAATTAACCAGGGGCGCCTTGGTGGCTCAGTCGTTAAGCGTCTGCCTTCGGCTCAGGTCATAATCCCAGGGTGCTGGGATCGAGCCCTGCATCGGGCTCCCTGCTTGGCGGGAAGCCTGCTTCTCCCTCTCCCACCTCCCCTGCTTGTGTTCCCTCTCTTGCTGTCTATCTGTCAGATAAATAAATTTTTTTTTAAGATTTTATTTATTTATTTGAGAGAGAAAGAATGAGAGACAGAGAGCACGAGAGGGAAGAGGGTCAGAGGGAGAAGCAGACTCCTCGCTGAGCAGGGAGCCTGATGCGGGACTTGATCCCAGGACTCTGGGATCATGACCCGAGCCGAAGGCAGTCGCCCAACCATCTGAGCCACCCAACCATCTGAGCCACCCAGGCGACCCTAAATAAAATCTTAAAAAAAAAGAAAGAAAGAAAGAAAGAAAATACAATTAACCATACTAAGACTAAAAAGGAAAAATGATGATTATCTCAACACTGTAGGTGCAAAAAAGGACATTTGATAAAAATCCAACATTCATTCCTGACCTAAAAGAAAAAAAAACTCTCAGAAAACTAGCACAAGAGAATTTTTTCAACCTGATAAAAAGCATCTAGGAAAAACCTACACCAAACACTGTAATGAATGGTTTAAGAATGAATGCCTTCCGCATAAGATAAGGAACAAGGCAAAGATGCCTACTCTCACCACCTCCATCCACACTGTACTGGAGCTATAGGTATAGCTTCTGTACAATGGGGCAAAGAAAAGAAATAAATGGAATCTAAATTGGAAAGAAGTCTAATTGTTTCTATTAGCAGATGATCATCTATGTAGAAGATCCAAAGGAATCTACAAATAGTTACTGGAACCAGTAAGTGAGTATATTTAGTAAGACTGCAAGATATATGATCAATATAGAAAATACATTGTATTTCTATATATTAGCAAATAACAACTAGAAACTGAAAGGTATAAAATACATCATTTACAACAGCATCAAAAATAATTAGGGATCAGATAACTATGTATAAGATCTGTACAACGAAAGCTATAAAATATTGCTGAGAAAATTTAAGGAAGACCTAACTAAATGGAGAAATACACTATATTCATGTATTAGAAGAATCAATATAGTTAAGACATCAATCCTCCCCAGGGCGCCTGGGTGGCTCAGTTGGTTAAGCGACTGCCTTCGGCTCAGGTCATGATCCTGGAGTCCCGGGATCGAGTCCCACATCGGACTCCCTGCTCAGCGGGGAGTCTGCTTCTCCCTCTGACCCTGCTCTCTCTCTCTCTCTCTCTCTCAAGTAAATAAATAAAATCTTTAAAAAAAAAAGACATCAATCCTCCCCAAATTGACCTACAGATTCTACACAATCCCAATCAAAATCTCAGACACCATTTTTATAAAAGTGACAAGCTGATTCTAAAATCCATATGAAAAAAGGGGTGCCTGGGTGGCTGTCGTTAAAAGTCTGCCTTCGGCTCAGGTCATGATCCCGAGGTCCTGGGATCAAGCCCCGCATCGGGCTTCCTGCTCAGCGGGAAGCCTGCTTCTCCCTCTCCCACTCTCTCTGCTTGTGTTCCCTCTCTCACTATGTCTCCCTCTCTGTCAAATAAATAAATAAAATCTTCAAAAAAAAAATAGATAAAAAAATAAAATCCATATGAAAATGTAAAAAACCCAGAGGGGCCAAAACAACTTTGGTAAAGAAGAATAAAGCAGGAGGACTTATATAAGAAAAGATATTCATCATCATCAGTCATTAGGGAAATGCAAATTAAAATCACACTGAGACACCTATGAGAATGGCTAAAAGGAAAAAGAATGACTATCATTGTTGGAAAACATGTGGAGGAATTGGAACTCTCATGCACAGCTGGTAGGAATGTAAAATGGTACAATCATTTTATTTTGGGAAAAAAACTTTGGCAGTTTCTTAAAAAGTTAATTATACACTTACCACATGACCCAGCCACTCTACTTTTAGGTATTACCCAAGAGAAATGAAAGCACATGTTCCATACAAAGACTTACATTTAGATGGTTCATGTCAGCTTTATTTATAACAGTCTAAAGCTAACAATGACCCAAATGTCCACCAACAGCTAAATGGATAAACAACTGTGGTATATCCATACAACAGTGTAATACTCAACAATTAAAAGGAATGCCTTCTTGATACACACAACTTGAATTAATCTCAAAATAATTTTGTTGCATTTTAAAGCCAAATAATAAAGAGTACATATAGTATGATTCCATTCACATAAAATTCTAGAAAATGCAAACTAATCTACAGAGACAGGAAGCAGATCAATGGTTGCCTGGGGACAGGGCAAAAGGGAGGGAATACAAAGGCTGTAAGGAAACTTTTGGTGGTGATGGATATGTTCATTATCTTGATTATAGTGATGATTTTACACATATGTCAAAATTTATCAAATTGTATACTTTGAACATCGCAACTTGCTGATATCAACTTATACCTCAATAAAGCTGTTAAAAGAAAACATTAGTCTATCTTGAACTTTGAAGGAATCTTTTACATCAAAAATACCACACTGACATATGATCATCAGTCTCCTCAGACAAGTCTTTATTGTGAAGCAAGTTCATGAGGATGGATACAAGTTTTCCAAAATTCTAATTATTGCTGAAGAGCTTGACTTTTATCATGGTCAACAAATACTGTCAGTTGTTTTCCTTAAAGTGACAGATTCACTTAATTTTTAAGAAAATGTCTACCAAATACTCAAATCTGAATAATCATAGTTTGGCAGCTATTCTCTCAAGTAGAAATGGTGTTTTTTTTTTGGGAAAAAAAAAAGGCAGATAATTCAGTTGCAACTAAAGTGCTTTTCTAAAGAGAACCATTATATTTCAGTACGCAAAGTGCTTTATGTATACCTTCCATTTCATCATTCAGAATATTAAAAAAGTGAACTCAAGGGAAGTGTTTATTACAATTAGTAATTTTAACTGCTTTATCAAGGATAATCTTAATTGATTTTTTTTTTCTAACTGCAAACGCACTGCAGGAAAGAATATAGTGACTCTTAGCACAATTTGGTGCCACTGTCTTAATCTGTGCTAAGGCACCAGTAATCTTATCCACCATGACTTCTGCTTTATCAGTGTAAATGTCAACACGATGAAAAATACAAAAAGCATCATGGATTGTTATGAAAATAGTTTTGACCTCACAGACTTGCTAAAAATAAAAAGAGCGTTAGGGTCAAGACTTCACAGACCACAGTTTGAGAACCACTGTTCTATAGGAGACTTTTATAAACTATAAGTAACATAATAGCTTTATAATTATTCCATTAAAAAATGTAAGCTTTAGCCACAGAGAAAAACCTTACTTTTGTGGGATCTTGTCATCCTATCAGATTTAGCAGATGCATCCTTAACTCGGTTATGATATTCTAAAAGGAATGTTCGTTCATGCTCAAAGAAATCATCTACATCCTATAGGGTCAAAAGAAAATATAATTTTTCACTTATTTACTTTAGTGTAATACATAAATCACTTTACCATTATAATCATAAAAGATCAGTAAAACAGCACAGCTATCCTCTAATAATCAGATGTTCTAATGATTTCACCAACAAATTCAGACTTTATACAGACATGCACTTCTACCTATCCAGGAAAAAATCTGCAATGGTTTTGCAGTTGAAAGCTTAGATCCTTCCATAATGGTTCACGTTCACATGTTGTACTCTGAAATATGTTCCTACTCGTGCTCTGTGTCTACAGTCCAGCCTCTCCAACAAATATACTGCTGCCAGGGGGGAGTAATCAATTGCTTTTGAGAAGAAAAAAATTCTGATAGACAAGTCTGAATCTATTTCTCTTGGTCTACTATGTATTCTATGAGTCATTCCTAAAGGCTGTGAGGCCTTTGCCATTACAGTCCTCTCTGATTGCTTTGGGGAAACATGGCCAAACTAGCTTTCTGGGAGCAATTATTGTATCTTTTTTGAAACAAAGCTAGATACGCATTAAAAATAAAAATTATTAAAAGTGCTTTCCTCCTTTCTAAAACAGCAATGATTTTTTGAAAAAGCACCAGCTAAAATGATGTAATTCAAATCCACATCAACAGAATGGGAAAGAAGAGTCAGTACTAACAAAATGTCCTTTAAAATTTGTAATTCATGTGTACCAATTTTTTTAACTGTTAAAATGGGGATAAAACTATCCAACTTGTAAGGTTGAAGAGTAAACAAAATGTGGATTAACAAACACCACATTGTAAATGTTCAAAAATGTTACTACTTTACCAAAATCATAATCCATATAGTGGACTAATGCTAAGAAAAATGTTCAATATTAATGCATAAGTAGCATCAAAATGGAAGGAAGTGGAGTTCTTATTAGAAAGTAGCCATGGCATATGCGCTGTCAACATACCAGCTGACCTGTCTCTGAAAAACCAAAGTATAAATCAAATAAATAGTACTTCCTACCTAAGTTTTACTGTAGATGTATCTATAAAAATAGGCAATGATGGGGGCGCCTGGGTGGCTCGGTCATTAAGTGTCTGCCTTCAGCTCAGGTCATGATCCCAGGGTCCTGGGATCGAGCCCCACATCGGGCTCCCTGCTCAGTGGGAAGCCTGCTTCTCCCTCTCCCACTCCCCCTGCTTGTGTTCCCTCTCTCACTGTGTCTGTCAAATAAATAAAATCTTAAAAAAAAAAAAGGCAATGATGACAAAGCAGCATTATTTATCTCTTTCTTAGTACCTGCTTGATAATGTAATATAAACACTTTCCTCTTTTAATGGTAAGAATCTTCAGATAAATCAATTCTTGTACCATTTTTAGAACATCATTAAGAAATACTTAGGTGCTATTTATTTCTTTTAGTTTTAAATATGCCTGTTATTTATTTATTTGTAAGCTCTACGCGCAATGTGGGGCTTCAATTCACGACTCTGAGATCAAGAGTCACATGCTCTACTAACTGAGCCAGCCAGGCGCCCCACAACAAAACTAAAACCTCAAAGGAGCTCTTCTAACTCCAGATCTGAACCCAAGTGTGCCCCCCCCCCCTTTTTAAAGATTTTATTTATTTGACAGAGAGAGACAGCGAGAGAGGGAACACAGGCAGGAGGAGTGGGAGAGGGAGAAGCAGACTTCCCGCCGAGCAGGGAGCCCGATGCTGCCCCTAACATTTGTAAGGCCGAGGGCAAGTGTACAAATGGAGGCAGAACCTCTTTCGTGCCCTATCCTGCAGCTCTGTAAGGCACCTAGAGAAACCTCATGTGTGTATATAAACGGATATTCTATCTTGCACACTGATCTTCTTCCCTGTGCCCTCCCTCTCCCCAGCTGTTCCATGGTCACCCTTGACCACCCATGAATGCACACACTGGAGGATGAATTCAGGGAAGAGGCCCACAGAAGAGAAAAAGTTGGAAGGAGGCTTCAGATTTGGGCAAGGAAATATGGAATTCCAGACCCCTAAAGCATGGTCTAGCTTGGAGGGAAGGGGTATGCACAAGTCCCCTTGTACCTACAGACCTCACCCCTGGGAGAAGGAAGTTCTCTAAAGAATAGAATCAAGGGCAGGGGGCCCAGATTCCCAGGCCTAAGCATTCTACTGTCCAAATTCTCTTTTACTCTAATAAGTCATCTGCACATCTGAAATCTCAATCTATCTTCTTAAAAGAAGTAGATTCTCAAACAAATACCTCTGTTAATCAAATAAAAGCTTACCTTTACGCCTGAAACAATTACTCCATCTGCTGATTTTACCATGTTTTTAAAGAAATCTTCAAGTTTCTCTTTTTTATTTTTTCCTCTCACACTCAGCTGAAAGAAAGGTAAACTTAAGTTGGCAATTTTTTTAGATTACAAATGGAAAGTAATGCCTCTTTTATTCTCTGACATCAAAATGGCAACCACAAAAGGATCCTGGTTTTTAAAATAAAGTGGCAATATCATGTGTATCAGTGACTTTCAAACTTTAGTGTATTAAAGAGGAGGCTGGCCTCTCTCAAAGATTTAGATTCAGGTGATGTACAATAATGCCTAGGTATCTCAAATTTGATATGTATATTTGATAATCCCATTGCAAGTAGCCTTCTCATCACATATATAGTAATATATAAAGGCAACTAAAAATTTAATCCAGGAGTTTCTTTAAAAATCCCATTGCAAGTAGCCTTCTCATCACATATATAGTAATTATATATATAAAGACAACTAAAAATTTAATCCACGAGTTCCTTTAAAGATGTAAAATTTATTGGAGTCTAATACACCATCATAGGACTCTGTAAAAGCTTTGAAAATACATTCTGCAAATTCTTTTTTTTGGTAAGATTTTATTTATCTTATTTAAGAGAGAATGAGAGAGAATGAGCGGGGTGAGAGGCAGAGGAAGAAGCAGACTCCCCGCTGAGCAGGGAGCCTGATGTGGACTTGATCCCGGGACTCAGGGATCATGACCTGAGCCGAAGGCAGATGCTTATCCTACTGAGCCACCCAGGCGCCCCATATTCTGCAAATTCTTCACTCTGAACTCATACAAATATCATGTCTTGTCCTGTTTTGGGGATCAGCAACTTATACCATAAGGGACACAAAAGGTGACTCCAGATGGCAAGAATGGTTATCTAAAGGCAAAACTGAGAAGCAGCCAACTCTTTGACTTTACCACTTGCTGCATCAGGGTGTCCCATAATGGAACATCCCATCTAATTTCCATATCTACTGCCATGGCTTCAATGTTCACCATTATGTAAATGATTCACAAATCATGATCACTACCCCTAAGCTCTTTCTGAACCTCAAACCCTATTTCTAATTGCCTATATTACATTCTTATATGGAGATTCTGCTAAACCCACATTAAACTAAGACAGTATTCATTATAATCTAATCTCATCTCCAAATTTTTCTTCTTGGTTCCCTATCCATGGTCCCTCCATCCAACCAGTCTCTCCAACATATTCCCTTAAGCCCCCCACCTCTCATTAAAAATCTTGAAATAATCTACAACTTCTTGTCTCTGACAGCTCAAATTCTACCATCAAATCCTGAAATCTGTCCCTTTCTTTCCCACTGTCCTAGTGAAAAACCTCATTATTTCTTGCCTAACTACTATACTGGACTACTAGTTAACATCTCTCATTTCCTCAATTCAATCCATTTTGTTGATGACTTCCAAAATCAAATTTTGAGCATCTCCTCCTTACTCAATACCCTTACAGGGTTTCACAATGTTCAGAGTTAAGAAGAAAACTCAGAAGAGATCCCAAAGATGTAGAAGTACGTGGGATCCAGGAGAGCTAGAAAGTATCTTCATCAAAATGGAAAGGCACAATGTGATACATCATGTTAACAGAATAAAGGACAAAACCACATCATCTCAATAGCTATACTTTTTCATAACAAAAATACTCAACAAACTAGGAACAGAAGGGAACTTCAACTTGATAAAGAGCATCAACGAAAACCCCAGAGCTGGGCGCCTGGGTGGCTCAGTCGGTTCAGCGACTGCCTTCGGCTCAGGTCATGATCCTGGAGTCCCGGGATCGAGTCCCGCATCAGGCTCCCTGCTCAGCGGGGGTCCGCTTCTCCCTCTGACCCTCTTCCCTCTCGTGCTCTCTGTCTCTCATTCTCTCTCTCAAATAAATAAATAAAATCTTAAAAAAAAAAAAAAAAGAAAACCCCACAGCTAACATCATACTTAACAGTGAAACAATGAATGCTTTCCCCCTAAGATCAGAGACAAAACAAAGATGTCTGCTCTTGTCATTTCTATTTTACATAGTACTGGAGGTCCTAGCCAGGACAGTTAGGCAAGCAAAAGAAATTAAAAGGGTATCCAGATTAGAAAGGAAGAAGTTAAAAAAAAAAAAAAAAAGCTAAAACATGATCATGGCTGCCATGGTGATTGAGAGTTGTGGGAGACACATAGAGTTGTAGGATTTGATTTCTGACTAGCTTCCACTTCCCACTGAACAAGGTCATTTTTTCATCTAAAGGAACTGCTGAAAGTTGAAATGAGCTTTTATGGAAAATGGGAGAGAGCTGTCTAAAGTCATAACCTTGTTATAAATGATGGAGCAGGCAATCTAGACTAGATGAGAAATAAGTAAAGACAAAAGGGCTTCTAACAGGGTCAAAATGCTGGAGAGGTCAAGGGTCTAGATGTACCAGTGAGTTAAAGAACAACCAAAATAGGAGTAGGGAAAAAGAGAGTTGTCTATGTTTGGAGTCTAGTTGTCAATGTTTGGAGTCTCTTAATACTAGAGTTTAAGAACTCAGATAAGAGATAGGGTCCTGGGTGTGGCCACTGATAAGGTAGCAAGAATTGAAGGGACATTAGGGTGTTGTTTTTTAAGATTTTATTTATTTATTTGACAGAGAGATAGAGAGCACAAGGAGGCAGAGTGGCAGGCAGTGGGAGAGGGAGAAGCAGGCTTCCCGCCAAGCAGGGAGCCGGGTGTGGGACTCGATCCCAGGACCCTGGGATCATGACCCGAACTGAAGGCAGCTGTTTAACCGACTGAGCCACCCAGGTGCCCCAAGGGAATTAATTAGGTTAAATATTTAATCTACTGTTAAGCAGACTCAGACTATACCTAGTAGAAACAGAGAAGGTATATAGCTACCTAAGTAAAGCAACACTAAAGGCTTACAACAGTGACTACTTCTCACACAACTGAACGCTAGAACAAGCTTTTCTAGGCCTCCCAAACGCCCCATGGCCTTTTTAGACTTCAAGCACCCTAGCCCTACTTCAACAGCTCATCAGTCCTATGACCCTCTGAAACTTAGATAACAAAATAGCACATACAGATTGCTTTTCCTGCCCCAGTGAAGTGAGTAAAGATCTGAGAAACAGCATCAGAACAAGATTGAGAGAAACTTTTTAGTTTTGGGCCTATAATCTGCAATAACCTATTAATGTACTTGCTATTAATTAATTATATATTTTAGAAGGGTTTATTTATTTGAGAGAAAGAAAACATGTGAGCGTCGGGGGGGGGCGCAGAGGGAGACTCTTAGGCAGACTCCATCCTGAGTGCAGAGCCTGATGCGAGGCTCGATCTCACCATCCTGAGATCATGACCTGAGCCGAAATCAAGAGTCAGGTGCTTAACTGACTGCACCACCCAGGTGTCCCGCCATTAATTTGTATAGAATATTTGCAAAACACTTTCCTGTCTTTTTAGAGTTTCTCCAAAACACCATATGCTGACATAAAAGGGTTATTATAATGCAGCACATCATTATCTCTATTAAGCATATATTAGTTTGGGAAGAAGAAAAATGTACGTTGATGGGAGAAAACTTATGAAACCCTAAGATTTCTGAAAGCTATTTATAAAGCTGATCTAAACAATTAAAAATCATTCACTTACTTTTTTAAAAAATTTTATTTATTGATAGAGCGAGAGCGAGAGAGCACAAGGAGGGGGAGTGGCAGAGGCAGAGGGAGAAGCAGGTTCCCCACTGAGCAGGGAGCCCGATACAGGACTTGATCCCAGGACCTTGGAATCATGACAGGAGCCGAAAGCAGAGGCTTAACCAACTAGCCACTCAGGTGCCCCTCATTCACTTACCATTTTAACAAATACTTATTTTACATCTTAATTGTCAGCCACTATTCTAAAGTACTAAGGATACAATGGTGAAAAATTAAAGCCTTGCTTCCAGAGAGCTTATATTTTAGCAGAAGGAGACAAATAATAAATATACAAATTTTTTAAATACAGATACATAATGGGGCGCCAGGGTGGCTCAGTCGGTTAAGTGTGTGACTCTTGATTTCGGCTCAGGTCGTGATCTCAGGGTCCTGGGACTGAGCCCCGTGACAAGATCTGCTTGAGAGTCTCTTCCTCTCCCTCCGCCCCTCCCCACTCCCTGCTTGTGCATCTGCTCTCTCTCTCTCTCAAATAAATAAATCTTAAAAAAAAAAAATACAGAGATGGGGCGCCTGGGTGGCTCAGTCATTAAGCATCTGCCTTTGGTTCAGGTCATGGTCCCAGGGTCCTGGGATCGAGCCCCGCACTGGGCTCCCTGCTTGGCCAGAAGCCTGCTTCTCCCTCTCCCACTCTCTCTGCTTGTGTTCCCTCTCTCGCTGTGTCTCTCTCTGTCAAATAAATAAATAAAAAAATCTTAGAAAAAAAAGTGTAAAAAATAAAAAAAATACAGATGTAATTTCAGATAGCACTAAGGGATTTGGCAATGGGCTACAGTACGTGGAGCACGAGGCTCCTCTAGCACAAGTCGCCTTGAACCAATAACACCACGCCTCACTGTATACATACCTATGCTGCTCTACCAATTATTATTAAGGTTCTGGCCCAGGCCACGAACAAGGTTGAGGAAAAACAAACACATAAAGGTAAAAAACTGATGACAGCATTCTATATCATGTGTTCTTTGGTAACCCTACTCACGAATTGTTTTCACTTCTTATAATTCATGATATAGCCAGCATTCTTTACAATTAATTCCTAGTTACAAACGACCACATGCCAGTATCACATACCACATTTATGCTTGTGAAAGTACCCATGCTTAAGTGCTATGTTTCTGTGATCTTGAGTTACTTCATACCCTTTTAAAAAAATGTGTTCTCTTTACTGCTAGACTTAGGACATTTTATCATCATTGTCATGTCTACTAAAACCAAACCAGAATGACAAATTTATATATACAAAATTCTTTGATCTTGATGTTAACTTGTAAACAAATTAGCACTATGCTACATTTGTTTTTTTGCTAAAATTAGGAGTTAATCTTATCATCCGAATATAAATCCCAAGATCTGTATTGCCCACCCATTAAAATTTTTTTAGCCAGTACTACAAATGAAGAAATCTTTAAAGCTCAATTGCATCAATTTTTCTATTTGCACTGTAACAGTTTTCAGGCAGGGAGGGAGGAAGATTAGGAGCAATCGCACTGAAGAAGGTCAGTTAAACAGATCAAAACTTAATGATTAACCCAAAAGTAATCTGGAATTCTTTAGCTCAAACATCTCGTTGGGATTCCCCATAAGGCTTCGGAGGACTCCAAACTCAAATTTAAGAAACAATCAAGTTGATAACCGTGTTTCTTAAAAAGTTCACAATTCAGGATGAAAATCAATATCCCATGTAGTAACATGATTTTCCCTCATTTCTTCAACTAATCTCAAGTTCTACTGAAATACCGTATTACCACTACAAAAGTATCATTTTAAACTGCCTTGAAATATAAGAATGTTACAAAAAAGGGTCATCTAACTATTCCCTGCCTTTCCCAGTAACTCTAAAAATAAACTTTGATCACTACTTTAATCAATACTCACATCTTGATTATATTCCAAGAAGACATGAAAATTTAAATCTTTTCTCAAAATAGGATGTGCTGCCACACGACATAGGAACACTTCATGCATTGCAACAGTCTTCTTGAATATTGCCAAATATTCACTAGAAACAATACACAAAATTAAAGGTAAAACACTGCATCAACTAGAAAATCATCTGCAACAATTTTTTCAACAAATGCTCTGAATTATACTAAAAGCAAAATTAAAGATATAAAGATATAATCCACGTAAGCAAAGGTTTTAGTTGAACTGTTAATAAAATATATAAAACCCAGCTCTGAAAAGGCTTCATGCTAGTTAATAGTATTTATTGTATTTAAATGTTAATATTTTTAGGTTTTATGAACCTTTCTTCCTATGCAAGTTGATGTTAAAGTAACTATAGAGGGGTTCGTTTTCAACTCCAGAGAACGTATACTACAAGTTATTCAATATAATCTTTATGACTCAATTTCTAGATAATTACTGCATTTAAACACTTTTATAAAAAAAAAAACAAACCCAAACCTCAGTAAACATATTTTTGACATTAATAATTATTTTCATCTAATGACCCAAACACACAAGAAAAAAGCATACTGCAGAGAGACTAATTTTTGTCATTACATTGAAAAACTGTTTAAAATATTTTAATATCATCAGTGAATCACAGCGATCATATAGTAATACATGTCAGTTTGAAAAAAAGAAACACTCAAGGAAAAGGCCCAATATTCTTGCTTCAACTACGTGCAAGGAGGATAAATTTTACATACCAGCAAACCAGCAGGACCAATGTTGGGAGAAGTTTGATCTCTGTGAGGGTAGTCATTCAGTGAAGACAAAAAAGAAGGATGCAGAGGATGGAGGTAGCAGTAGAATAAACCCAAGGTTCTCTGTTATCCAACCCCTAACCAGACCACAAAAGAATCATGATCAGGGCCACTGGAAAACCACAGATTCTTTAATATTAATGTGCTCTGCTAATTTCCAGTTTTCAGTCTTATAACTATAAAAGTATAGACTTCTGTCTGCTCTCAGGCTATTGCTTGCACCCAGCATGGACAAAAATCTTAAAATACCTGGCACCTTACACTTTGACAAAAAAGATCTACTTTGCTAATTTATCTTGTCAAATGAGTTTAGCATTCTGAAGAGGGGTCTAGTCGCCATGTGGATAGACGCTTAAAAGCTGAAACTAAGTGAAGAAAAGGAAATGCATGAAGAGGAGAAATGGCCAGAAAAAGAGTGATGGAAGTGATGATGATACAAGGAAAGTTATTTCTTTGTATAGCTCCCAAAATACAGAAAAACAATATACTGCAAATCTAAAATTATTCATATGTCTAGTAAAAGGGGAAAGATTTGGTATTTTTAGCAAGTATGCTAAAAATAAAATAGAAACTATCTCAAATTTTTTCAAGGATTTAATACATTTCTAGTATATGTGAAACTAATAATCATTGAATAACATTTTAAAGACTATTCTCTTGTTACTTTGTTCCTATTCTTTTCCCTTCAGCCAGAAGACAGAGACAGAAAAAAAGAAGGTAAAAATTACACACACACACACACACACATTTTTTAAAAAAGAAAATAATATATGAAGAATTGCTCAGTGCATATTTCTATGAGAAACAGAAGTTTGGGTAGTATGCACATATCGAAAAAAGAAAACTAGGTTGGCAATGACTAAAACCTTGTAAATAAAAAATAAAACAAGTTACATTCTGCTTTAAAAAGTCGTTATTTCCCTTTCTACTATTTTTTAATAAAGTTTTGGAACCTCTGTTTTCAATTTTCAGAGTCTATTTAAAACGTTAAAGAATTTTACAATACAGACAATTATTCTATAATTTTCCTGTAGGCTCTGATCATGATCATTAAAACTGGTTGTTTGGCTTAAACCTGCATCTTTCAGAAAGGGTCACTGTGGTGAAATGATTAAAAGGATGGGATACCAGAGAGCACAGAAAAAGGCATTAAAACAAGCACAATTAACAAGAGCAACAACAAAAATCACATACGCTTCCAGTTCCTGTTTCATCTTTGTGAATTCTTCCTTAGTCATGGACCCTTCTCCTTCTCCAAGCTTCTGCAGTTTTTCCCTTGAAGCATCAAAATCAGGTCTTGGTGGTGCTGGTGGGATCTGTAAGAGAACCAAGTCACTTATTTATTTATTTTTAAAGATTTTATTTATTTATTTGAGAGAGAAAATTAGAGAGAGCACATGAGAGGGAGGAGGGTCAGAGGGAGAAGCAGACTCCTCGCTGAGCAGGGAGCCCGATGCGGGACTCGATCCAGGGACTCCAGGATGATGACCTGAGCCGAAGGCAGTTGCTTAACCAACTGAGTCACCCAGGCGCCCACAAGTCACTAATTTAAAGACTATTTTCTTTTTCACAGCAGTTATACTACTGCCACCATAAAAGACTGTATCTGGGAGAGCTAAAGACATCCTGAATGAACACGACACCAGGAATTTCCCAATTCAGGATAGAGAAATTTTTTTTTTATTATTTTTTTTTTATTCATTTGAGACACAGAGATAGAGAGAGAGAGAGCATGAGCAGGGAGAGAGGCAGAGGGAGAAGCAGGCTCCCCGCTGAGCCAGGAGCCCGATGCGGGGCTCGATCCCAGGACTCTGTGATCATGACCTGAGCCGAAGGCAGACGCTTAACCATCTGAGCCACCCAGGTGCCCCAGGATAGAGAATTTGATTAGGTCCTTTGCGCCAAGGAAGAAATACAGCAGAGCACTATTTTCTAGTATAAGAACACTAGTTTCCAAACTTTAATCTGCAGATTCCTATGTGGCAACTTAAGAGTCCTCAAATGTATATGTGCATTAAGCTCTGACTATACACTAAAAGAAGATGCATACCATTTTTCAGAAGGATGTACATGGTTTGATTAAATACAAATATATTTTTTAATTAAGGAATTCATAGTAGCTTTATGCTATTCTATGTTTTTAAAATTCATGAATGCCAAGAGTATAATCCAGCAAGGAATGTTAAAAAGCGTTCCTGAATTGGAGGAGTGTTATCAGAAGAAGAAAGCACTGACTTAAAACCAAGAGAACAAGACAGGGATTAATGACTAACATCATTCTATTCACTCACAGTGGGTAAGTAAACAGTTACCTGAAATAAAAATATAAGATCTAGAAGAGACGTATCATTCAAAGGAAGGATAAAGAAAAAGTTTATCTTAAGAGGAAGGGCCTAGAAGTAAGAACTGTTAAGGGGAAATGATGGCAAGTAAAGAAAGCAAGAAGATAAGAGGAAGAACAGATAAGTAGGGGAAAGCTAAAGAATGAATACAAGAAAAAGGTTATACTTGAGGAAAGCCACAGGGAAGGAAGCATCAAGTACAGCTGAGCACACATTCATGGATGCCCATACACCATATCTACTATGTGCCAGGAATGATGCTGAACAATGTGCATATAAAGATAAATAAGACATGGTCTTTTTTTTTTTTTTAAAGATTATATTTGTCAGAGAGAGCACAAGCAGGGGGAGCTGCAGGCAGAGGGAGAAGCAGGCTCCCTGATGAGCAAGGAGCCCGATGAGGAACTTGATCCCAGGACCCTGGGATCATGACCTGAGCTGAAGGCAGGGGCTCAACCGAGCCACGCAGGCATCCCTAAATAAGATATGGTCTTGATCTTTGAGGAGTGTTTAGTGTGTAGAAGGACATGGTAGTAAGAAAATGCCATTAGGTGAGCACTGTGAATTATGTACAGACCTGTACCTCTGAAACAAATAATACATTATATGTTAAGATAAAAAAAAGAGAAGATAGTAGGAAGGGAAAAATGAAGCGGGGGGAATTGGAGGGGGAGACGAACCATGAGAGACTACGTACTGAGAAACAAACTGAGGGTTTTAGAGGGGAGGGGGGTGGGGGATGGGTTAGACCAGTGATGGGTATTAAGGAGGGCACGTATTGAATGGAGCACTGGGTGTTATACGCAAACAATGAATCATGGAACACTACATCAAAAACTAGTGATGTAATGAATGGTGACTAACATAACATAATAAAATAAAATTAAAACAAAAAATAAAGAATTAGACAAGATGAGGAAGAAAAGGTGGAAATAAGATGGGAAGAGAAGGAGCTTCCAGGTTGGCGAAGACACTGACATGCTGGAAGGTGGAAGGTGGTACACCTACAGAAAGTTCTGCACCAACCCCCTCTCCCTGTACCTTGTCCTATGCATCTCTTCCTTTTGGCTGTTCCTGTGTTGATTCTTTATATAAACCAGTAATTTTTTTGAAAGAAAAAAGAAAGAAAGAAAAAAAAGAATGCACTGCCAGCTGTCCACCAAATTCTGAGTTTTACAAAGAAAAAACAAATGACTGAGAAGGAGTGGCCATAAGGATGGAGATAGAATCAGTTCAGGATGATTTCAAGGAGATCAAATGAAACTAAATTTCAGGAATCTGACTGTGGTCAACAGCTGAGGCACAATACCTGATGCATACTGAGATTAGATAACCTCTTAAGGAACCCTCCAACTCTAATTAATCTGTCTACCTAAGGGTTCAAAATGGGTATGGTTTATAACATCCCCTTAATCTCTAGGAAAAGTCCATTTCAATTCCAATAAACAGTAAGAATTTAAGTTTAAATTAAGGAGCGTAAGATATCCATATCTCCACACTCTCAAACTAGATAATTCAGGATAAAAGGTGGCAGTCAATTGCGTTTTGTAACTCACAATTTTTAAAAACCACACCAGTTCACTAAAATGCTAAACAAGATTTAACACATAACAAAGTATCTAAAAAGTTCCTAGAAAATGGGATTAAAATGGGTTTTAATCCCATTTTCCCAACACTTACAATGTAACCCGCATAGTCTTCATTTTCAATGAAGGAATCATGAAGCCAGATAAATTCCTCATGTTGTCGAACAACAGAAAACTCATTTTGTTTAAAATTTGGCAATGAACTCTGCAAAGATAGAGATTCTCTTGAAGAAAAATCAAAATTACACTAAAAAGCTTTTAATAAACATTTTTAATCTTATTTTCTTAGTCTTATATGAATGATTATCAGTACTTTTAAACTCTATTATGAAAACTCTGAGACACCCAGAAAAAATTATCCTGGGATCTTTAAGAAAGTAAGTTGACAGCCTCTTATTATATTGTACTGCTATCATTACTTAAAAGTTATTAATATATATCAAACTCAACTACTCAAAGGAAAATAAATCTAAGATCTGAAAATGTGCTTGAGAACTAAAATCCAAGAAGAAAATAATTTTTAAGACAGTAATTTATTTAGTTTTACAGATTCTATTTATTTGAGAGAGAGAGAGAGAAAGAGAGGAAGGTCAGTGAGGGGAGAGGGACAAGCCTGAGATCATGACCTGAGCCGAAATCAAGAGTTGGAGGCTTTAACCAACTAAGCCACCCAAATGCCCTCTAAGACAGTAATATAATTAACTGAAAGAACAAAACAAAATTGAAAACAAGAATACTGAAACACGTTAATAAGTCTAGAGAAAATTAACTTTGCATTACATCTAGGTTCTGTGACTAATTCTCTAATGTTAACGTTTAAAAAGCATATTAAAAAAAGTACATTCCCTAAAACTGTTAAAATAAAAGCAGTGAATTATAAACTAAAATATGGTTTCTTTCTAATTTGTTCAAAACCAAAGGTCCAGTCAGTATATTACATATGTAACTTTTGCACAATAAATAGCTATTAATAATACAAGTACAAAATCACTTACCTTTGTATGAACAGTGAATTTTACTTTATCTCTCTCACTAAGAGCATCAGAAATGTCCACTTGCAGAGCAGCATCACTTTGAAGATCTACGTTTATTGCTTTAAGCTAGAAAAAGATAATACCTTAATGAAAAATTCTGTGGACTTATATAGAATTTCATTCTTTTCTCAGACATTAAGATAATGCAAAACAAAACAAAAATAACAAGAATCTTAAATCTAAAAGTTCATTTAAACCTCATATATATTTTGGGAGGCAGGTGCTTTGGGTATGTCATTATCTTAATTTTCATTCTATACATTTCAACTATGCTTTGTATGAGTCGATGTGCTAACCATGATTCATTATAATTTCAGTCAAAAAGTGAACTGTTTTTTCTCTCTCCTATTTCTCTGCCATCATGGTGTGTGTGGTTGACTGTTCCTCATCATGGATGACAGCAGGGAAGTCTGGAAGGCTCCCTAACCTAGGAGCTTGAATGGCCTGGGTTTGAATCCCAACTCTGCACATTAATACTCTGATTTGGATCTTCTCACAAGACCCATCAAGCAGTTTCTGACCAAGAAACAAAAGCATAATTGTCCCATTCCCCAGTAGATTCAGATGAAAACTGGTATCAAAATCAGGTACAGCTTCAAGAGGAGGCACTGGAAAAAAACCAAGCTGGTCTATAAGGAACAGCACATGGATGGCACACATATTTATGCTGCATGGTCACATACTCCTATCCTATCACTCTGTAACATCACTACAACCTGAGCAATAGACATGTTTTATCAGGGAAATGATTCCTTCTCTGTTACTACGCTTCTGCACCAGTTGGTTGGTTCGGTAATAAATACGTGAGACTTTTTGTTTGAAAAAAATACATAAACTATCTTCCAAGAAGATGGTCCATTAAAGTTCAAGTGCTGTAAAATTAAGGAAAGTATCTACCTTTTCTTCTTCTTTTTTTTAAGATTTTATTTATTTGTGAGACAGAGAGAGAGCATGAGAGTGGGGTGAGGGGCAGGGGGAGAAGCAGACTCCCTGCTGAGCAGGGAGCCTGATGTGGGGCTCAATCCAAGGACTCTGGGATTATGACCTGAGCCGAAGGCAGACGCTTAACTGACTGAGCCATCCAGGTGCCCAGGAAAGTATCTACCTTTTACAACAAGCAAAATAATGAAAAGAATATTGGCTAATAATTTTAACTCTGTTGCTTAATTCAGGAATAAACAATGAAACTATTAAATATAAATATATTACATATAACATATGTAAAGTGCTAAGAAAAATGGTAACACATAGTAAATACTCAACTACCACCTGTGATATGAATTAAATCTCACATTTTACTCTACAAGCTTTACTACGTTCAAAGAATTGACTATGTTCTATTTAGTGCTTTCATTTACTTGTCTATGAGAAGACTTCTCTACTTATAATTCTTTTTTTTTAAATAAACTCTACACCCAATGTCGGGCTCAAACTCACAACCCCGAGATTAAGAGTCACATGCTCCACTGACTGAGCCAGCCAGATGCCCCTCTACTTTACAATGCTTACCATTAATTCTATTTTATAATTCTTAAATTTCATCAATTTTTCTTCCCTTTAAACAAATATACATTCTAGGGGCACCTGGGTGGCTCAGTCGGTTAAGCATCTGCCTTCAGCTCAGGTCATGATCCCAGGGTCCTGGGATCGAGCCCCACATCAGGCTCCCTGCTCTGCGGGAAGCCTGCTTCTCCCTCTCCCACTCCCCCTGCTTGTGTTCCTTCTCTCGCTGTGTCTGTCTGTCAAATAAATAATTAAAAAAAAATATACAAATATACATTCTAAAATGTTTTGACTAATTTGGAGACTTATTAAAAAATCAAATACACTATAAGATGACAATAAAGTCTTAGCCAGTTGCAAAAATATGAAATAGTTAAAGCCTAATTACTACCTAGCTTACTTCAAATACTGTAGTTGTAAAACCCAGGACTTATTTTGGGAATCTCACATAGTCATTAGCATTTCATTTTTTTTAAAAGATTTAATTATTTGTCAGAGAGTGAGTGTGTGAGCGAGCATGAACAGGGGGAGTTGCAGGCAGAGGGAGAAGTAGGCTCCCCGCCAAGCAAGGAGCTCAACGCAGAACTTGATCCCAGGACCCTGGGATCATGACCCCAACCAAAGGCAGATGCTTAACCAACTGAGCCACCCTGGTGTCCTGTCATTAGCATTTCAGATTTTAATTACAATGTAAATGGAAAAAATGCTGGAAGCAAAATTGTTTATAATCTCTGCTCTGTCATATATTTAAAAATGCATATATGGGGGCACCTGGGTAGGGCAGTTGGTAATCATCTGACTCTTGATTTCAGCTCAGGTCATGATCTCAGGGAGGTGAGATCAAGCCCCACTACTTGCTCTGTATAGAGGATTCTCTCTCCTCCTCTCCCTCTGCCCCTTCTCCTGCTCGCACGTGTGCACGCGCTCTAATAAACCCTTTTTTTTTTTTAAGATTTTATTTATTTGTCACAGAGAGTGAGCATAAACAGGAGTGGCAGGCAGAGGGAGAAGCAGGCTCCCTGCTGAGCAAGGAGCCAGACTCGGGGCTCGATCCCAGGACCGAGATCATGACCTGAGCTGAAGGCAGACACTTGAACCAACTGAGCCATCTAGGCACCCCCTGGGTGCTTGTTAAAAATACAGAACCCCAGACCCTACCACAGACTTATCATAACAATCTTCAGAGACTCTTAACTACAGAAAACAAACTGAGGGTTGCTGGAGGGGGGGTGGGAGGGGGGGATGGAGTAACTGGGTGATGGGCATTAAGGAGGGCAAGTGATGTAATGTGCACTGGGAGCTATACGCAACTGATGAATAACTGAACTCTACCTCTGAAACTAATGATATACTGTATGTTAATTAATTGAATTCAAATAAAATAAAATTTTTAAAAATCTTCAGGGAAAAAGCCTTAAAAACTGTGTTTGGGAACCCTAACCTAGATTTTCAGGGTTGCTTTGTCTTTATATTCTGTCAAAACTTCATCTCAATTGTTAATATATTATTTTTTTAAAATATTTTATTTATTTATTTGACAGAGAAAGACACAGCAAGAGCAGGAACACAAGCAGGAGGAGTGGGAGAGGGAGAAGCAGGCCTCCCGCGGAGCAGGGAGCCGACGTGGGCCTTGATCCTAGGACCCTGGGATCATGACCTGAGCCGAAGACAGACGCTCAACCGACTAAGCCACCCAGGTGCTCCAATATTTTCTTTTTAATGGTTATATAAAAGTGTTGCCGGATTTCATATCTCTATGTACGTTTTTATTTTCATATTTATTTTATTTTAACTGTTGCATTATCAATGTGGAAACACACTTTTCAGGATTTCTACATTTGAATAACTTATTCATCTTCCTATTTATTATTTCTTTCTTCTATTTCCTTATCCCTGTATATCAAACACACCCTCCCCTTTTTCTGATAGTGTAACACTTGGCTTTTTTTTTAAATTGTAACTTTTCATTCTTATGTATTTTACTGCTTTTGTTCTTGGATTCTTTTTAGGTATACCTTATGTACGCTGAGATGCAGATTTTAAGTATACAGTTTGAAGACTTTTGAAAAATACACAGATTACATCCCTGTGATCATAACCACAATCATCTCCAGGAGTTCCTTTACTTTTACATTTCTACTTCTTTATTTTCCACCTCTTCAGGAAATTCTCTTTTGTATGCCTTATTAAAGCTTGTAGCCATTCACATATTGCCTTAATGGCCACAATCCAATCTATCATTTGTCTTTTTCATTCTTTTAGAAACTTTGTTCTAGAATTGATCTCAGGAAAAGTGCATGAATCATAAATACCGTCACAGCAAAATGCTGGTGGTAAGATTGTGACTCCTTTATATTTCATAGTAAATTCAAAATATCAGCTGAAGTGTTCATCCCAATATTGCATCTTTCTATAGTCAGTTCTGGTATACACTTCACACCTCAATTTTTTTTTTCCCATTTCCTGAGCTTACAGAGAAAAGGAGACATAAGGAAATTATTTTGTTTGGCAGTAAGATTTGCTTCACACACATTAGCGTTTTTTTTAAAGTCCTGTTTCTAATAACTAAGATGTATAATGGAAAAGCCAGCCAATAAAATGAAATCATCCCCCACACAAATATAAAATTTCCAGTGCAAGCTAATCCGCTATATTTCATCAATTCCAGATGCATATTTTGCATATTTTAACATTTGAAATAGGAATGCCTTGCAACTGATGACAAATTTCAGTTTAACTGAAAATGTTTTTTCTTTCTTGGTGGTACATAAAGTATACCTTCCAAACAATTGTGCCTTAGATTTGATGAAGTATCATATTGCAAATTTAATGTTAATTACATAAAATGCACACAAGATTTTTCAGGCATATTTTCTTCTTTCTTTAAAGTTAATAATGTTAGAGAGTTTTTATTAATGGGAAATGAAAGCAAACAACTTGTGATTCATCAACATTTGATTGACTGAAACTAGTGGGGTCGGTGTGAAGAAATTCTCATTAGATGACATTCACTGGTTTAATCCTTATCTGGGCTGATAAACTTTGTATTCTTTTTGTCAGAGACTGACTAGGTTAAACATCTGTGTCAAGGTCAAGAGAAAGACTTGGCAGGAAAAATGGATTAAGCAACATAAATACATAATATTATAAAGATAATTTAGGGGTGCCTAGGTGGCTCAGTTGGTTGGGTGTCTGACTTTAGCTCAGGTCATGATCCCAGGGTCCTGGGATTGAGTGTGAGCCGCCAAGCGGGGAGTCTGCTTGTCCCTCTGCACTCCCCTCCCCTTGTGCTCTCTGAAAAAGCGAATGTACAGAGAGACAAGTGGATGGATGGAGGAAGAAAGGAAAATGACTCTATTACAATAGCCTCCCAACTGGTGTCTTGTTTCTACCCTTTACCCTCTTCAATCTATTCCTTACAGAGCTACCAGATCCCATTAAACTAAAAATCATTCCTCTGCTCAAAACCTAAGGGGTCCCCGCTTGTAGAAAAGCCAAAGTCCTTACAGGGGTCCCCCAGGCCCTACAAAATCTGTATTTGACATCATCTCTCAGGCTAATCTGCTATTCCTCTGGCTCACTGTAAACCTGCATATGGCCTCCTTGTTGAACCTTAAACACTGGGGCATGCTGCCACCTCAGCAGTCTTTGCACTTACTGTCCCCCCTACCTGGAATATTCTGCCCCCAGCTATCTATCTGCATGACTCACTCCTTCATTTCCTTCAAGTATTTACCAAAACGTCACCTTCTTAGGAAGGTCTTTCCTGGCAACCCTAAGACTGCTACAGCTCAACTTCTCTCCACTCCCAAACAATCCTTATCCCTCCCTCATTTTTTTCATATCACTTATTTACCATCTACTATATTTTATTTTTTTAATAGTCCTCCCTAACTAGAATGTCAGTTTTGTGAGGACATAGATTTTTGTTTTGTTCATTGCTATATTCTCAGTGGTGGACTTCAATAAATACATACTGAATGAAAAGAAGGGTAGAAAGGTGGTAATCATAACTGGGCTAAGAAACTGTAATTATAGTACAATCAATGGAAAACCTCTGAGACAGACAGAAGTAAATTCCATCAGGCTCACTAATTCAGGCCAAATTTTAAATGTTTAACTCCTAGCCCAGATATGATTTTGGAAGTCCTGTAATATATCATTTCTATTATTATTGTAGGTCTGATACTGAGCAGTCAAATCCATGGTTGATTATATATATATTTTCTGGAAACTGGCATTTGCAACCAGATTTCCTCTCATATACTACACCAGAAACAACAAACATTACTAGGGTCACATGATATGTCACTCCTACGCCTTTTTTTTTTTTTAAGATGTACTTATTTACTTTAGAGAGAGAGAGCACAAGCACGTGCACAGGAGGGGGCAGAGGGAAAGGGAGAAGCAGACTCCCCACCGAGTGCAGAGCCCAAGGTGGGGCTGGATCTCAGGACCCTGAGATCATGACCTGACCTGAAATCAAGAGTTAGGCGCTTGACTGACTTGAGCCATCCAGGAGCCCTATCCAATGCCTTTCTTGCCAGTGTCACAACTCCCACTGCTCTTTTGCCATACCCAGCTTACAAATTCTCGTAATTGGTATTAATCCAACCATCAGCTCTCTGCTTTTACACTTTGAGCTGCTGAGTGTGGCTAGAGAAAGTCATAACTGGCAGTTGCAACCAGATTTCCTCTCACATACCGTATCAGACACAATTAAACATTACTAGGGTAGTACTAATGGTGTCCACTTCTGCATTCCCTCCAAGTCAAAGTTAATATTACTGGTAGTACAAATATAACACTTTACTCTTTAGACAATATACTAATGTGCATTTATTTAATAAACTTCTTTTTAAAAGATATCTGTCAGAGAGAGAGAGAGAGAGAGAGAGGGAGAGCACAAGCAGTGGGAGTGGCAGGCAGAGGGAGAAGCAGGCTCCCCACTGAGCAAGGAGCCCGATGTGAGACTCGATCCCAGGACCCTGGGATCATGACCTGAGCCGAAGGCAGCCGCTTAACTGACTGAATCACCCAGGCATCCCTTTAATAAACTTAAAAAAAAAAATTTATCCACTTATCTGAGAGAGGGAGAGCATGAGTGGGGGGGTGGGACAGAGGGAGAGGGTGAAAATCTCCTGCAGACTCCTCACTGAGTGCGGAGCCCGATGGGGGCTGGATCTCACGACCCTGAGATCATGACCAGAACCAAAATCAAGAGCCAGGCACTTAAACAACTGTGCCACCTAGGAACCCACTCCCTAGTACTTTTAACCAAATAATCAATTTTTCATCTTGTTTTAATAGATTTCAAACAACTGTCTTGGGTGAACAAAAAGCCTTGCCTTCAAGAAATAGGTAGTGAGGGAGACAATCAACTTTATGTAATAAAACACAAAATTAAGTACTTCTCATTCATTTTTTCCTCATCAACTGTACTCTGTGTACAATTTAACCTTATCAATACCTCCTGTTCTGTGACCTTTCCGTATGTCTGCAGTCTGTTACCCTCTCTGCTTCCCTCCTCTTCCACTCCACTGCATGACATGTCACTCCAATATCTTTCTTCCTGGTCCCATCAACTCTCATTGCTCTTTTTGCCATACTTGGCTTGCAAATTCCCACACTCAATTCAACAATCACCTTTGCTTTCTGAGGTGCCGGTGTGGCTAGAGAAAAGTCACAACTGTTTATACTGGTCTACTACAAATTAATGGTCTTCAAATTGCATTCGGCTCTTAAAACCACTCGACACTCCTGAGTAGATCTGCTTGGCTCCCCTTCCGATTCCCTTCAGCTCCTACTCCAAACTTTTACTACCTCAATCCTCTACATTTCCATCCCCACTCTCAACAAGTGACCTGGTTTCCCACATCCCGAAGAAACGAACACTAGCAGCTGTTTTTCCCTCAGACCTATCAATAAACTCTCCTACAAATAAATCTAACCTCATCATCCTTTCCACTTTTTCATAAGCAGTGTCCATCTGTCCACCTGAGCATTTAATTGTGCTGTCTGCTTCACGACCTGCTCAGACACTGCTCTTCTAGTCAAGGTTAGACTCGGTCTCACAAACCCTGTACACACCGAATACCTAATTTCCAAATCCAGTAACTTTTTAGTGTTCTTGACCTCTCTGCAGTGTTTTGCCTTGGTGATCACTAATTCCTTTAAACTCTCAACTTCTGGGGACTTCTCTCATATCCCTCCTACCTCTCTCAACCCTGTCAATCGATCTATTTCTTCCCTTAAATGTTGGTTTCCACAGGTGCTATCTAGCCTGGGCAATCTCAGCCATTCTCGACTGTAACTCCTAAATATTTACCATCAGCTCAGACCTCTTATTTTAAATTCCCAATCATACTTTCACGGTACCAACTAGACATATCCGCCCAGAAGTATTCACTTATTAAACAACTGAGTGCTTTCAATGTGCAAATCACTGTCCTAGGAGCTAGGGACAGAGCAGTGAAAAGACACAATCCTCACCCTTACAGATCTTTGGCAGGAAAGGGATTAGAAGATACCTTATAGGTACTTCAAATCCAACATATATGAAACCAAACATATTACCTACCGAACTCTGTTCTTCTCTCCTGCATTCCTCATTTTCTCCTTCTCCTCTGCCCAGCCCAAGTACTTATACAGTCACTATACCCTGTCAATTCTATCTCCTCAACATCTCTTTAATATGTCCCTTCTTTCATCCTCTCTTCCACTGCTTAGTTATACCTTCATTATTTTTCATCTGGACTGTTACAATAGCCTGTTAACTGGCTTCTCTGCTTTGTGAAAGGAAGAATCAACCCACCCTCCACATCAGAGTAATCTACAATGCTATTTTCATCTGGGCATAGGTCTTTACCAGCTTAAAATCCCCAAGGACTTCCCACTGCCTAGAATCTTAATTATTATGCACTTTACACTCATCTGTACTATCCATTATCTACCCCTGCTTCCTGTGAGAACAAGTGCTCCAGGTGAAACCAAATTACCTACCCAGGCTCTCCACTCTGCTGGCAAGCCTTCCCCTTCCCTGAGAGGCTACAAAATTCCTGGTCAATATTTAAGGCTTAGCTCACTTAGGTGATAGCACAGTGGTTAAGAGTGCCAGACCTGGAGCTAGACTGCCTGAGTCTGAAACCAGCTCATACTAGCTGTTATAACCTTGGGTAAGTTATTTAATTTCTCTGAACCTCAGTTCTTCTTTCCAAACTAGAATAGTAGCAGCTACTTAACAGGGTTTTGAGAACTGAGTTAATATACGGAAAGTACCTGGGCCACAGTAAATGCTACATAGGTATGTAGCTATCAATGTCTTCACTACTTCCCCTTCTCCCAAAGGCAAACACTCCCTCCCTCCTTTGTACTCCCATGGCACTTTATCTAAGTCTGTCACTACACTGTAATGGTTTTAGGGTAGGAACTTTCCATTTTTCCTTTGCCAACATTCATCTTCTCATCCTCCGCCAACATAATCGATGTCACATTTTTATCTAAAATAACTATCAATAAATTTGGAACATGCTCAAACTAAATGCTGTATAGGTACAAAAGAAAATGCAAACATCTGGCCACGTCTTCAAAAATAAAATTCAAATGGAAAAAAAAAGGTGAGAAAAAAAGCACTCTACCACATTAATAAGCATGCATAAAGCAGACATTAAAGTGCCTGGGCAATGACAAGCAGACTAGAATATGTCTAGCAGGAAAGATATACTGAGAAATGAAGCCAGCCTGAAAGTGTCACGAACGGTGTTTAATGCTAGCCCAAGGAGTTTGAACCTTCCTGCAAGAAGAACTGGGTCAAAGAAAATACTTTCGACTAGTGTCGTTATATGATTTAGTCGTTTAAAGTTAGGTAACTTTAAATAATGTGAAGCCTGGATTGGAAGGTAGACAGGAGACACGGACCAATGACAGGCACTACTACAATCCAGGCAAGAAGTAGCAAGGACAAGTGGGGCTGTACAAATAAAGACAGGATAAACAACATTTTTGAGATGAAATTAACTGGCCTCAGGGACGCCTGGGTCGGTTAAGTGTCTGCCTCCTGCTCAGTTCATGATCCCAAGGTCCTGGGATCAAGTCCCGCATTAGGCTCTTTGCTCGGCGGGGAGCCCGCTTCTCCCTCTGCCTGCCACTCCCTCTGCTTGTGCTCTTTCTCTGACAAATAAATAAATAAAACCATAAAAAAAAAGAAATTAACTGGCCTCAGTGACTATTCTGATAGGACAATTCAGAGGTTTCTTGCTTGCACGACTGGAAAATGATAACATGACAAAGATAAGGAATAGAGAGGGAGGAGCAAGGTTAGGAGTCCAGGAGAGGTGTAGTTACTCCACCTGAAGTAATTTTGAAAACAATAAACATATTATTTAGAATTAAAATCAAATGCTAAGAGAATTATGCCAACACACTGGCACCCACGGCTCTTATTTAACAAGCACATCAGAGCAAAATGTGTCCAGTTCAAAGGGCTCATTTGTTTACTAAATAATATGTTACTGTCCTTCATTTTGGGGAAGAAAAAAGCCTATTATGTAGAGGTACGGCTGAAGAGTGGCCAGTAATTTTCAATACTGTGTATTTCTTAAAGCCTGCTTTTTAAGTTTTTCACAATATTTTTTTAAGGCTATAAGATTCTCTTCTGTTCCAAAAATCATGATGAAAATTTAAGGCTGCTTAAGAATGTATTTAAAAATACTGACTTTAATTTTGCTTACTTGCTGCTCTGTATGAAATGCTTACAATTATTTCTGCATCTGTGATTTATATAAAAATTCCTATTGATACACGCACTTCCTGCTTTTTCTCTCTCAAGAGTTTCTTAAAAGGCTGAACAAGATAACCTGAACTAAAAGTACAATGTCTAAAAGTTCTAATTATGGCAGTCTATTTCAGAACAAACACAATATAAGGAAATTTAAACAGGCCAAATATTTCTGTTCCTGAAATGATGGACAGCAGGATAACTGTGCAGCTATAATCAAACTTCAGGGTGCTTGTTGAAAAAGTAGTGTATGGCAATTACACTGGATTTAAAAAAAGAAGAAAAAAAGTATTAAAAAAAGAAGTAGTTATCTGTCCTTCTCCCTACTTCAGGAGAATCTGATTTCCTAGGGCACAACCCAGAAACTTTTGTTTTCCAAACATCACAGGTGATTCTGAAGCAAATGTTTCAGGGTCACTTTGAGAAATACATGTACTGGCTCTGATATCAGAACCATGGTTTAGTTTAAAGTCCACTTCTCAGGGGCGTCTGGGTGGCTCAGTCGGTTTAGCATCTGCCTTCAGCTCAGGTCATGATCCCAGGGTCCTGGGATCGAGCCCCAAATGGGGCTCCCTGCTCAGCGGGGAGCCTGCTTCTTCCTCTTCTCCCTGCCTGTGCTCTCTCTTGCTATCTCTGTCTCTCTCTTTCAAATAAATAAAAAAAGCTTAAAAAAAAAAAGTCCACTTCAACCACTCATTGGTTGTATGAACCTTACACCGCTTACTTAATTTCTCCAAGGTTCAGATTTTTTTTTTAAAGATTTTATTTATTTATTTGACAGAGAGAAATAGTGAGAGCAGGAACACAAGCAGGGGGAGTCGGAGAGGGAGAAGCAGGCTTCCCACCGAGCAGGGAGCCCGATGCGAGGCTCGATCCCAGGACCCTGGGATCATGACCTGAGCCATCCAGGTGTCCTCCAAGGTTCAGATTTCTAATCTGTAAAAGGTGAATACTAAAAGTTTCACGAGGATAATGAGAGGATATAATGAAACAATGCTTATACAGTACTTAACACAGTGCCCACCTATAATTATTACTATGATTCACCCAGTTCCACAGGACAAAAAGTAAGGAAGAACTGGACATATATACATATTCACTATGACAGTCTAAATGCTTTGTAAAAAAATTCATGGTAATGGTTTTTCCATTTCCTCCTGATCAGGCATGCTCTTTGTCTCCCTTTCCCTTTAATTTTGTAATACATGAAAAAAGTTTTTGGACACATTACATAAGTGCTTCGAGTTTCATAAACAAATCTTACCAAAGGCGTAAAGCAATGAATGCAAATATTAACCAGAAAATACTGCTTTTCATATCAAAATAAATACTCAAAAAATTAATACTTTTACTGAACATTATTCAGATTTTACAGGAAAGCAAATCCTGTTTGCTTTTTCTGGTAGACCACAAAAATTAGAGACAAAGTTATCTAAATAAAGAGTGCCAACTGCTTTATATTTAGAAAAATCAGTTTAATTATACTATAATCAATTCATCTCCTTTCATTACACAACTCTAACTGGCTTCCCTATTTTAAAATCCAAAACGTAATTTTTTTAAAAGATTTTATTTATTTATTTGACACAGAGGGAGAGAGAGAGAGCGCGCGATCACAAGCAGGGGGAGCAGCAGGCAAAGGGAGAAGCAGGCTCCCAGCTGAGCAGGGAGCCCGAGGCCGGGCTAGATCCCAGGACGCTAGGATCATGACCCAAGCCAAAGGCAGATGCCCAACCGACTGAGCCACCCAGGCGCCCCCCAAAACGTAACTTTTAGTAGCCATCTAACGCTACGGTCTTATCACAGAAAAGAGAGATATACACACCTACACAGTTTTTTAAAACTCATTAGAACCTAAACTTTATAGAAGTAACCAGAAATCCTATGCTTTCACACTAACTAGAAATTCTAAATGATGATTTGTGTAAACTGAGAAATTTATTAAAACATCACTTATAAAAGTATGCAGCCCCCTCTGTATCCTTCTTACCATTTGAAAACTTTATAAAGCTCATCAGTTAATACTGCCTCATCTTTTATTTAAAAAGCAGTAATATCCCACAACAATATTTTGTCACTTGCCAAAAATCGACTAACTGATGTGTCTCTCTCATGATCTAACATGAATAAGTAAAGGTAAAATGGAAAACTGAAGGGCAGGCTGTTAAATGTGATGGACCCAAGGAACCTTGCTGAGCTGCAATCATCATATATCAGTATTTTTCAAGTGCTCACTTGTACAAGGCACTATACAGATTACCCCCCTTCAGCCAAGGCAAATAGAGGAGAGGGGGAGAGAGTGGCAGGGAGGAATCGGAGCCTAGAGGCCCTTTCTTAAGTGGCAGCCAACTGCAGTGCCTCAAACCATCACCAAGGGAACTCCGCAAAAGATGTATTTTCTGGACATTAAGAAACGTGAAGGTACCGTGAGCTTCCAGCACTTTGCAAAATCTGGTAGGATACTGGATAAGAGTTAAGGTTCGGCAACTGTAAAATTCCTTGCAAAGGGGTAATTTAGAAAAAGCTTGTACTATATGTTTTAGAAGGTTAGAAGAGTGGGCGGCAGCGGGTTCGAGGTCCACAACGGGAGAAAACTGAGGGTGCCGCCACAAAGGTCTGAGAATGGGTTTTCATAGCCCCTCCAAGTGTCGGGGGGTGGGGGGGTAAGGACCCAGCTCCGGCCTCCACTTCCCTTTCCCACCTGCGCCCCGAGCCGGGCGGGGGAGGAGGCCCAAAGGGGGGCCCGAGTCGGGGCGGGGGACAAGAAAGCGGCCGTGGGTCCCCGGGAAATCAGAACGGAGCGGCCCCGAGGGAGGAACGGCTGCAAAAGGGCGGGGCGCGGTGCAGCGAGGAAACCGAAAGGAGGACGCCGGGGAGAAGGTGCCGCGCGACCGGGGACCCTTTCTGGTACCACATCCAGGGGATGGCTTGGGCGGAAGGGTCCCGTGAGCGAGAAAGAAGCAGAACTTACTCCTCGGTCCTCCTCCGAGAGGAAGTCGGGGCCGTCGTCCAGGCCTTCCTGCGAGGTCGCCGGGCCCGGCGCACCAGGGGAGAAGATGGAGTTGGGGAGACACAAAAGGAGACATTAGCGCTAGACCGGCGCGGCCCCCGCTCCCGCTCCCGCCCCGCGCCCGTCGCCCCCACCGCGCGCCCGGGGCTCGACGCCGCTGAGAACACCCACCATCATGGCTGCTCCGAGGCGAGGGCCGGCGCAGGCGCGCACCGCACCGCGGGGCCGGAGGGAGCCGGCAGCAGCGGGAGAGGCGGGGCTGGTGGCGGCAGGAGGAGGCGGGGTCTCGGGGCAGCCTGCCCCGCCCCGCCCTGGCGCGAGGGGCCGGGGGCCGTAAGCTGTGGGAAGAAGGAAGGTAGGGCCCTCCGCCCGACGTTGGAGCACCCCAGTCGGAAAGGGTCCGAAGGCCCAGACCCACATGGCTGCGGGCAGGTCGCGGCTGGCCGGCTCTGACCCGGAAGGGGCCGAATGCCACCTGGGGAGCTGTCCAGTTTCCTTCCCCTGAGGGCTGCCGCGAAAAAACCCAAACAAACGCCCTCCAGAAGCCACAATAAATCGCCTAGTCTTTGTATTATGCCGCACAATGATTAAACACAATTAATATTTTGCCCATAGAAATTGTGGGAAGTAAGGGCCTTCCCACTGAGCTGTAATCCAGCTTTTTACTGTTGGTGAGGTAATAACCTCAGGGTTTAGGGCGCTAATGGTGAGGACTATAAAAATGACCTGTTCGCGTTACAAGAGGATTCCTTTCCTTTTTATGAACAAGTGCCTCCAGACCTACTCTAACTGTCCAGCCGGACAGCACCACATGGGTGGTGCCGCTGCCTTCGGCCCGGGTCATGATCCCTCCACGGGCAATTCAAAAGACGGGACAAGGGACGCCTGGGTGGCTCAGTCGGTTAAGCCGCTGCCTTCGGCCCCGGTCATGATCCCAGGGTCCTGGGATTGAGTCCCGCAGCGGGCTCCCTGCTCAGCGGGGAGCCTGCCTCTCCCTCTCTCTCCCTGTCAATTAAAAAAAAAAAAAAAAGACGGGGCAAAATCATTCTTTGGCCTTTGCCCCTTGTCACCTGTTACGCACGCGCACATGCCATCTTTGTGCTTCCAGGCACTTAATGGCATCAGCCTCTTTACATTTCTCAGACCAGAAACCTCAAAGTCCTATTCAAATCCTCCTTCTTCTCCCTCACTCGTCACACCGTTTAGTAACAAATTCTGTTGGATCTGCAAATCGTCTGTCTCACCTCTTAAATTGGTCCCAGTGCTCCCTCTCCTCCCTTCCACAGCATCTGTCTGGACCTTTGCAATACCCTCTTAACTTTTCTTATTTCCATCTCTCTCTCCTCCATTCTACCTCCTGCTGCCGGTTTTCCTCCTAAGACAGACATCGATGATAAGGCTGCTACCCTGTTCGATGATCTTTACACATCTTTATTACATTAAGATCCAACTCCTCCGCCTAGCGTTTAAGGCCCTCCACACTAGATTCTCTTCCTATTTGCCAGGCCCTCTGTCCTATCTTGTTGAATTGAAGCTCTCAAAACAATAACGTTAAGCTATTAATCTCTTCATGAGAATTTCTTGTAGCTTTCATTTTGTATGTAGGGAGAACGGAGGCATAGAGAAGTTAAGTTACTGCCCAGACAAGGGTTATTCTCCAATTGGGTGGGGGTGGCTTTATTTTTTGTCTTTTGTTTCTTGTTTTCCAGTGCATTGTAATAACTACTGGAGTAGTGTTTTTCACTGGGAGTCATGAGGCATCATGTGGTGTCAGTGTAGTGTGATGAAGTGTCAGGAGGAATGTTCTGGTAATTTGTTGCTGATGAAAAGTGCCAATATTTCCTAATATTTCCTATTTTGTTTTTGGATTGAAGGTAATGCCTGTAGAGCTCTGCTTCCTAGATGGAGAGAGGAGTGAAGCTACAACTAATGAGCAGGATTTGCGTACAACTGAGAGGAGAGGAAGTGTGTCCTGTGGACAAAAGTTGAGAAGTCCCACCTAGGACCACCTAAATGTCTCTGGTCATTAACCAAGGGTTTCAACACTTAAGCCAAGTCCGGAAACATTGTACAGAAACACTCAAATTATCAAATGTCAAAACTTAGAAATCACTAGTTAAAAACAAGTTTTAAAATACGAGTAGCCAAATAAAATTATCAACAAAGGCATTTAGTAATTACAGCAGTTAAAATCAATGGCTGAAAACTCACATGAATAGAGAACCCAACCTTGAAATAATAAAGTTATTCATTAATACCTGAGCCTACCTATCTGGGTAAAGGTCACAAACTATATTTTGTAAATAATAAGAAGGAATTATCAGTAAACGTATACTAACAACTATTAAAAAGGCAGTTTCAGAATTTAAGGAATATCAAAGGAAAAGAAATTAAAACAAGCTCACACAACAGATTTTTCTGCTACTTATAAGATAAATCAAGAAGATATTAAAACTGAACCACTTCTCTAGTACTTTTTTTTTTTAAGATTTATTTATTTTAGAGAGAGAGACACACACATAAGTGGGAGGGACAGAGGAAGAGAAAATCCCAAGAAGGCTCCACACCAAGCATGGAGACTGACATGGGGTTTGATCCCAGGACCCTGAGATCCTGACCTGAGCTGAAACCAAGAGTCAGATGCTTAACCGACTGTGCCACCCAGAAGCCCCTTCCTTAGTACCTTTAACCAAATAATCAATTTTCATTTTGTTTTAATAGATTTTTATGAAATTGCCTACTTCTATATAAATTTCATGAGCAAATTGTGTTGAATCACAATCTGATTATTTCATAGATTTAGCTACATGAAAATAAAATACTACAATTGGGAGTAGACACCCAACAGTGTGCTTCAAAAACAAATGTATTGGAAAATTTTAGAGAAAAGTAAACTTTTAGAGAATAATAAATAAGTCACTTCTAAGTTTTGAAAATCAAAAAATGTATTTGCTTTGAACATTTTTGTCAAACAAAAACCGAGTTTTTTTTCTAGAAGAAAAAATAAAAAAATATGAAATGGTGATTATTTAGTTACATTTAGCAGAAAACTGTTTAATTCCTTTTATCACATTCTGATCAAAGAAGGTTTCACCAAAATGTATTTTTACCAACTCCTCAGTTCCTCAAGTTCTAGGTCATTTTTTGTTTTGGACAACCTTTAGGTCCCAATTCTTGCCTCCTCCCTGGGAGTTATGTTACAACAAAATTCTCTACAGGAAGATTGCTGAACTCTGTTTTTTCCAATTATGTCAATCAGGATGTGTTTACCTGCATGTAACAGAAAACATCAATTTGAATAAACTGAGCAGTATAGAAATTTATGCGCTCACAACAAAAAAATCAAGAAATAAGAAGTCTCTAGGCATAGTATAGATCTTCCTCACTTTATGGTGGTGTTACAGTCTGATAAACCCATTGCAAGTTGAAAATATCATAATTAAATATGCATTTAATACACTTAATGTATTCAACATCATAGCTTAGCCTAGCCCACCTTAAACATGCTCAGAACACTTATATGAGCCTACGGTTGGGCAAAATCATCTAGCACAAAGCCTATTGTACAATAAGTGTTGAATATCTCATGTATTCATTGAATTCTGTACTGAAAGTGAAAAACAGAAAGGTTGCATGGGTACAGAATGGTTGTAAGTGTATTGGTTGTTTACCTTTGTGATTGCATGGCCTACTGGGAGCTGTGGTTCATTGCCAATGTCTAGCAATAGTAGCTCTGACAAAATGAATCACTTATAATCCAGCACTTGGAGATAATCACTGTTCATATTTTGGTAAATAAGCCTTTAAATGTTTTCCCATGCATATGCCTCATCTAGTATTTTTTATTTTTTTAATTTTATTGATTTATTTAGAGAGAGAGAGAGAGAGAGATTGAGTGTGCATGAATGGGGGGTGGGCGCAGAGGCAGAGGGAGAGAGGATCTCAAGCAGACCATGCTGAGCAAGGAGCCCAACTCGGGGCTTGATCTCACGACCCTGAGATCATGACCTGAGCCAAAATCAAGAGTTGGACCCTTAACCTACTGAGTCATCCAGGTGCCCCCCTCATCTACTATTTTTTTTAAAAGATGTATTTATTTATTTGAGAGAGAGAAAGAACGCGGTGGGGAGGGGCAGAGGGAGAGGGAGAGAGGATCTCAGGCAGACTCGGCACTGAGTGCAGAGCCAAACGCAGGGCTCAATCCCAGGACCCTGAGGTCACAACCCGAGCAAAAACCAAGAGTCGGATGCTCAACTGACTGTGCCACCCAAGTGCCCCCCTCATCTAGTATTTTTATTGACATAATCAAGATCATGTCTGATAATATTACATCATATTATTAGATATATTTCTATTCTTCAGCATTAATTTTAATAACTGTATAATAATATTCTATCAGCTAGATGTATCAATGCATTTAACCAAACCCCATTGTTTGAAATTGACATTGTTTGTATTTTGGTTTGTTACTTGAAAACAAAAAAGTATAAAACACATCGTTTTTTTAAATTTCTTTTTTTTAACATTTTAAAAATTTAAATTCTTTTAATTAACATATAATGTATTATTGGTTTCCGAGGTACAGGCCTGCGATTCATCAGTCTTATATAATACCCAGTGTTCATTACATCACATGCCCTCCCTAATGTCCATCACCCAGTTACCCCATCCCTCCACCCCCCTCCCCTCCAGCAACCCTCAGTTGTTTCCTATGATTAACAGTCTCTTATTGTTTGTCTCCCTCTCTGGTTTCGTATTGTTTCATTTTTTCCTCTCTTCCCCTATGAGCCTCTGTTTTATTTCTTAAAAAAACATCTATCGGTGAGATCATGTGATAATTGTCTTTCTCTGATTGACTTATCTCACTTAGCATAATACCCTCTAGTTCCATCCACGTCATTGCAAATGGCAAGATTTCATTTTTTAATGGTTGAGTAATAGTCCATTATATATATATATATCTATATATATATATAGATATACACCACTTCTTCTTTATCCATTCATCTGTCGATGGACATCCGGGCTCTTTCCATAGTTTGGCTATTGTGGACATTGCTGCTATAAACACTGGGGTGCAGGTGCCTCTTCGAATCACTACATTTGTATCTTTAGGGTAAATACCCAGTAGTGCAATTACTGGGTTGTAGGGTAGCTCTAGTTTCAACTTTTTTTTTTTTTGACACTGGTTGAAACACAACATTTTATTACTTTTATGTACAGAAAATTCAACAGCGTCCACTCAGCCCAGTTTGGTGGCCAGTTCTTTAGCCTTTGCCTTTTCCAGCTTGGCAATGCGAGCCACAGACTTCGGGCCCAGGACGTTGCCTCCCCAGTGGCGGCGGATCTCGTCGTATCTGTCATTGTAGTTGGTCCTGATGGCCTCCACCAGCTTTGCCAGGGGTCCTTTGTCTCCCGAGTTGACCTGTGTGAAGGCAACAGTGGTGCAGGTCTTCCTGTGGACCAGACGGCCCAGCCTGGCCTTCCCCTTGATAATGCAGTAGGGAACCCCCATCTTACAGCACAGGGCAGGCAGGAAAACCACCAGCTCAATGGGATCCACATCATGTGCAATCACTACCAGCTGAGCCTTCTTGTTTTCCACCAAGGTGGTGACAGTGTTAACCCCAGCTCGAAGGACAGGTGGCCTCTTAGTGGGGACATCCCCTTTGCCTGCAGCTTTCTTCTCAGCCCGGGCCAACAATCTCTGCTTCTTCTCCTGCTTTGTCTCTGGTCTGTACTTGTGCGACAGCTTAAGCAGTTGAGTAGCTGTCTGGCGGTCCAAGGCCTGGGTGAACTGGTTAATTGCAGGAGGCACTTTTAGACGTTTATAGAGAATAGCCCTTTGCCATTGCAGCGGGATGTAGCGGGGCCATTTGACAAAGCAGGTGAGGTCCCTTTTGGGCTGGATGTCCTGTCCGATGCCAAAATTCTTGGGCCTCTTCTTGAACAGGGGATTGACCACCTTCTTGGCCTCCTGCTTCTTCACGACAGCAGGGTCCGGGGCCATCTTCTTCCCCTTCACCTTCTTCCCTTTCGGCATCTTGGGTTGCTGGAGGAGAGCTATTTTCAACTTTTTGAAAATTCCATACTGTTTTCCAGAATGGCTGCACCAGCTTGCAGTCCCATCAACAGTGTAGGAGAGTTCCCCTTTCTCTGAATCCTCACCAACATCTGTCATTTCCTGACTTGTTAATTTTAGTCATTCTGACTGGTGTGAAGTGGTATCTCATCGTGGTTTTGATTTGTATTTCCCTGATGCCGAGTGATGTTGAGCATTTTTTCATGTGTCTCTTGGCCATTTGGATGTCTTCTTTGGAGAAATGTCTGTTCGTGTCTTCTGCCCATTTCTTGACTGGACTTTCTGTTCTTTTGGTGTTGGGTTTGATAAGTTCTTTATAGATTTTGGATACGAGACCTTTATCTGATATGTCATTTGCAAATATCTTCTCCCATTCGGTCAGTTGTCTTTTGGTTTTGTCGACTGTTTCCTTTGCTGTGCAAAAGCTTTTTATCTTGGTGAAGTCCCAGTGGTTCATTTTTGTCTTTGTTTCCCTTGCCTTTGGAGACATGTCTAGCAAGAAGTTGCTGCAGCTGAGGTCGAAGAGTTTGCTGCCTGTTTTGATGGATTCCTGTCTCACATTTAGGTCTTTCATCCATTTTGAGTCTATTTTTGTGTGCGGTGTAAGGAAATGGTCCAGTTTCATTCTTCTGCATGTGGCTGTCCAATTTTCCCAACACCATTTGTTGAATCCTTTTTTTTTTTTAAAGATTTTATTTATTTACTTGAGAGAGAGAGTGAGAAAAAGAACACAAGCAGGGGGAACAGCAGAAGGAGAAGCAGGCTCCCCACTGAGCGGGGAGCCCAATGAGGGACTTGATCTCAGGACCCCGGGATCATGACCTGAGCCAAAGGCAGATGCTTCACCGACTAAGCCACCCAGGTGCCGTAAAGATACATGTTTTAATTAACTTTGCCTTTTAAGTTTTACGGTATGATGTTGACACCATAAGTTTTTAAATTTAATATACTTAGATCTATCCCTCTTCTCCTTTAGCCTTCTATTTCAGTGATAATACCAAGAAAGACCCTACCTATCCCAAGTACATAAATATCCACAATTTTTTTTTCTAGTAAGTTTTTAGATTGAAAGTTACTGACTTAAGTTAATGGACCACATCAGATGAGCAAAAATAAATTTGTCAATCTTATTGCTCCTTGATCCTCCTTTTAACTTCAGAGTTAAAAAAGCAAACCACACTGTATTTAAATAAATCAATAAACAAGCAAACAACACAGACACCATATATAGAAGATCAAAAAAATAAATAAATAAAAGTCATGTCTCAGGAGAGTGAGGGTGGAAAAGTCAATGTTCCAGAGATGAAAATTACTCTTAGGGAAACAATCAGCTCCCACTTTCCTGGGATTCAGATCTGGGAATCAGTACCAGTAGTGAACTAGCTAAACTAATCTTGACCATAGTGCCTGAGGGCCAAGAGAAAAGGTAACATAATCTCTACAGAACCCTGATCCCAGAGCACATGCAGATTTATTGATTAATGTCAGTACCTCTAATTCTTTTTGGAAGAATTCCATTTAGAAGCCAAAGATCATTACACTGAAGTCTAGCACGCTTTCTTTTGCCTATTTTAAACATGAGTTGATAAGGATAGAGACTTTGCTCCATGCCTAGAACCAAAGCAGCACATATATTATGGTTAAATCATTTCTAAGTCGTATTTCAGTATTGATAATTTGATGACCTCATTCCTCCATCAGAGAGCTGCAGTAGAAGCAAAAGACAGAAACCTGCAAGAAATACAGGGAAGTGCCTAACCCATGACACTCATAGGTAGCCAGAAAAATTAAAGTAATATTAAAATAATTCAAGATTTCCCACCCCCATAGTCCCAGATGTTAAATGCTTTAGGAGAAGGGAAACCAAGCTGTGTTTAGACATATATTCTTTCATCTTTTGTAATATTCCATTATCTCACCTGAGGATTCAGGCCCTACAGGAAAAGCAGAAATAAAGAGTGCAAATCTTTCAAACAATTTTTGAAATAAAACATCTAGTGTAATGACGTTATTTGCATTCTAGGCACAGTAGAGCAGCTAAGAACCCTACTGTTTATTACTTGTCAGAAGACTTCTACCCAGACATCGTTCTGACTTTTTTTAAGTCAGAAAACTTTCAGACATCTAAAATACTGGGGCGCTGGAGTGAGTGGCTCAGGCGGTTAAGTGTCTGCCTTCGGCTCAGGTCATGATCCCAGGGTCCTGGGTTGGAGCCCCTCATCGGGCTCCCTGCTCAGCGGGGAGCCTACTTCTCACTCTCCCTCTACCTGCCTCTCTCTCTCTCTGTGGGTGTCAAATAAATAAAATCTTCAAAAAAAAAAAGAGTCTTTTTTAAAAAAATCTAAAATACTTAATTTACAAAAATTACATTTTACTCAGATTTTCAAGAACATACCTATTATGCAACATAAGGTAGAGCTGTGTTTTTTTAGATCATACAAAAAAAGGATTTTTTAAAAGATTTTATTTATTTATTTGAGAGAGAGAGAATGAGAGATAGAGAGCACGAGAGGGAAGAGGGTCAGAGGGAGAAGCAGACTCCCTGCTGAGCAGGGAGCCTGATGCGGGCAGGACTCGATCCCGGGACTCCAGGATCATGACCTGAGCTGAAGGCAGTCGCTTAACCAACTGAGCCACCCAGGCGCCCACAAAAAAAGAATTTTAAAAGATTTAACAAAATTGTTGGATGCTGCGTTAACCATTTTGTTATTTTTTATTTTTTTAAAGATTTTATTTATTCATGAGAGACAGAGAGAGAGAGAGGCAGAGGGAGAAGCAGGCTCCCAAGGAGCAGGGAGCCCGATGAGGGACTCGATCCCAGGACTCTGGGATCATGACCTGAGCCGAAGGCAGACGCTTAACCATCTGAGCCACCCAGGTGCCCTCTTTGTTTTTTATTTTTTTAAAGATTTTATTTCTTTATTTGACAGAGACACAGTGAGAGAGGGAACACAAGCAGGGGGAGTGGGAGAGGGAGAAGCAGGCTTCCCGCGGAGCAGGGAGCCCGATGCGGGGCTCGATCCCAGGACCCTGGGATCATGACCTAAGCTGAAGGCAGACGCTTAACGACTGAGCCCCCCAGGCGCCCTGACATAGATGGTTTCTATCATTTTTCCAATACCAGATGAGGTTTCCTGGATGAAATTTCAGTTTGGTAGTTGCATTGAGCACCTTTTTTTTTTTTTTAAGATTTGTTTGGGAGAGAGAGAGAGAGAGAGAGCATGAGTCAGGGAAGGGGCAGAGGAAGAGGGAGAGACTCTCAAGGCGACTCCCTGCTGAGCTGGAGCACAGAGTCTGACGCAGGGCTCTATCTCGCGGTCCTGAGACCATCACTTGAGCTGAAATCAAGAGCTGGTGCCCAACCAACTGAGCCACCCAGTGCCTCTGGATTGAGCCCTCTTATGTGCAACATTGAGTGAGGTACTGCAGCTTAAAAAAAAGTTTCGTGGGACTATTAACAGGTTTCCATAAACATGCTTAATTTTTAAAAATTTAATTTTTTTAAGTAATCTCTATCCCCAACATGGGGTTCAAACTCACGACCCAGAGATCAAGAGTCACATGCTCCTCCAACTGAGCTAGCCGGTGCCCCTATAAACATGCTTTATAAGGCATTAATTATAAATGTGCTCTGCCAGATCTTTTTTTTTTTAAGATTTTATTTATTTATTTGAGAGAGAGAGAGAGCACATGAGAGGGGGGAGGGCCAGAGGGAGAAGCAGACTCCCTGACGAGAAGGGAGCCTGATGTGGGACTCGATCCAAGGACACCGGGATCATGACCTGAGCTGAAGGCAGTCGCTAAACCAACTGAGCCACCCAGGAGCCCGTGCTCTGCCAGATCTTACCCGATGTGCTTTTTAAGGAGAAAGGTCAGAATAAAGTGAAATTGTCCCTTTACACATATATCTCTGAAAGTAAATAGCAATTGCCAAGGGCTGGGCAGGGCTGGGGCAGAAATAGGGAGTGACTGCTAATGGGTATGTGGTATCTTTCTACAGCGATGAAAATGTTCCGGAATTGGATAGTATTGATGGTTGCACATGGTGAATGTACTAAAACCACTGAATAGTGTACTTTAAAGGAGGTCAGTTTCTAGTATGTGAATTATATCTCAATTAGAAAAAAAGAATGAAGTGACTTTGGGGAATTACTTTCTTAGGAGTTTATAGACACAGTTTTAAAGAAGATATTTCAAAAGGTCATTGCATTCTTTTCTGAAAAGTATCTGCATGTTTGCATAAAGGAGAATCAGTAATCTATACAAGCCCCATGCCTTGTTTGGAAAACCTGCTGTCTCACCCTCCTGCTTTAATCTTTCTAGGAGTAGCTTATCCATTTATTTAGGATCAAAGGGTAGCTGGGCAAGAACCATTGTCCAGCAAAGATTATTGGGGTTAAGTCCCAGGAAGCCTGGAAGGGGGCCTCAACCTCTGCCACAGGAGTCCCAAGAAAGGAAATATACAGGGTTCAGGGAATGATTCTAGCTCCCAGAGCAAAAGGCCTAGAAATACCCCGTGGAGTCTCAGTCATAGGCCCTGGAAACCCCCTTCTATTTGTCCCTTTGGTACCGTTGCTCAGACATAACTGGGCCCAAGAGTTCCAGAAACACGAAGCTTTCCAATTCAGGAGTGGGTGTGAACAGTGTTTGGTCATTGTGTTCCACAGAGAATAAAATGGCAGGTCCAGGAAGCCCTTTGGTTTATGGTGCTAATTTTCCTCTCATTATAGTGAGTAAAGACTCAAAGTTAGTCTGGTCTAGAAAGGGGATCCGGCCAGATTTTGGTATGTGTAGGTAGTGTAAGGTCCTTCTCTGATCTCACTGCCTGAACTGACTTCTCATCTTTGCCGCTCCCAATCTTAGTCACCCTTCAAGATTGGTCAAGGAGTGTCCTCCATTACCACTCTCTCTTTACCTGTAATGGTTGAGAAAGGATGTGGACTCTGGGGATAGTCTCCTGTGTTCAGATGCTGGCTCTGTGACTTGTAACTGTGAGCGAGCCATTTTCTCTCTCTGCGTGTTTCCTCATACATAACAATACATAGTCTTTGGAGTCAGACTTCCTGAGTGTGAATCTAAGCTTTGCCATTTAACTATTGTGGAGCCTTGAATATTTTCCTAACCGGTTTTGTTCTTTTTTCTTTTAGGATTTATTTATTTGAAAGAGAGAAAGCAGGAGCAGGAGGTGCAGAGGGAGAGGGAGCGAGAGAATCTCCAGCAGACTCCCTGCTCAGCGCAGAGCCCGATGTGGGGCTCGATCTCATGACCGTAAGATCATGACCTGAACTGCAGTCAAGAGTCAGAGACTCGGGCGCCTGGGTGGCTCAGTTGGTTAAGCGACTGCCTTCGGCTCAGGTCATGATCCTGGAGTCCTGGGATCAAGTCCCGCATCAGGCTCCCTGCTCGGCGGCGAGTCTGCTTCTCCCTCTGACCCTCCCCCCTCTCATGTGCTCTCTCTCTCTCTCAAATAAATAAATAAAATCTTAAAAAAAAATTAAAATAAAAAAAAGAGTCAGAGACTCAATCAACTGAGCAACCCAGACTCCCCAAGGTTTCCCTTTCTTTAAAATGGGGATAATAAATAACATGTACCTCTATCTTAAAGGGTTTGAGGAGGTTTAAAATAATCCATATACAGCATATGGAGGAGTATCTGACATGTGGCAAAAACTGAGATGTTATAATGATATTGTTATCATTTTCTTAGAACTACCTATCCCACTCTGGATAAGTGGGTCCCCCAAAGCCATGTGTCTATCATGGATAGTAAACCCGTGTTACAACTGACTGGACCAGAGGAGAACAGCTGGCTCAAACTGGCTGAGCCAATCAGATTCCTCTGCTTAAGAATTTTAGCAGGGGAGGGGCACCTGGGTGGCTAGGTCAGTTGAGTGCCAGACTCTTGAATTCGGCTCAGGTGGTGATCTCAGGGTTGTGGGACCGAGCTCCACGCTGGACTCTGCATTCAGCAGGGAGTCTGCTTGAGGGTTCTCTCGCTCTCTCTCTCCCTCTCCCTCTGCCCTCCCTTCCTTCCACTCTCTTTTTTTAAAAAAAAAAGAATTTTAGGGATGCCTGGGTGGCTCAGTTGGTTAAGCGTCTGCCTTCAGCTCAGGTCATGATCCCGGGGGTCCTGGGGTCGAGCCCTGCATCGGGCTCCCGGCAGAGCGGGGAGCCTGCTTCTCCCTCTCCCTCTGCCTACCACTATGCCTACTTGTGCTCTCTATCTATCTGTCCAATAAATAAATAAAATCTTAAAAAAAATAAAAAATAAAAAAAAATTTTAGCAGGGATGAAAAAAGAAATTTTAGCAGAGACATGTAGAGACAGAGTTGGAAGCTGAGTCACTTTAATGGCAGGGCTTATTGTAAGATACAAGGACACCAGAATACTGCTGCTGAGGTTCCTGGTGCTGCTCTGACCCTTTCCCTTTAAGAAGTCTTATGATTTGACTTCTCTTTGTATTGAGTGAAATACTCCAGTACTTTTCTAGTAATATTTCCCTTTTTGATGAAGCTTTTGGTTACTTGTAAAAAAAAAAAAGTTTCAGGGCGCCTGGGTGGCTCAGTTGGTTGGGCGGCTGCCTTTGGCTCTCGTCATGATCCTGGAGTCCTGGGATTGAGCCTCACATCGAGCTCCTTGCTCGGTGGGGAGCCTACTTCTCCTCGTCTCTCTACTCCCCCTGCTTCTGCTCTCTCATTCACTCTCTCTCGATCTCAAATAAATAAATAAAATCCTAAAAAAAAGTTTCAGTTAATACTACTATATGTACTTTTGTATTAGTTATTATGTGTGTGTGTATGTGTGTGTATCAAGTTTAGTGGTTAAGAGCTGTATTAGTTAAGATCATGCTAGGTGCTTTAATAGAAAAACCCAAAACCTAAATGGTGTAACCCTGTGTGATTTATTTCTTACTTATGCAAAATGTATTCAGTAATAGGGGAGAGTTTGGGAGTGGATTCCCTGCTGTATGTAGATATTCAGGAACTCCGTCCCCTCCCATCTTCTGGTTCTGCCATCCCTTTTAGGACAGCCATGAAGGTCACAGAATTCAGAGAATCTGTAAACTGGATGGGAAAGAAATTTACATCTTTATTTTCTGTAGCTTTTATTGTAGGCAACAAACCACAGTAGTACTCATGACTTTGCCACCAAAAGAAATCACAGATTTTCATGTTATATTACAGATGTTACAAAATCTTGAAATAATGTTTATACTCACCACTATTTAAAAGTTATGATAGTTACTAGACTTACCACTAGTTCTAATTATTTAATGTGTTAATAAAAATCCATATGATATTATATCACAATTAAAAAAATTCCAATACCTATATTTCAATATGAATTGTTTTCTTTATAATCCTATTTTATGCATTTAAAACATTATTCTGGAATTCTACAAAATACTTGACTGATACTCCTCAAAAGTACCTGTCAAAGGTCATGAAAAAAAGGGAAAACACGGGTGCCCGGCTGGCTTAGTCAGAAGAACATGTGACTCTTGACCTTAGGGGCATGGATTTGAGCCCCACATTTGGTGTAGAGATTACTAAAAAAAAAATAGTAAACTTAAAAAAAAAAAGGGAAATACAGACACTGTCACAGATCAAAGGACACTGAGAAGACTGACACTGAGAAGACTTTTTTTTTTAAGATTTTATTTATTTAGGGGCGCCTGGGTGGCTCAGTCGGTTAAGCGACTGCCTTCGGCTCAGGTCATGATCCTGGAGTCCTGGGATCGAGTCCCGCATCGGGCTCCCTGCTCAGCGGGGAGTCTGCTTCTCCCTCTGACCTTCTTCCCTCTCATGCTCTCTCTCTACCATTCTCGCTCTCAATTAAAAAAAAAATCTAAAAAAATATTTTATTTATTTCTTTGTCAGAAAGAGAGCAAAAGCAGGGAGAGCGGCAGGCAGAGGGAGAAGCAGGCTCCCTGCTGAGCAAAGCACCCTGATGTGGGACTTGATTCCAGGACCCTGGGATCGTGACCTGAGCTGAAGGCAGAAGCTCAACAGACTGAACCACCCAGAGATCCCAGACACTAAGAAGACTTAACAATTAAGTACTACATGGTATCTTGGATTAGATCCTGGAACAGAAAAAGGACATTAATGGAAAAATGAGCTCAATCTGAATAAAGTCTGGAGTTTAGTTAATGATAATATACTAATATTGGTTTCTTAGTTTTGGCAAATGTACCTCAGTAATGTAAGATGATAAGATTGGAGGACACTGAAACCGAGTGGGGAATATAAGAAAATTCTCTCTACTATTGTAATGGACTGAATGTTTATGTCCCCCACCCCCACCACCCAAGCCATATGTTGAAATCTTAGAGCCCCATGTGATGGTATTGAGAGGTGATTAGTGCCTCCCATGAATGGGATTAGAGTCCTTATAGAAGAGGCCCCAGAGAGACCCCTCACCCCTTCTGCCATGTGAAGTTACAGTAAGAAGACATCTGTCTATAAGGAAGCGAGCTCTCACCAGACACTGAAACTGCTAGTGCCTTGGTCTTGGACTTCTCAGCCTCCAGAATTGTGTGAAATAAATTTCTGTTGTTTATAAGCCATCCAGTCTATGATATTTCATTATAGTGGCCCAAATGGACTAAGACACTATCTTTGCAACTTCTCTGTAAATCTAAACGTATTCCAAAATAAAAAGTTTATTAAAAACGGGGTAGGTTGTGCCTGGGTGGCTCCATTAGTTAAGTATCTGACTCTTGATTTCGGCTCAAGTGATGATCTCAGGGCCATGAGATCAAGCCCCAAGTTGGGCTCCACACTCAGAGGGGAGTCTGCTTGAGATTCTCTCTCTCCTTCTTCCGCTGCCCTCCCCCTGCTCTCTCTCTCTCTCTCAAATAAATAAATAAATAAAATCTTAAAAAAAAAAGAAAAACAACCATGATTCTGAAAAGGGATTCAGGTATCCATGGCACAGAAGGATAATGCCTGCCCTAGAGCCTCAGATGCGATTGCACAAGGGCAGAGAGAGCTTCAGATCAAGTGGGAAGCTTCTGTGGGCCAGGCCTGGTGGTAGGAACAGCTCTTCTGCTACGTTCAGTCACACGGTCTGTCCTGACACAAGAAGGTCTGGGAAATGACAGTAACTCCCGGACTGGGCAGCAAGTCTGCACTGTGGAAGGGCACACAACTCAGCTAGCCACCTACCATGTGAGTTCTGGCAGGGGAGTTATGGACTTCCTGTCTCTCAGTCAGGATTCTAACAGGAAACAGATGTCACACTCAAGAGATTCAAGGAGGGTTCACTTACAGAGGGGAAAATGTTCAAACGTGAGGTGGCAATAATGCAGGACCAGGGCCAGCAGAACCCAGGCCAGCAGAAGCCCCAAAGGACTGACATCTCGAGGGCGGGAAGTCAGCCATCACAGTAGCATAGTAAGGAGTCCTTAATGGATCCTCAACAAATAGTTTTAATTAAGTTGCAATAAAATGGAATGAAAAAGCTGGGAAATATATTATAAAGCCAGGCTGGCCTTAAGCAGAAAATTTCAAGAATAACTTCTATAAGTGCAAATACTTGAATCAGACAGAGCTCATTTGAGTTCTAGCTTCTCCACTTTTTTTTATAGTTTTGAAAAATAGATTTTTATTTACTTATTTGAGAGAGAGAATGAGATGGGGGAGTGGGAGAGGGAGAAGCAGATTCCCTGCCGAGGAGGGAGCCTGATGCAGGACTTGATCCCGGGACTCCAGGATCATAACCTGAGCTGAAGGCAGTCGCTTAAGCAACTGAGCTACCCAGGGGCCCCAGCTTCTCCACTTCTTAATAAAATAGGACTTGCTTCTGTAAATATTAAAATATCGACTATAAATACATTCCTAAGTTTTATTTATTTATTTATTTATTTATTTTTAAAAAGATTTTGTTTATTTATTTGAGAGAGAGCACATGAGAGGAGGGAGGGTCAGAGGGAGAAGCAGACTCCCTGCTGAGCAGGGAGCCTGATGCGGGACTTGATCCTGAAACTCCAGGATCATGACCTGAGGCGAAGGCAGTCTCTTAACCAACTGAGCCACCCAGGCGCCCCATTCCTAAGTTTTATTACCTATCTTTCCATCTCTGGCCTGAGCCTTGAGGCTGACTGCCCCAGAGCAAGAGAGAGCAGTCACTTGCCCTTTGTTGCAGGATACTTGGCTGATGGAGGAGTTCGAACATAGAGCTCCCTTGACTGTAAACAAGAGATTCCTGCCTGCTCCTAAGGCCCTGCTGGGTGGGAGGCTGGAGTGGAGAGGGAGACAGTGTCTCCAGCCCTCTTCAGCCCTGACGGGGGAGAAGGGAAAGCAAGAGAAGAGCGGGGCATAGATAGACACTCCGGTCCTGATTTCCTCTCTTCAGAGTTTAGGTCTGAAGGGAATAGGGGCATCAGACTCACGGACGCATGTGCTGGTAATAGGGAGACACTCCTGTTCTTTTTTTTTAAAGATTTTATTTATTTGACAGAGAGAGACACAGTGAGAGAGGGAACACAAGCAGGGGGAGTGGGAGAGGAAGAAGCAGGCTTCCCACAGAGCAGGGACCCCGATGCGGAGCTCGATCCCAGGACCCTGAGATCATGACCTGAGCTGAAGGCAGACGCTTAACAACTGAAACACCCAGGTGCCCCCCGCCCTTTTTTAAGTAGACTGGGCATGGAGCCTGAGCTCAATGCATGGCTTGAACTCACAACCCTGAGATCAAGAGTTGGATGCTTAACCAAGTGAGCCACCCAAGCACCCCAAGACACTCTTGTTCTTGATCAGTTTGAGGACTCTGAGATGAGTTGTCCGAAAGGCTGCCCCATGCTAACCTGGCAGTTCAGCCCTATCCGGCAGAGAGAAGTCTTGAGGTAGCTTTCCTTGCAATATGGTCGAGGCCCAGAAGTTTCCCCACTCCTCAGCCCTTCCTCAAAGTCAGAAGAGAGCTAAGTTGAGAGGGGAAGACCCGCAGGTCTTCCATGTGTAAGGCACCTAGCAGATATTTAATATGTTAGCTACTTTTAGAGATATTCTGAGGATTCAGACAAAACTTTGAAAAGGTCTATACAATGCTTTCTCCATTCCTAGAAATCGTAGAACAGAAGAGATCCTACCCCCGCTCCCCCCTTCCTGTCTCCATCCTTCCTCCACCCCACACCCCACCCTTGCCCCAGCTGGGATGATTTTGGTCTGAGCCTTCCCAGAAGCAGAGAGTTGGGCCAAACGACCTCTTGAGGTTTCTTTCTGCTTTTTGACAGCAAATGTATTGAATTATTCACTCTTTTGTATTCTACAACCACATTTTTTAGTCACTTCTCTGACCTTGCTATTTACACAATTTCCTTTGCCTTGCAGTTTCTAAAAAGGAAAGCCAGAACACGTGCATCCCCATTTTAAAGGCATATTGGCAGCATCCATTAAATTCTAAATTATTAAAGATAATTATCTCCCCCTCGCATTTAATGAACCCATACCCTGCATAAACTTGCTATGAGAGGGTCTCAAAAATTTGGGTGAAGACCACCATCACCTGCCACAGGATTCACCACAAGACGGCAATTGCAGTAATTGTAAAGGTCTGGTCTGGGGCAGGAGTGTGGTGCCCTCGAGGAGGTGAGAGACGTTCCGTCTGGCTGGTGGATCCGTGAGGGGCTGTGGAGGAAGTATTCGCCAAACCCTCTTCTTTTTTTCCCTGGCTCCTCAAAGAGACTACATCACCCAGACCCCATAGAGATAGGAGCAGCTGTGTGACTAAGTCAAATAGGATGTGAGTGAAAAAGATGTGCACAGGGCTGCTTGTAGAAAACCTCTTTTATGATTGTATTAGTTTTCCTCCTGCTTCTGTGACAAATTACCAGACTTAGTTACTTAAAACAACACGGTTTTGTTCTCTTACTTCTAGTGGCTGTGAGTCAGAAATCAGTTTCCCTGGGCTAAAGTCAGGGTGCTCACAGAGCTGGTTCTTCCTGGGAGATTTAGTGGGGAATCCATTTCCTTGCCTTTTTTAGCTTCTGGAGGCTGCCTGGGCATGCTCTGGCTCATGGTCCCTTCCTCACCCCAACATCTTTGATCCTCACATCTTCTTCCTCCTCTGACCTTGCCTCCCTCTTATGAGGACTCTAGCGATTACATTTAGGGACCACCCAGATAATCCAGGATAATCTCGCCATCTCAAGATCCTTAATCACATCCACAAAGTCCTGTTTGCAATGTAAGATAACATTCTCAGAGTCTAGAGATTAGGACATGGACATCTTTGGGGACTTGTATTCAGCCTACTGCAGTGATCCTCCTACTTGGTCTTTCCACACCTGCAGAGAACTATGAAGCCAAAAGAGATGGGAAAGTCCCATAAGCTGAGTGACTGGCTAGAACACAGTTCTCCTGCTGACTACACTGAACTGTGAAATGAGCGAGAAAAATCTTCTTGGTGTGGTGAGCCACTGTGGTTGACTGAATTATTGGCCCCGATATTTTAACCACTGCCCCCCATGTCAACACCTTTGCAAAGGCCTCGTTGTGGTCAGAGTGTACTTCCTGGCCCTTTGACTTTGGGCTTGACAATATGACTTGCTTTGGCTGGTAGCATGTGAGTGGAGGTACCTGACAGCATGCTCGGGCCTTAAAGGTCACTCGCGCATCCGCGTGCTCTCGTTTGCCTCTGCCATTGCCACGGACCTAGTCTAGTGCTTCACAATGGAATGGTTGTTGTTTTACACCAATAAAGGTTAGGATGGCTTACTAGATAGCAAAGATTAACTAATATAACTACTGAGATTTTAATTTGTTTATGACAGGCAGTTCGACTAAAGCAGGGGCTGGGAGGATAACGGAGTCAGGGAGATGGAAGAATAGAATGCCATGGCCAGAGGGGCGCCTGGGTGGCTCAGTCATTAAGCGTCTGCCTTCGGCTCAGGTCATGAACCCAGGGTCCTGGGATCAAGCCCCCCATTGGGCTCCCTGCTCCGCGGGAAGCCTGCTTCTCCCTCTCCCACTCCCCCTGCTTGTGTTCCGTCTCTCACTGTGTCTCTCTCTGTCAAATAAATAAAATCTTAAAAAAAAAAAAAAAAAGAATGCCATGGCCAGAGAGTGGGGCGTTGGAATCTATTATTCCAGTGGAGTAGCACTTCCCGGTGACAGCAAGGTCAGGTTATAACCATGAAGGGAGGGGCTAAAACCACATGGAGGCATTGTCACTTGAGATGAGCAGAGCAAAGAGAATGACAGAACTCGAGTTGACAGAACTTGAGTTGGAATGAAAGACTGACTATAAGCCAAGGGCCTGAGCCACCCCTGAATAAAGGGGGCTGGTTTTGAGACTGGAAAGCTAAACATCAGGTAACTTTGGAAAGAAGAAAATTCAGAAATGCTAGAATGACCCCATGAAGAGTGCGAGGAGTGGGAGACCTCCTCCAAACTTCTGTTGTCTGGAAACCAGGGAAGGGTGAAGCAATTGGGAGGTGATGTCTTACTTGGAAAGATCAGCTGTGCTTGATCTCAGTTGGCTGATTTAGTTCCCCAGAGGAAGAAGGGCAGTGCGGATGGGAAGGCTTCATGAAACCACAAATGTTGTGAGATTATACTGAAGCTTCTGCTGAGTGAACCAAAGCCCTGTGGCACTGGCTGGGTACCTCAACAAGGCCTGAATTAGGTGCAAATGCAAAAGTATCTCCCACTGGCACATTTATTGGATAAATGCTTTTGTATCAATTGGCTCCTTATTTCATAAAATTTAGTATAAGGCATAATGCATGTCAACTATATAATTCAATAATAAATATTAAAAAATAAAAATGGCAAGAGGGGTGCCTGGCTGGCTCCGTCAGTAGAGCATGTGACTCTTGATCTCAGGGTCATGAGTTCAAGCCCCATGTTGGGCATGGAGCCTACTCAAAAAAAATAAAAAAATAAAAAAATAAATAAAATAAAATGTTTTCTCAGGGCACCTGGCTGGTTCAGTTGGTGGAGCATGCGGCTCTTGATCTGGGGGTTGTGAGTTCCCATGTTGGTTTTAGAGATTACTTAAAAATAAAATCTTTATAAATAAATAAATAAATAAATAAATAATAAAAGGGCAAGGAATGGCATGAGAGTATGTTGCATGTCCTTTGTAGAAATCGAGTGTACTAATAATACAATAATAAATGCGCTTGATGTTTGAGTGCTCCTAAAAAGGATCTGGAAGTGCTCAAAAACTTCTTCCTGAAGCTCTAAAGACATCTTGAGGATATTAACTTCATTTTTCACAGTTGCAAAAGCTGCCCTCTGAAACAGACTACAACTTCCTGTCCTCCTTACGGAAGGCACTGCGGTGGCAAAATTCTAATTCCAAGTAGTCTACACCGTGTGGTAGGCAGAGCGATGGCCTCCAAAGAGATCTGTGTCTTAATATCTAGACCCTGGGAATGTGTTACCTTCCAAGGCAAAGGGGAATTAAGTTTGCAGATGGACTTAAGTTTGTTAATCAGCTGGCCTTGAGAGGCAGAGATGATCCTCAATTATATTAGGTGGGGCCAGTATAATCAATCCCAAGGCTTCTTGTAAGTGAAGGACAGAAGCAGAATAGGAGACCCAGAGAGGTGGCTGTGTGAAAGACCTGGCCCTATATGGCTGAAAGGGGGCCATGAGCCAAGGAGTGCAGCCAGCCTTGCAAGGGAAAAGGAAAGGAAGCAGATTCTTCCCTAGAGCAACCAGAAGGAATTCCACCCTGCTGACACCTTGATTTTAGCCCCATTAAGACTCCTTTTCACTTCTGAGCTCCCAAATTGGAAGATAATAGTATTTTCCTCACATGTGCTTATCAGTACTTAGCTAAAGACTTGATGGGAACCCTCCTCAGATCTTTGGAGCTCTCTCTCTTTCTGTGCAGCCAATCTCTCTGGTGCTCTGCCCTGCAAATTCCAGCCACCCGCGGCTTCTCAAATTCTCAACTCTGTCTCCTTCACTCGGGAGACTGCAAGGCTGGACCTAGCTTCCCTTTCTCTGTACCACGCCTGGAAACGTCCCAGGCAGTAAGCCAGAGCGAGTGTAGACCTCATCTTTTTATTTCCCTTCAGAGATCACTGTTCTCTGCTGCCTCTTGTCCAATGTCTGAAACTGTTGTTTCACAGCTTTTGCCCAGTTTAAAAAAAATGTTTTAAGGCAGGCAGCGATTTTGGTTCCTCTTACTTCATCATGGCAGAAAGCAGAAGTCGAGGGAGCCATACTTCTATCACAGATGGGCTGTTTTTCCCTGAACAAGTTCGTTAGCCTCTCAGACCTCGCTTCCTCCAGTGATTTTTTTTTTAAAGTAGACTACTTTTCAGAGCAGTTTTAGGTTTATACCAAAGTTGAGTGGAAGTTACAGAGATTCCCCATATACTCCCTGCACCCACATGTGCATAGCCTCCCACATTCTCAACATCCCCCACCAGAGTGTGACGTTTGGTACAACTGGTGAACGTGCATTGACACATCATTACCACACAGGGTCCATAGTGTACAGTGCAGTTCACTTTATGTGTTGTACATGCTGTGGGTTTGGACAAATATATAGTGACAAGTATCTACCATTATGGTATCATACAGAGTAATTTCACTGCCCTAAAAATCCTCTGTGCTCCACCTATTCATCTCTCCCCACATCCCCTACCCCTGGCAACCACTGATCTTTTTACTGTCTCTGTAGTTTTCCCTTTTCCAGAATGTTATATAGATGGAATCATACAGTATATACCTTTTCTTTTCTTTTTATTTATTTGACAGAGAGAGATCGCGAGAGCAGGAACACAAGCAGGGGGAGTGGGAGAGGGAGAAGCGGGCTTCCCGCAGAGCAGGGAGCCCGATGCGGGGCTCGATCCCAGGACCCTGAGATCATGCCCTGAGCCGAAGGCAGGTGCTTAACCAACCAAGCCACCCAGGCACCGCACGCAGTATGTATCTTTTCAGATCACCTTCTTTCATTTAGCAATATACACTTAAGCTTCCTCCATGTCTTTTCATGGCTTGACACTCCACTGTCTAGATGTTTCACAGTTCATCCATTCACCCACTGCAGGATGTTTTGGTTGCTTCCAGGTTTGGGCAAGTATGAACAAGCTACTATGGATATCCGTGTATAGGTTTTCGTATGTGCATAACCTTCATCTCCTTTGGGTAAATACCAAGGAGCACTATTGCTGAATCATACGGCAAGAGTATTTTTAGTTTTGTGAGAAACTGCCAAACCATCTTCTAAAATGGCATTCCCACCAGCAATAAATGGGAGTTCCTTTTGCTCCGTATCCTCACCACCATTTGGTATTGGAAATGTTCTGGATTTTGGCCATCCTAATAGGTCTGTAGTGATATATCATTGTTGTTTTTAATTTGCATTTCCCTGATGACATATGATGTGGAGCGTACAGATCATATACCATTTGCATATCTTCTTTGGTGAGGTATCTGTTAAGGTCTTTGGCTCATTTTTTTGCTCAGGTTGTCTGTTTTCTTATTGTTGAGTTTTAACTTGTTCTTTGTATATTTTGGATAACAGGTTTTTTTGTTTTTTTGTTTTGTTTTGTTTTGTTTTGTTTTGTTTAGAGAAATGTCTCTTGCAAATAGTTTCTCTTAGTCTGGGGCTTATCTTTTCATTTTCTTGACAGTATCCTTCGTAGAGCAGAAAAATTTAAATTTAATGAAGTCTGGCTTATCAATTTTTTTCTTTCATGGATTGTGCCTTTGGTGCTGTATCTAAAAAGTCATCAGCAAATTCAAGGTCATTTGGGTTTTCACCTATGTTACCCTCCAGGGGTTTTATAGTTTTGTATATTACATGTAGGTCTATGATCCATTTTGAGGGATTTTTTTTGTGAAAGGTGTAAGGTCTGTGTCTAGATTGATTTTTTTTGCATGCGGAAAAAAATTGTCCCTGTACCAGTACCATTTGTTGAAAACTCAAAGGATCTTAGGTGATATTTATGTAGGTATAATATAAATGTCAGCTGTATGGATGTCCTCAAACTCTTTGAAATTCAAATAGCAGCTAGTTCAAATACTCATCCCCAATGTCTCTGAGGATTCTCTGGAGCTTAAGCTCCTCTTGGTGTCCTCTGGTTGAGGTCATGTTTCCAGCCACATTACAGACCGTCAACCCAGTGTTGCTTCTGTCTTTTCCTCACCTCATCCCCTCACTAGAGACCGCCTCAATCTCTTCTCTCTGAAGCACTGCTCACCTATAATGTACGTGAGCAGATATTATCAAAGGAAGAGAGGCATAGAAGAGATGATATTTAGGGCAGAATGGCCTAAATTGGATTTTAACATTTCTGAACTTAAAAATCCCTGGTCTGTTCTTTCTTATGAAGAAATCACTCTGTATCTCTTCCTTTGAGGTTGCAGTCTCTTGGCATTCTGCTGGGTCCGTCTTGGGGTCACTGCTGACCCACATGACATCTTTGTGCACATTTAGAAAAAAAGCAGCTCTCCTTTAGCAGGCCTCGCTATTCACAGCTTGACAGCAGAAAGTGGGCCAGATTTCAGCCCCGGTGCCCCCTCATCTTGCTTAGCCTTCATCCTTCCCTAACCTATTTTTGTCCTTAATCCCCCAAATTCTTGTTCATTTCTTTTCTTTTTAAAGATTTTATTTATTTATTTGACAGAGAGTGAGAGAGAGCACATAAGCAGGGGGAGTGGCCGAGGGAGAGGGAGAAGCAGACTCCCCCCTGAGCAGGGATCCCAATGCGGGTGCTTGATCCCACTGTCCTGGGATCATGACCCAAGCCGAAGGCAGAGGCTTGACGGACTGAGGCACACAGGCGCCCCTCTTGTTCATTTCTTTCTTTTTTTTTCTTTTGTTCATTTCTTATAGAGCACTGTAGCTCTTCCTTTACTGGCTCTAGGCCATCCAAGTTATTCCCCGAAGTCTCCTTTTCATAATTAATTTTAAAATGTGCTCCTAGGTTCCTGAAAAAGTTAAAAACAGAACTACCCTACAATCCAGCAATTGCACTACTAGGTATTTACCAAAGGATATAAGAATACTGATTCGATGAAACACATGCACCTGATGTTTATATCAGCATTATCAATAATAGCCAAATTATGGAAAGAGCCCGGATGTCCAACGACTGACGAATGGATAAAGAAGATGTAGTATATATATATATATATATATATATATATATATACAATGGGATACTACTCAGCCATAAAAAAAAAAAAAGAATGATATCTTGCCATTTGCAACAACCTGGATGGAGTTAGAATGTATTATGTTAAGCAAAGTAAGTCAATCTGAGAAAGACAAATATCATATGACTGCACTCGTATGTGGAATTTAAGAAACAAAACAGATGAACATAGGGGAAAAGAAGAGAGGCAAGCCAGACTCCTAACTATAGAGAACAAATTGAGGGTGGTTGGAGGGGAAGTTGGTGGGGGGATGGGCTAAATGGGTGATGGGTATGAGGGAGGGCACTTGTTGTGATGAGCACTGGGTATTGTATGTAAGTGATGAATCACTTAATTGTATACCTGAAACTAATATTACACTGTATGTTAATTAGCTGGAATTTAAAGATTTATTTGTTTGAGAGAGAGGGAGGGAGCATGAGCGAGAGGGGCAGAGGGAGAATCTCAAGCAGACTCCATACTGAGTGTGGAGCCCAACTGGGGCTCGGGGCTCAATCCCATGACCCTGAAATCATGACCTGAGCCAAAATCAAGAGTTAGTTGCTTAACTGACTGAGCCACCCACGTGTCCCTTACCTAACTGGAATTTAAATAAAAACTTGAAAAAAAGAAAGAAGAAAAAAAATGTGCTCCTAAACTATAACAGTTTTAACTCTGGAAGGAACAATGGGGCGTTAATTTTTTTTCCCCCTCACTACACATACATTGTAATGATGGCGATGGTGATGATGGTGATGATGATGAAAGGATTAACAGCCCTGAAGTAAATGTGCTTAAGTTATTATATGAAGAGAAAAAATGTTTTTCCAGGAAAATCAACAGTCCTTTCTTTAACATGTAAGAGATTGCATATTATACCCATGTTTACTACAGAATAGAAACCAGAGTCTCTAAAGTGCTTTTCCCCCTCTCCCTCCTCTAAAGTGCATTAAGCTCTCTAGATTAAAAATGCTTAACTCTGCAGATGCATTTTGCAAATGTATATATATGGCAGAAAGCCAGGAAGTTCCTGGAAGACAACAGGATGTCAGTCCAGCTTTACAAAGCATATGAATTGTCATAGTCATCACATTCTTGAACAGGCCACAGGGAAGCAAGAGACATGGGCCACATCTTTGACATAAAGTATTTCTTCAATTCTAGGATATACTGACAGCATATGGGGGGAAACAAAAAAGGCAGTGTATTAAATGTTCACATCAACAATAACCTACGTCCTGATTTCAAAACTTCATTTTTTAAATTTTTATTTATTTATTTTAACATACCACAGTTATTTGTGTTGATGGCTTGGCTTTAATTTAAAAAATTTTTTTAAAATTCCAGTGTAGTTATCATACTGTGTTATCTTAGTTTCAAGTGTACAATATAGTGATTCAACAATTCTATGCATCACTCAGTGCTCATTATAATGGGTGTATTCTTAATTCCCTTCCCCTGTTTCACCCATCCCGCCCACCCACCTCCCTCTGGTAATCATCAGTTTGTTCTCTATAGTTAAGTTTGTTTTTTGGTTTGTTTCTTTTTTCATTGTTCTTTGTCAGCAAGGGGCCTAATTAATTAATTAGATTTATTTATTTATTTATTTGACAGAGAGAGAGAGAGAGAGAGCACACACAAGTAGGGGGAGCAGCAGAGGGAGAGGGAGAAGCAGGCTTCCTGCTGAGCAGGGTGCCTGATGTGGGGCTCGATCCCAGGACCGTGGGACCATGACCTGAGCCGAAGGCAGACGCTTAACGACTGAGACACCCAGGTGCCCCGATTATGTTATATTTAAATTATCAAATACATTAAATGAATTAAACTAAATATGTTAAGTATGTTATGTTGCTCTAATATATCTATTTAATTTAATGTATTGTTTTATATACATGACTTAAAAGATAATTTTGCATTTGTCAATAATACTAACCAAAGAATGCTTTATTTTTTAAATTAAATTTTATTTTTTTAAAGTAAACTTCATGCCCAATGTGGGGCTCAAACTCACAACACTGAGATTGAGTTGCATGCTCCACTGACTGAGCTAGCCAGATGCTCCAAGAATGCTTTATTTTTAAGTGGCACTAACCCAGTTTCCAAGAAAATTAAAATAAATGAATCACTAGAGTATACATCTTACCTCTAGTTCCTGGGACTGAGGAGTAAATGAATCAATTAAGAAATACCTCTTACTTCTAAAATAGCAAACTTGAGATGTACTAGGACATGGCAGGTCCTTGTTCCTGATGACAAGAGTGAATGGCCCTGTAGGACACCTTAGGATTAGACATTGTCCAGGTATGTGCCATAGACAGTCTCCAAGATGGCCCCAGGAATCCTTGTCCCTGATAACTGCAGGCCTGGCCAAAATCTGATTGCATCCTCATGAAAGACTCCAAGGCCAAGCCCTTTCCAAATTCCTGACTCACAAAAAAAATGAGAGAGAAAACATGATTATTATTGCTTTAAGCCACTACATTTTAAGATAAATTATTACTGATACAGAATGCATTGAGGTGATTCAAGTCATTTAAGTGTATTAAGCAGAGAAGTACATAGCCAGACTTGCATCTTAGAAATAATGCCACCTGTGGTGTGGAAGTTGGGAATTTAAAGGCAGGGCCCTAGTTAGGAAGCTATCATCCCATCGAGGTATGATGTGGTAGGGACCAAAACTAAGTGAGTGGCAATCAAGCTGGAGGTTAGAGAAATGGATCAAAAAGTGTTTATAAAAGACAGGACTGCCTCCATTAAGTGACTGATTGGCTGTGGCAGGAAAGGTAGAGACTAAAATGATTTTTTTTTTTCTTCTAGAATCTTGGTGTAATACCCAGCTCTAACTACTTGCTAAATTGTATAACTTTGTAGAAAGGATATCCATTTGCCCTCCAGATCTACTCTTCACCCTTCACCCTGCTCTGTAGAGTGACTGACCCATATAATCTGTTCAATGTCTTTGACTTCCAGTTGGCTTCAACCAATGATCTCCAGCAGAGAGTAGAGGACAAGAAGACAGTGAAGGTGGTGTTATAGTTATCCAACTGCATCCCTGAAGGCTCATCTTGGGCTGCCCAGGTCCCTTGACCAAAGGTCACACTCCTTTTCTGGCAGGGTCCACATCTCTCCGGATTGTGTACTCCCTCCCTGGCCAACAGGGAGGACTAGCCCTGATACCGTTATCGCTGGTGGTCTCCCTACACACTGCACACACTTGTGTAAATTGTACCTTTATTACCCCACCTTGAATTATCCTAATTTGAGTGTGCTGTTTCCTCCTGGCTTAGACAGATACATCTTTTTTTAAAAAAATATTTTATTTATTTATTTGAGAGAGAGAGAGAGAGCATGAGCGGGGGGTGGGGGGGAGAAGAGCAGAGGGAGAGGGAGAAGCAGACTCCCCGTTGAGCAGGGAGCCAGATGCGGGGCTCAGATCCCAGGACCCTGGGATCATGACCTGAGCCGAAGGCAGATGCTTAACCGACTGAGCCAGCCAAGCGCTCTGACAGATACATCTTGATAGAAGCAATTTACCAAACTATTATTGGCCATAAACATCCAATTATAAATTAGCTTATGAGATCGCCTTTTTAAAAAATTTTATTTTTTATGTTTTGTTAGTCACCATACATTACATCATTAATTTTTGATGTAGTATTCCATGATTCATTGTTTGCGTATAATACCCAGTGCTCCATTCAGTACGTGCCCTCTTTAATACCCATCACCAGGCTAACCCATCCCCCCGCCCCCCTCCCCTCTAGAACCCTCAGTTTGCTTCTCAGAGTCCATAGTCTTATGAGATTGCTTTTTAAGGAATAACTACCTAAAGTTGTGCTTGGAGGGAATGAGACATAAAACAAATAAATCTTCATAGGGATAAAAAAGGAAACAATACAACACAACCAAAAGAGCAAGGGTGTGAAACCAGGAGATCTCAGCTTGAGTTCCAAATCAACAGTTTATAACACTTTGGGTCTCATTTTTCTCATCTGTAAAATAAGAGTTTTAAAATAGATTAGTGGCCTTCTTTGTTTCTTTTTAAGATTTTATTTATTTATTTTTATTTATTTTTAAAGATTTTATTTATTTATTTGACAGAGAGAGACACAGTGAGAGAGGGAACACAAGCAGGGGGAGTGGGAGAGGGAGAAGCAGGCCTCCTGCTGAGCAGGGAGCCCGATGTGGGGCTCGATCCCCGGACCCTGGGACCATGACCTGAGCCGAAGGCAGACGCTTAACGACTGAGCCACCCAGGTGCCCCTAAGATTTTATTTTTAAGTACTCTCTGCACACAATGTGGGGCCCGAACTCACAATCCCGAAATCAAGCCGCCCGCTCTTCTGACTGAGCCAGCTGGGCACCCCTAGATCAATGGCTTTCAACCTGTATTTCACAAAACATCACAGTTCCAAGTAGTACCTCAATGTCCACCAACCTGGGAGGGGAGAGATACAGAGAAAGGACACGAGGAAAGAGACAGAGCCCCATCCCTACTTCAACAAAGGCATCTCTGTTGTCTGCTTCATATGGAACAAAGTAACCAAGGATGTAACTGACAATTCCCAGATCAAAGACAGGCTACTTGGGCGCCTGGGTGGCTCAGTTGGTTAAGCGACTGCCTTCGGCTCAGGTCATGATCCTGGAGTCCCGGGATCGAGTCCGGCATCGGGCTCCCTGCTCAGCAGGGAGTCTGCTTCTCCCTCTGACCCTCTTCCCTCCCGTGCTCTCTATCTCTCATTCTCTCTCTCAAATAAATAAATAAAATCTTAAAAAAAAAAAAAAAGGCTACTTGATTTTAAAGACCTCAGAGGTCATGGATGTAAGATTGGGTATTCTAGCCGCCAGTCCTCTAGGGAAATGTGGGCTTTGGGCCGTGTGTGTGTGTGTGTGTGTGTGTGTGTGTGTGTGTGTGTGTGTTTAAAGAGCAGTTTGGGATATCTGCCCTTTGTGTGCATTAAACTGGGTGGGAGGGAGCCTGGGTAGCTCAGTCATTAAGCTTCTGCCTTCAGCTCCGGTCATGATCCCAGGGTCCTGGGATCGAGCCCCGCATCGGGCTCCCTGCTCAGCCGGGAAGCCTGCTTCTCCCTCTCCCACTCCCCCTGCTTGTGTTCCCTCTCTCGCTGTGTCTCTCACTGTCAAATAAATAAATAAATAAATAAATCTTTAAAATAAATAAATAAACTGGGTGGGGAAGGACATCCTCCTTCCCTCTTCTAGGACTCATTGGAGCTCTGTGCGTGTGTACAATCCAGGGCAATGCTGGGGGTGGTGGAAATTAGTCCAAATCTGAGTCTCCACACTCCCAGCAGAGACCAGGAGGCAAGCAAGAGGAAGACTGGGTCCCAGCCCGAGTCTGCCCCCTGGAGTTCATGGAGGTATTACAGAGAGGAATTCTGGGGAAGGAAAAAAAGACAGGGTCCTGGGATTGGTATGCACATGTGTGCATGTGGTAGAGTTGTTTAGTTTTAATGTTAAAAGGAATGTGATTATATTTTGGACCCCTATCTGGTAGGAGCGGCACATACTCATGACATATGGACAGTGCATGGTCACAGAATAGGTGCTCAATAACTGGGGAATAAAGGAATGCATGGATGAATGAAAAATGGATGAATTCTGGGTTACACTGCACTAGAAGATAAAGAGTTCTGCTTTTAAATGCATGTGTGAAAAGCAGTGAGCTAGTTCACTTTAGAAGTTAGCATGTGATAACCAATGAGTGTGGGCATATCTGTTCTTGCTGGACCCTTGCAGGTCTTTCAAGACATCAGGAAGGGCTATTGGCTACTGGCAAAAGCAGGGAAAGAAAAATAGTAGAGAATACAAATCTCAAATGATGCACATTTTTCTATCTCTGTCATTGGCATTTTCTTTCTTTTATGGTTCAACAAGTTCAAAGAAAGATTTCAGTGATTTAAAGCTGCAAAGTAGTCACTAGATCTTTTTTTCAACTTTTTATCTTGCAATAATTACAGGTTCACAGGAAGTTGAAAAACAAGTATGGAGAGACTAGTGTACATTAGAAAATGTGTACCTTACAACAAAACATATTTTTAAAAATGTAAAATCCAGTTAAATATTTGGGGGTAACTTTGTTGCATTTAGTTATTCTTCTGACATGTTATTTTAGAAATTAGGATCTAGCAGATAATTGACATTTAAATGGCATCTCAGAAACACTTCTGATTAAGGAATCAAGGTGATTCCAAGAAAAAAGTTATTGCTCTCTTTCAGAAGATAAGCCTTCAGAAAAAAGTCACTCAGTAGGGAAGTTGCAGAGAGAAAGGGTTATATTTACGGTGTTTCAAAAATTGGGAGTTCTCCGTGAAACCATTAGCTGCCTGGCTCTCTGGAAGGTAACCAGTAGAGGGCACTCCAGGCTTCATAGACTGCAGAAAACCCTTGTGGATCAGTCCAGCAGCCGTAATCTCTTCACCTTATTATGAGCTTGCCTCTTGGGTGATCGTAGAGTAGTTTTCTTGGTGACAAAAACCAAAACTTCTGAACTCCCAAATAGCCATGTTAATATTACACGAATAATTTAAAAATACCCAATGTTTTTGCATCATTGTTGCCCCATTATTCAACTTCTTTGAATCAGTCGGTTAATGATACAGGATTCCAAGAGATAACAAACTCATGATTATCAGGATTTCTTGATCCTGGACGCTCTTGCCTGAATCCACATACATTGCCTGAACCCAAATGCAATGCAGAGCTATTTCTACATTAGCCTCTAAATAAAAACACCAACGTGCTTTGAGCAGCTTGGCAGGAGAGCAAAGCAGGCTCTTTTTCACCTTTTATAAACAGTGTACAAATAGAATTATGATTTTCCCCATAAACATGGAGACATAACTAGAACTTCAGCAGAAATAAACCAATGTGTGCTCTAGATGCAGCAAAGTTCCTCTGGAAGTGGGAGGAAAACTAATATTTGCCAAAAACTTAGCAGTCATCAGGCACTTACACACAATCTCATTTCATGCTCCTACTGACATGCCTACCTGGGGAAACAAAAGTTGCTCAAGGATATCCAGTTAGTTCAAGGACATCCAGAAGCAAACCCAGATGTTCCTGGCTCCATGTGCCTGTTTTTCAGGGGGGCGGGGGGGGGCTCCCTGGTCTGTACTGAGTCACTCTGCCATGATTTTTGTCCTGGTACTTTCTGGGAATGTGTTCCACAGTGAGGTTCATGTTCACTGATTTCTGATTGCTTGTATTTTGGAATTTGCCTGTTGCTTACAATATGCCATCTGTTGTTATGAAAGTGCCCCAAACTGTGGTAATAGAGGTTTTTTATTTTTTTAAAAAGAACTTTTTTGTAGGGGCTGAATGGTGGGAGAGGAGGGTTGGGCAAGGGCAATGAAGGGAGACCTTTGTTTTTCACTCTGTATGCTTTTGTAATGTTTGAATGTTTTACGATTAGAACATACTCGTGTATTACTTTTTTTAATAAAAAAGGAAAAAAAGAATTTTTCCAGGAAAATATGAAGAAACAATGTAGAAAGAACCACAGTGCAGTATTTTTTATGATATATTTATGATATATTTATAGCAATTTGAAGATAAAGACCTCTTTTGAGAGAGGAAAAAAAGAGGACCAAGATTTCATTATATGGCTATTTTCTTCTCTTCATCCCTCACACCCTACACACAGAAACACAAACAAAAGCCTCTTATTGTTTCCCCTGATGGAACAACGATGACTAAGTGAATAAACCATCCAGTCACCAAAACTTCATCCCCAGTCATTTGACACCATGTAGGGAATACTATGTTGGAAATGCTCAGCTGTTCGAATCCCGAGCAGCACCACCCCTGGAGATTAGAGGGCCTGAAGAACAGGGAAGAGCTAGTCAATGCTTCTGTCTCTAAATGAACTACGGCTGTCTCATCTAAATGTCTGAGGGCGAGAGGGGTGAAAATATACATCCCCCCCTTTCTTCTCCATAACTCCAGAATAGGCTGTCTTCACAATACGTTGAAGGAAATAAGTTTGAAAATTTTACAGTTGAATTTGTAAACTAGAGCCTGTTTTCTTTATTATTATTATTACTAACATATAATGTATTATTTGTTTCAGGGGTACAGGTCTGTGATTCATCAGTAACTAGAGCCTGTTAAATTCATTCACGGTCCGTAAACAACTCTGAAGTAAAACCTGTACCAGTACATTGAAGTACTCTGGGGTTAATTCTTGGACACGAAAAGGGCTCAGTAATCTCCCCCTGATGATTCAGGATCTGCTGAGAAGAGTTTACCGCAGAGAAGCACGACAGTGGGAACAGTGCGGGACACTTCCCCTCAGTTACTCCCGCTGCTTTTGAAACCTTCTGAAAACGGGAGCATTGTGAAAGCTCTGTTTATTCTAGTTATTCTGGCAAAAATCCCCTCATTAGGTGGCAAGAGCACCTTAAACTTCTTTTCCACCTCCAGCAGTGGGTACCCTGTTTTCCCTGTCACCACCTGAATCATCAGAACTGCTTATGGATTCATCCGTGCCTCCTGTGCAGGGCAAATTTTGTGCGTATATACATATATAGTATATTATATGCACATATGTGTGTATATGGATGTGTCGGGCATATGTGAGTGTATGCACATTATGTAGGTGTATTCACAATAAACACATTTATGTATACTTATACATAGATGTGTATATATATTCATATGTTTTGTCGTAAGAAACTGAGGGCCTATATAGCAGATTTTCCTTTTGTTGGCCTTTTCTCTCTGGTCCTTTAAAAATCACTGAGGGGAGGCTCCTGGGTGGCTCAGTCGGTTGAGTGTGTCTGCCTTCAGCTCAGGTCATGATCTCAGGGTCCTGGGATCAAGCCCAGCATCATCTGGGCTCCCTGCTCAGCGGGGAGTCTGCTTCTCCCTCTCCCTCTGCAGCTCCCCCTGCTTGTACTCTCCCGCTCTCTCAAGTAAATAAATAAAATCTTAAAAAAAAAAATTGAGGGGTGCCTGGCTAGCTCAGTCGGTGGAGCATGGGACTCTTATCTCGGGGTTGTGAGTTTGAGCCCTACACTGGCTGTAGATATTACTTAAATATAGAAATTTAAAAAATAATAATAAAAAATAAAAATCACTGTATTACTGTCTAACAGACTTGTTCTTCATAAACTTTCAAATGTAATCATATGTATAAGATAGAGTTCCTAAGCTGAGAGGATTTGCTGCAGTCATTGTGACTCCGTTCTGTTCACTTGATATTTTTACTTCATTCTCTTGGTTCTTAAGACTTTCTGGTAAATATGCTCTTTTGGGGAGTTCCTTACTCCATCAATTTAGATTACCTCCTTGTTTTTTTTTTGTTGTTGTTTTGTTTTTTTTTTTTAAGATTTTATTTATTTATTTGACAGAGAGACACAGCGAGAGCAGGAACACAAGCAGGGGGAGTGGGAGAGGGAGAAGCAGGCTTCCCGCGGAGCAAGGAGCCCGATGCGGGGCTCGATCCCAGGACCCTGGGATCACGACCCGAGCCGAAAGCAGCCGCTTAACCGACTGAGCCACCCAGGCGCCCCCTCTTGTTTTTTAACAGTGAGGAAATGTATTATTTTACATAACAAGAAGTTCAGAGATGGGGCGGCTTCGGAGTTGGTTAATTTGGTGTCTCAATGTTGTCAAGGACACAAATTCTTTCCATTTGTTCTCTGGCCATCCCAACTGAATTGGCTGTTGTCCCCCAGCTTGTCCCTTCCCAGTCTTCTCTGCAACTTCCCTCCTTGATGATTATTCTTGGTTCTTTTTCTGGTTTTCTTACCTAACGGAGTTTTGCCCCAGGAGATCTGAGGCTTTGCACCTCTAGGCTAACCTCCACCCTGTTCCTCCAGAGGTTACCTGATCTGACTCCCCAGCTGGCAAAGCTCTGAGTCCCCCAGCCCCTCTCCCAGCCTGATCTTGAGAATTAATTTGCACCTTGAATTAAAAACCATAAGCAGCTCAGGGGTGGGATTCGTTGTTTGTCCCTCATTACCTCTGTACCTCAGTCCCCTGGTTCTGCTGGGTGTTCAGCATACCCTGCTGCTTTGCCTCTCCCCAATTTCAGACTAGCCTCCTCAAGAATAGTCCCTCTCCTGGGGAAGTCACCCATTCTGTGGCTTCCCCTTGCACTTCTCTGTAAGTGACTTTCTTTACCTTACCTAGGAAGAGGATCAGGTTCCCATCTCTAATCACAACCTATTGGGCTTGTCACTGGAAAGTTCTGTCATTACTTTGACTTGAATATGCCGCAAACTGAATGCCCCATCCCTTCCCTCCACAGACCTGTCATTGTGTAGATGCCATTAACATTTGTTACTCCATGTAAACAGGCTAAGAACTGAAAAAGCTAAGAACTAAAAAATAGTGGGATTATTTTCAGGACAAGCCACCTTTTTAAAAAAGTATAGGGATCAGAAATGAAAATGAAACATTGCTGGGGCCCACATTTAGTTATGAGGCCCAGTATATAAATAAAAATTAAGAGGAAAACAACAGCTTTAGCACCAAAGGGGGAAGTGCTAAACTTTAGAATAACTGGATGAGACATGACAATTAAATGCAATGTATGATTTTTTTCCTTTTTGCTTTTTGAAGTCTAGATTATTTGTAAACCTGTGGAGGATATTATTGGGATAACCGGGAACATTTGAACATGGACTGTATATTAGATAATACTAGTGCATTTATGTTAAATTTCCCGAGGGAGATACTCATTCTGCAGTTATGTAGGAGGAATGTCCTTCTTCTTAGAAAATACACACTGAAGTATTTGGCGATGAAGCATCACAGTGTCTATAATTAACTCTTAAATTGGCTCAGCAAAAAGTTAAAAATTAAAAACAGAACAAGAGAAAGCAAATGCAGCGAAATTCTACTGATAAATCTAACGGAACGGCATATGGTGTTCATTGTACTCCTTTTAACTCTTCTGTATGTTTGAAATTTTTCAAAGTCAAAAGTTGGGGAAAAGCTGTGACTGATAATGAAAATCACTCTTCTGATTCAAGGACTGTGTGTGTGTGTGTGTGTGTGTGTGTGTGTGTGTGTGTGTGTGTAAGGGTTATCACGGTTTAAGTTTATATTTAGAAACTTTGGAGGTATAATCATTCAAGAAAGCAGATGTGATCATTGTCTATTTAAAACTAATAACAGTCTGAACTGTTCTAATGGGTGGAAGGGCTGTGTAGGAATGTTGCTTCCTGAAGGCGGGGGTTGGCGGCGATCCCCTCTCTGAAGGCCTCCACCACTTGGCAGCAAGTCCTTTGGCTGGACATGTGCCCTGTGAAGAAATTGGGCCTTATGTCTCCCTGTGTTCAGATATAAGCATGGTGCTCTTGGTCCTGCCCCACGCACTGGGTCACCACTGGAGGTGGGAACTTAACACATGGCTCCTGCCAGTTGTCAAGCTCTGTCCTAAGCTTCCACACACATCACCTCCCTCCCTCTGCACAGCCTCCTGCTGAGGTAGGAATTATCATTCCCAGCCACAAGGGAGAAAACACAGCTCATGAATGATTACGTTTTAGCCCCAAGTCCTAAAACTGGGGAAGCGTGGGAGCTGAGATTCAAACCAGGTCTTTCCACCCAGAAAACCTAACCCTTGTTACAAAGTTGGTCTCTCTAACTCCACACTGCTCTGACTGTAACGTGAGGCACAAATTCTGGAGCACTTACATTTTAACCACCCGGTGGTGGAGCCAGACCGCCATTTGCTATGGAGAAGCTGGAGGTTGTGTAAGTCTGTACCCATCGAGTTGGGGGTTATCTGGCTTCCAGAGCTGGCCACGATGTTGGCCAAGTCAAACAGTTTGGCTGAATTCTTTCCTGCTTGAGAGCATGGTGTGAATGGCTCTGGGGGGCTCTGCTGTAGCAGCCATACTTCAGTACATGAATCCATTCCAAGCCGCCTTTCTCACCTCTCTTTAAGTTGGCAACAGAAGGGTTTTGTTTTTGCTTTTCAGAAAGTGACTCAGGACTTAATTTCCTGAATTTCAATGATCTTGCTTCCTACTGCTGATCCTCCAGGTCCAGCAGTCCTTCACTTTTGCAATGTTCATTCTTTTCTCTTTAAAAATATAATTGAAACTAGATGTGGGTTTTTTCATTTTTTTAAAAAAGATTTTATTTGACAGAGAGAGAGAGAGCACAAGCAGGGAGAGTGGCAGGCAGAGGGAGAGGGAGCGCGATGTGGGGCTCCATCCCAGGGTCTCAGGATCATGACTTGAGCCGAAGGCAGATGCTTAACCGACTGACCCATCCAGGCGCCCCTTGTTTTTCATTTTTTCTTTTCCAAGGAAAGAGTTTGGGTTTTTTTTTTAAGTTAACATTTTATTATCAGATCAAAATCTACAACAAGAGCTGCTATTTATTGATGTGGCAGAAATTGTACTAAGTGATTATAAGTATATCATTTGCTTCTTGCAACAACCTTGTGGGTAGGCATTCTTCTGAGGGGAAGTTAAGTAACTTGCCCAGGTCACTCGACGTCTAGGTGGCAGAGGTAGAGCAGAGTCCATGTTCTTAATTACAGCTGCCTAATTATAAAAACGTATGTATTTATTGAAAAATATTTGGAAAATACAGAAAGTCTGAAGAAATCAATTTCCCTGAAATCCTGTCTACTGAAATAAGCCACCATTAACATTATTTTCAACCTTCTTCTCTGCATATATATCTTTTGCATATATACAATATATATTTTCATACAATGTTAACTGAAAAGCAGGGAACGAAACTATACTGAATAATTCTACTTTTGAAAATATCAATAGGGGCAGGTGGGTGGCTCAGTCGTTAAGCGTTTGCCTGTCTTCGGCTCAGGTCATGATCCCAGGGTCCTGGGATCGAGCCCCACATCAGGCTCCCTGCTCCTCGGGAAGCCTGCTTCTCCCTCTCCCACTCTCCCTGCTTGTGTTCCCTCTCTCGCTGTCTCTCTGTCAAATAAATAAATAAAAATCTTTTAAAAAATAAAAATATCAATAAATAGGACTCTTACTCCACATTCATGTCTTTTTTTTTTTTTTTAAGATTTTATTTATTTGAGGGGCACCTGGGTGGCTCAGTGTGTTAAGCGTCTACCTTGGGCTCAGGTCACGATCCCAGGCTCCTGGGATGGGAGTCCCGCATCTGGCTCCCTGCTAAGCAGAGAGTCTACCTCTCCTTCCCCTCCCACTCCGGGGGCTCCTGCGTTCTCTCTCTCTCTTACAAAAATAAATAAAATTCTTAAAAAAAAAAAAGAACTTTATTTGAGTGAGAATGAGTGGGGGGAGGGGCAGAGGGAGAGGGAGAAGCAGGTTCCCAAGGCAGACACTTAACAACTGAGCCACCCAGGCGTTCCTAACATGTCTTTTTAATCTAACATAATGTAATAAGTATTTTCCAATATCATTAAATATTACTCAGAAACATGATTTTTAATGGCCACATTTCATTATGTAAATTTCCTATCATTTAATCTTTATGTTGATACCTTTTCTTCTATCATAAATAAAATTGTGGTAAACCTCTACATATAATTTTGTTTTATTCTTATGAATGGTCAAATATATATTGAGCTCCTAGTATGTACTAGCTACTATGCTAGGTATAAGAGAGAGAGTGGTGAGCAAAAGAGGCATGGTCTCATCCTTTAGGGAGTTAGCAATCCAGTGAAGGAGATTTAATCCACATTAACCCACTGAGCACAAAAATCCCTGTAAATACATACTGTGATAAAAAGGAAAGGCACATGTTGTTGAGAGCATGTACCACCAGAGAGTCTGCTTTCATCTGGGGGATTACAGAAAACCTCTCCAAGGAAGTAATAATGGGCTTGAGATCTGAGTTAAGAGTAGGAGCTGGCTGAGCAAGGATGCTGGACAAGAGCATTCTAGGCAGTGGGAACAGTAAGCGCAAAGGTCCCATAACAGGAAGCAGCACAGGGCACTTGCGGAGCAGTCAGCACAGGTGGAGCAGATGTAGCCTGGAAAGCAAGAGGGTATGGGAGCTAGACAGGTGGGGGAGGTAGCAAAAGGGTGGAGGTTGGTGCCTACAGGCCTCAATGAAGGTTTTTTTTTTTTTAAAGATTGATTGATTGATTGATTTGAGAGAGAGAGCATGCCTGCACACACGCATGTGCGAGTGCCAGCAGGGGCATGGGGGCGGGAGGGGAGGTAGTAGAGGGGAAGAATCTCAAGCCGACTCCCCACTGAGCGTGGAGCCCACTATGGGGCTCCATCTCACGACCCTGAGATCAGGATCTGAGCCAAAATCAAGAGTCAACCACCTAACCAACTAAAGCACCCAGGCCCCCCTCATTGAAGATCTTGATCTTTATCCTAAAATGTAAAGAGACTGAAGGATTGTAAACAGGATGAACTCTGAGTTGGGAAAGATTCCTTTGCTTACTGTATGGAGGACATGTGGGAGATGCAACATGAGGAAGCTTGTGAGAAAGCTTGACAATAATCCTGGGTGAGAGATGATAGCAGCCTGGGTCAGGGGCACAGAAGAGGTGAACAAATCTGAGAGATCTAGAAGGTAAGATTTGGAGGACTGGTGATGGATTGGTTAAGAAGTGTGAGGGAGAAGGAGGTGTGGGACTGCTGCCTGGCTTCTGACTTGCAGAACTAAAGGCACAGACTTCAGTCAGGAACACGGACAAAAAAGCAAGTTTGTGGGAGGTAGTACCGTCATGAAGCTGGGTTAGGAAATCTTTTTCTTCTTTTGCAAAGAACCAATTTTTATAATCTTGGTTTAATTTAAAATTTAGGAGTTTAATTTCCACATATTTGGGAATTTCCTTATTTGTCATTAATTTCTAATTTCACTCCATTGTGATCAGACAACATATTTTGTTTCAATCCATTGATTCAAACCAGAAAGGCAAGGATAATCCTTTCTTTTGTTTTCCCTTTAATCTTCCAGGACTCAGCATGGCACATGGCGGCAGTTACTAGAAGAACCAAAGTATCATCCCATAGATTAGTTTACTGGTCCTAGGGGAAAACACAACTGTGTAATGGGAGGATCAGACTGTGATCATCTGACCACACTGATCAATCATGAACTATCAGTGGGACAACCCGATAATGTGTGCACCTGATGTGATGCAGTAAGAAGGACACAGAATCACCCAGGAAATATTCCTATCAAAAATCTTTAGCCTGTGTGGCTCAGATGGTTAAGCCTCTGCCTTCAGCTAGGGTCATGATCTCCAGGTCCTGGGATCAAGACCCATGTCGAGCCCCATGTCGGGCTCCCAGCCTAGTGGGGAGTCGGCTTCTCTCTCTCCCTCTGCCTCTCCCCCTGCTTGTGCACTCTCTCTCTCTCTCAAATGAATAATAAAAAAAATCTTTACTAAAAAAAAGAATGTTTAGCCTGAGTCTAACCAACCTTTTAGATCTAACTGCCAGCTTACAGGAAATGCAGGGAATAGGGAATCAAGGGAAATGACATCACAGGAAACCATTAGACAAATCCAGAAGGTGGGACATTTTACAGGACATACTGAGTTTCTTCAAGTCAGTGTCATTAAAAAAAGGAAAAAAAAAAGGTTGTTGGAGACTGTTCTAGATTACAGGAGGCTTACAAAGAACAAAAACCAAATGTAACATGTGGACTTTGTTGAACAGTGGTTCAAATATACAAGCTGTAAAAAGATATTTTGGGGACAATTAGGGAAATTTGAATATATATCAGGTATTAGATTATATTAAGAAACCATTAATTTGTTAGGTGTAATAATGGTCTCTCTTTGATACACAGCCAGGGCTCAGAATCTCAGGGTCAGGCCCAGCGGGATTCAAGCAGCAGACCTGGGTGTCTACAAGACCAAGAGTAGGCATAATCTCTCTGGACTTAACTCAGCAGTGAGGAGAAAACCTCTGCTCCAGGAATATAGCTGGATAAGAAGTAGGTGCTAGGGCGCCTGCATGGCTCAGTTGATTAAGCATCTGCCTTTGGCTCAGGTCATGATCCTGGGGTCCTGGGATCAAGTCCCACATCCGGCTCCCTGCTCAGTGGGGAGCCTGCTTCTCCCCCTCCCACCGCCTGCCGCTCCTCCTGCTTGTGCTCTCTCTCTTAAATAAATAAAAATCTTAAAAAAAAAAAAAAAAGAAGTGGCTGCTAAGGATCTGATGTCTGAAATTATGGATGGCAGGTCTGGAATTCATAAAAATTCCAGTAAGCCCAATAGTTTCTTGGAAAGCAAGGGAATTTCACTGCCATGAAGATTGTTCTAGAGCCCCCAGGGATCCAATGTTATGATTCTTATAAATAAATCAATAATAAGTAGGTCACGTACTGCCCTACTTTTCATGTGTTCTATGTCACTGTCCTGGAGGAAATGAACCTTTCCGGTTAGCATTCTTGGTAAAAACTTCAGCTTTGGTCAGTTCTCCTCCACAGCTCCTTCTTCATGTCCACACACGCAATGTGGAGATATGAAAGTCTGCAATAGTAAATGGGATTTCTTATCTTGCTTTAGAATAGGCTTATGTTGGGGTACCTGTTTGGCTCAAATGGTTAAGTGTCTGCCTTTGGCTCAGGTCATGATCCCAGGACCCTGGGATCAAGCCCCACATCCGGCTCCCTGCTGAGCTTCTCCCTCTCCCTCTGGCTGCTGCTTCCCCTGCTTGTACACGCTCTCTGTCAAATAAATAAAATCTTTAAAAAAAAATAGGTTTATGCATCCTAGGAGCTGAATTTCCTGCTACCTTAAAAAAAAAAAACCGAAGCAGGTGCGATAGTTTGGATTTTGTCTATTTTGTTTTCTATTAATGTAACTATTCGTAGAATTTATCTTGCTGTTTTATCTAATTATCATCCTAATGAAATCAACCAGAAATTGGACAGCTAGATCACCATAGTTTGGATGGCCACCTACCTAGTTCCACACCTTGGTCCAGAAATACTGTGGAAAGTAAGTTTCACAAGTCTTTATTTAGATCTCATTTCTCTTATCTCGATGTAGAGCTTGCAGCCCGGATCCTACATAACATTTCTAAGTATTGGGGAAAAGAGGAAAGGAGGGAATTTACATTTATTGAGTAGCTATTATTGGCCAGGCATTATACTATTTCACCTATGTTCACTCACTTATTTGGGGATGGATATGAAATAGTAAAGAGGGCTGGCTCTAAAAAATGAAATCAGAGACAGAGAGAGATCGGGAGAGAGAAAGGGAGAAGCAGGGATGTGTGGGGGGAAGCAGGGATATAAAACTGGCAAAATGTTAACAATTACGGAATCCAAATGGAGGGTATACAGGTACTCTGTATTATTATTCAACTTTAACATTTTTTCACAATTACGGGGCACCTGGCTGGCTTAGTCAATGGAGTATGTGACTCTTGATCTCAGGGTTGTGAGTTCAAGCCCCACGTTGGGCGTAGAAATTACTGAAAAAAAAAATCTTAAAACATTTTTTTCACAATTAAAAAAAAATTTCCTAAATACTTAAATGTAGTTATCATATGACCTAGCATGTAACTACTAAATATATAGCCAAGAAATGAAAACTTACATCTGTACACAAGAAAACTTGTACACAAATGTTATTTATGAGAGCCAAAAAGTGGAAACAACTCAAGAGCCCATCAACAGATGAACAAATAAACCAAAGTGGTATATCCATACAATGGAATATTATTTTATTTGGCCATAAATAGGAATGAAGTTCTGATACATGCAATGACATGGATAAACTTTGAAAGAATTCTGCTAAGAAACCAATCACAAAAAACACACATCTTATGATTCCATTTATATGAAATGTCCAGAATAGACAAATCTCTAGAAACAGAAAGCAGATTAGTGGCTGCCTAGGGCTGAAAGTAGGAGGTTGAGGTGGAGTGATAGTTAATGGGTATGGGGCTTCTTTTGTGGGGCATGGGGGATAAGAATGTTCTAAAATTAGATTTTGGTGATGGTTACATAACTGTGACTATACTAAAAAAACCAATGAATTGTACACTTTAAATGGGTAAATTGTATGACATGGATTATATCTCAACAAAGCTGTTTTAAAAAAAGGATAACAGATCAAGACTGCCTGGGTTTGGATCCTCTCTATCACTTTGTCATTTTACCTTGGACAAGTTATTTAAGCTATAGGCTACAGTTTCTAAACTAAGTAGAGGAGTAATAGCATCACTACTAGCCTTGTTTGGAGGAATAATCTGTGAGATAATCCATGTGAAGTGCCCATAGTAAATTCTCAATAAATGTTAGCTATTATGATGATGATGATGATGATGGATTATCCAACAACCTTAGAGTTTGGTAGTATTCCCATTTTTCAGATGAGGACTCTGAGGCCCACAAAAGTTCATACTTTGCCCAAGGTCATGCACCTAATAAAGGAGCAGATATTCTGATGACACATGACTGTAAAAGCCAGGCTTTTCCACCATGTAATTTTGCCTGCTAGAGTAGATGTATCTTTTGTGTTTTAATATGCATTTATAGAAGATGCTTTAAGAATTATGTAACTAGCTTTCTCTTTTTCGCCGCCATCCTGCTCTGCGTAGCTGACTGCTTCTCGCCATGTCTTTTCACAAGACTTTCAGAATCAAGCGATTCCTGGCCAAGAAACAAAAGCAGAATCGTCCCATTCCCCAGTGGATTCGGATGAAAACCGGTAATAAAATCAGGTACAACTCCAAGAGGAGGCACTGGAGAAGAACCAAGCTGGGTCTATAAGGCGTCACACATCATGAGATGACACACTTAACTGGCACACGTCTTTAATTAAACTGCGTGAAGATCATGTGTTCTCTCATTCTGTGAACATCCTTCCTACCTGGCCATAGACTTGTCTTATCATTGAAATGATTTTTCTCTGTGACTATGCCTCTGTACCAGTAGGTTGGTTCGGTAATAAATGTGAGACCTTTTGGCTCTACTGCTGTTGTGTTTCTGATTTGTGAAGTACAGAATTCCCCCACCTGTCAGATCATGCATAGCACTGTCAGAACTTTCTGCAGTGATAGAAATGTCCCTTGACAACCAAGTATGTAAAGTGTGGCTAGAGGGTGCCTGGGTGGCTCAGTGCCTTAGGCGTAGGTCATGATCTCAGGGTCCTGTGATCAAGCTCCCCACTGAGCAGGGTATCTGCTTGCCCCTCCCCTGGCTCGTGCTCTCTCTCTCTCAAATAAATAAATAAAATCTTTTCCCACTCCCCCTAGCTTGAGTTCCCTCTCTCGCTGTCTCTGTCAAATAAAAATCTTTGAAATAAATAAATAAATAAATAAATAAATAAATAAAATCTTAAAAAAAAAGAATTATGTAACTGCATGTGAGAAATTAATATGCTAAAAAAGTCCAATTTTGACATAGCTTTTTATGCCAAAGTGGTATTATTTACTATTCCCCAAACTGCTCTAGCTCAATCCTCTGACATAAAGTGGATCAATAAGATGACAATTTGTCAGTGTGCAAAACAAGCAGACTTCCCCTCTATCCATGTGGTATATCTGAATGGCCCTGGGCTATTTTTACAGCAAGATTAGTGGAATTAATCATGTATTTTCTAGGTCCAGCACAGAACACTTCCCACCTTGTGTTATGGCTATTTACATATATTTCTTCTCTTCTCTTCTCAGCCCAGCTCCTGTAGGGCAGTAAAGGATGCTAAACATAGAATGTGTTCACTCAATTGCTGGGGTTTTTTTTTAGGTTTCTTTTTATTTATTTGACAGAGACACAGCAAGAGAGGGAACACAAGCAGGGGGAGTGGGAGAAGGAGAAGCAGGCTTCCCTTTTCCCACTGAGCAGGAAGCCGGATGTGGGAATCGATCCCATGAGCCTGGGATCAGGACCTCAGCCAGAGGCAGACGCTTAATGACTGAGCCACCCAGGCACCCCCATTTAATTGTTTTTGAACGAGTGAGTGAATGAACAAAAAGATGAACAAATACATGCGAGCCACACACTTTAACAGTCACTGGCTCTAATACTGGCAATATACTTTCCTACAGATTGTGCACTTCATGCTAAGGGCCGGATGGAGAGTGAGATTTACAACTAAAGAGTTAAGGTATTCCTCATCCCAGAACTGGACAAAAAGTCCTAATAACTCTTACTAAGCTATAAATTGAACTACCACATATTTCCAAAAGTACTGACAGTTCCCATTTAATCACCTCCCTCTTTACTCCCCTCTCCCAAAACCATACACATGTACACAGCTGGGATTTTCCTGCTTCTTCCTTATCTTTGTTAAACAATGCCTGATTAACAATCTAGTGTAGAATGTACTAGAACTGTATTTAAGTAGTACACACTGCGAAAAGCCTTCCAGCTACCATAGGAAACCAGTCTAGCTGAGTATTTAAAAAGAAGTCTAGCCTGCTACAGCCAACTAGACCTTAGTTCTACACCTTCCTGGATGGCAACTGCATACGTGGTACTCAGGGCTGTGTCTGGCACATACTAAGCATGTAGTAAACGTCTTCTGTATGAATGAATGAAATTGTCTGCTTTTCTTTGGCTCCTAATCATCTTGCCCACATTTTGTATTAGAATTCTCATTTTCCCAGGTACAGATTTGAGTTCCACTGTGGGGACTAGGGGCAAGGCTTTAGATGAAAAAATAAGAGGGATCGTTGAAAATCCATCCAATTAGAGAAAGAGGAAAGTGAAGGGATTTATAAAAGACCAGAGCTTTTTTATGCAAAATATTATCTTCGGGTTTGAGCTCTGTGCAGGTCAACTTAGTTCTCTTTCCTCTGTGGCCATGGTATGGTCCTAAACCTGTCATCTTCTGTTAATGTATGCCCTTAAAGAGGGAAGGGAACGCAATGCAAGAAGGAAATCCAATACCAATTTTGAGGGGGAGGGAAGACTCTCAAAACACAGGTTCTACTAAGTAAAAGTCAGTGATGTCATCTTTAAAGATGACATACGTTTTTTTTTTTTAAAGATTTTATTTATTTGAGACAGAGAGAATGAGAGAGAGAGAGCACATGAGAGGGGGGAGGGTCAGAGGGAGAAGCAGACTCCCCGCTGAGCGGGGAGCCCGATGCGGGACTCGATCCAGGGACTCCAGGATCATGACCTGAGCCGAAGGCAGTCGCTTAACCAACTGAGCCACCCAGGTGCCCCAAGATGACATAACGTTTTAATGCACTCAAAGACCATGAAGATTATTAGCCTCCCTGATAATTCCCTGACTACAGGCAAAATAAATATCCAGAGATTAAATGAGGCAGGATATACTACTGTAAAATGCGGAAGCACAGGACTGCTTGGATCCTCCACAGTTGACATGAAAGTTCATTCTCTTGTTCAACAACCTTTTAATTTAAATGCTTTCTATATACCAGGAACTATTTTAGGGGCTGGAGATCCAAAATAGGGGTTAAAAGAATGTGAAGCATGAAGAACATCAGGAAATATTCAGAGGAGAAAGTTGCAAGAAATAATATGGGTAGAAACCTTTCTCCCAACTCTGTAAGGCTCCACAGAGTACTGACTAGTCTTTTTCTTCCTTGACAGATAACTTTTTGAAAGAATAATGTAGGGGTGCCCTGGGTGGTTCAGGTGGTTAAGCATTTGCCTTCAGCTCAGGTCACAATCCTGGGGTCCTGGGATCCAGCCGTGGGGGGGGGGGGGGGGGGGTCCCTGCTCAGCAAGGAGTCTGGTTCTCCCTCTCCCTCACTCTGCCCCTCCCCCCCACTTGTACACACTCTCTCAAATAAAATGTATAAAAAAAATAATCTATACCTCTACTTCTGTACAGAATTAAGAATGAACATTTAGAAACTTTTATAGGAATTTGACATGGCCATGACCTCCAAGCCTGTCATCAGTGTACTTGTCTTGTTGAACAGAGTGTAGACCAGTTAGGTTGTCATCCAACTCTCAGGGTACCTTGCACCTGGTGCAAGCGACATACTAGTCATGCACAGCAGGACTGCTGTCAGATTAGAAATTACAGATACTGTGCTTCACCACAGACATTCGAAAAGCACTGGTCTATACCATACTGTTTCCACTTCATCACATGTTCAGTCTTCAAGCCATTTCAAACTGGCATCAGCCCTCCCCACTCTGCTGAAAATGCCACAGGAAATGTCACTGACCTCCTTATGGCCAAGTTTGGTGGATTCTTTTATGTCCTCATGGTATGTGACATCTCCAGCATTTGACACCCTTTGTTTCTGTAACATTACGGAAGTTGTGTTCTCCCACCTTGCCGACAACTCCTCCTTTCTGTCCAGGCTTCTCTTCTGCCTACTCGTTGGCCTGTTTCTCTTCTCAAGTTACACTCACACAGATTACTGCTGGGCAATCTTACTGATGTTCCATGGTTTCGACTATACACTGTTGACATCTAAATATCTATTTCCAGGGTTATAAACTTGATGGTACACTAATGTACTTAGAATATTTACAAAAGAAATCAGTTTAAGTTAAAAAAGCAAGATAAACAGAGAATCTTTTTTCTTTTACAATTATTTTCAAAAATTATGTATTACTTAAGCCCCAGAAACCATTTTTATTCCAAATGAAATCGTATAGGAAACTATAATATACAAAACAAAAGTTTCTCTGAAATGGATGTGAGCCCTATTCATTTAGACCTTTACTTCTTGGGGCTCTCAGGTAATAGCTAAACCACAAGGTAGCTTTTCTTTCTCTTTTTTTTTAAAGTAGGTTACATGCCCAACATGGGGCTTGAGCTCACAACCCTGAGATCAAGAGTCATATGTTCTACTGACTGAGCCAGCCAGGAACCCCTACCATAGGGTTTTTTAACTTGGGGTCTTTGGATGCCCAAGGGATCCATGGAAAGAATTCAGGGGATCTATGAAAAATTACATCTTTTTTTAAAAAAAGATTTTATTTGAGAAAAAGAGAGAGTGCGTGAGAGAGAGCACGAGCGGAGGGGAGGGGCAGAGGGAGAGTGAGAAGCAGATTCCCCACTGAGCAGGGAGCCAGCCCAGGGGGCTCAATCTCAGGACCCTGGGATCATGACCTGAGCCAAAGGCAGACACTTAACTACTGAGCCACCCAGGTGCCCTGAAAAATTACATCTTTATTTTAACTAACCACTACTTGAAATCTATTACTTCCTTAAACTATGAATATAGACCAAAAAAAAAATTATGAATATAGACCATAAACCACAGTACTATCAGCAGTACTTATAGGTTCGTCACCAATAGAAATCACACATTCAAGTCATATTATGTTATCGCAGATCTCAAAGTATCATTTACATTCATCACTACATATTATGGTAGTTAATATATTGCCACTAGACACTTATATAATGTGTTAATAAAGAAGCATATATATTAAGGTATCATTTTTGATGGGTATATTTTATATATATAAATACATACGTATATATAAATTTTAAAACATCCTAAGTAGGGATCCATGGTGCAAGAGGCTAAGAACCCCTGTAGAAACTCAGGGTTCTGTGAGAATTACCCACATGGAACACATAACTCCCAGAGTAAGTTCTCTACTTTGGCCCTAATCCTTCTCCAAAAGGATGTAATGGAAGTGGTGATAAAAAGGCCCTTTTTGTTATTTTAAAGAGATATTCAGTGAAGAAAGAGGCTGTTGGAATCTCATTTCAAATAATTCTGTATTTGAGGGGAAAATGTCTTGATTTTTTAAAAAAAACATTCTTCTCTAAATGCTATTTAAAGCACACTTCTATGAAATTTTTTCTCTTTTAATTCTTTTTTCCTGTATTCCCTCAATGCTTATTCAATTGTTTATCACTGAATACTTATTAGTTCACAGGTCTATTTTGTCTTGCCAACTGGATTATAAAAGTGCCCTTGAGAAGTTTATTTCTCAGGATGGCGAGAACAGTGTTCTACAAATAGACATTCAATAAATGTTTCCTGATGTGTATAAGGCCCTTCACAAAAGTGAACTTATTTACCATAAAAGCAAAAATAAAAACCAATATGGTTAAGCAATGTTTATTACAAGGTGCTGAAAAAAGAGGAATCTTTGGTTCTGGATAATATTTTGTGAAAGGAATTAAGATATATGCTTATAAATAGCTTTTATTTACTAGTAAGAATTAAAAATCTTCCTTAATAAAAAGTGATCTTTCAGATAATCTGAAAATTCCATTTTCTATCACCAGCAGAGTGGGACAGGCTTTCTCTAATGACCAGATTATATGAATATTGCTAAATTCTTTTTGATTCAGGAATTCAGCCATGATTTTTAAAACTATAAGATAAATTCTACTTCAAAGATGTTATTTATACCTATGGTAGTTTTAATTTTTTCTTATCTATTGAAACCATTGTTTTATGAACATTACTGCAAATCAGGTTTGTAAATCTAAATTCAAGTAGCAGAACTCTGACTTTTTAACCAATGGTTTATTTCAAAATGCTACTTTCATTAAAAAGGTGTTAATATTTTTTCCTTCCACATTTACAAATTTCTTAAGTCTCTTCTGAGCCAATCTGATGTTTAAATGATCTTAAATGTCAATAATACTAAAAATATAGCTAACAATTTCCAAATAGTGGTTAATTTTTTTAACCATTAATTAACCTTTAATTTGGAAATCAATCAAGTCCTGTCATTTCTACATACCTCTTAAATACACTCATCCCAAGTGCATTTGCCACTGCCTTAATTCAGGCCTCCTAACTGCCTCCAATTTCCTCACCCTCCCATACATTCTCAACATGGTCATAAAACGATCAGACTTGGGTTTCAGAAAGATCATGACACTCCTCTGCTTAAAACCCTGCACTGGCTCCTTATCAGGCACAGGTTTCATGTTCGTTAGCACAGTATCCATGGCCCTCAATGATATGGCTCACACTCACCTCTCCTGCACTTCTCTCATCACAGGGCTTCAGGCTAAACTAAGCAGCTGTGAGGAACTATTTGCAGGGCCTCTGCAAGGTTTTTCCTTTCCCCAGAGCAATCCTCTCACACTGAGTTCTGGTCAACTCTATCACACTTCACAACCTAGCTCACACATTACTTCTATAAAGCCTTCTTGAAGCCCATCCAACTTCAATGTTAATCATCCCTCTTCTATGTCTTGTAACATATCATCATACTTATCACATGGCATTGTAATTGTTTAAATGCTTGCCTTTCCTGTATCACCGTAGACTTTCTGAGACCGGGAAAGGCGCTTCATGTTTGTTGAATTGAACTAAATTTGATCTAATGATCTGAGTAATTGGGAAACAGAGATGGGATGTTTCCAGAATGATTCATAGTGGCCAGGATGATGATGTTTCTCCACAGCAAACATAAATCTTACGTTTCTTTAATCACAAGGATTACCAGACCTTCTTGGAATAGCACACAGAACACAAATGCTTAAATATAGATAGCTTCTGGCTTAGTGCAAAATACATACATTATGTTTTATCTTAAGTCTTTTAGCAGAATACAAAGTAAAGGATAGTTTATTTACACTGTGTACTAGGAACTAGTATTTATTCACCCTTATCATACACATACCAGGAGAAAAGTAGAGTCCTGATATATTGGAAACTATATGAAAGTTATGTAAGGGGTGCCTATAATCAAGTCCCAATGAAACCAAACTAAATGGCATAAAAAATACAGGGAAATTCTGTGGCTTCAAATATTTACGGTAGACTGCACCAAGTCATACAGCAAGCATTCAGGTAGGTGGGATGCATAATTTTCTAGATCCAAATCTGCTCCTCTGTGACTACAGACACAACAAAGTTCTCTTTCTGGGGTAAAAAATACTAAGGAATTTACACAAACAATATTGAAAGATAAAGTCTTCCCTTTTACCAGCACACACGAATGACTTAAAAACTAGTTTTAGCTACAGATATCTCCGTATTAGTCATAATAGCTTAACAAATAATTTTATCTGCAATATTTAAAATTTGCTCGATTTAACTTTGCTCTTTTCTGTATTTCGCAGATTCCACACTAAACACATTATTTTTGAAATAAAAATATAATCATTTTAAAAAGTTATGCAGAAAAGTGTCAACTTATGTTAGCCTAGCCCATTTTTTAGGGTTTTTCTATGAGAATGTCATTAGAGTTTCTGTTTTACCTAAGGCTCGTTTTTTAGAATTCTATTCATTATTTTACATATTGCCAAGAGAAAATCTGAATGAAATAAAATATCCAGCTCAGAGAAGAAAATCTTTTTTTGCAGTGGCAATCACACTGAATGACACTTCAACTAATCCCAAAACTTTTTTCTATAGCCAGGACACAAGATTATCTATCTAATTCAATCACCTGGTATTTATTAAAAATTGCTATTCAGTGATAACTACAAGGCATTTTTCTTTAGCAGGTAGATAAAAACAAAGCCAAAATTAGGAGGTAAATACTGCTAAATCAACCTCATACCAAATTTAATTCTAATGCAGCAATTATTCAAAATGTATACATGACTCAATATGCAGTAGTATTAAAAACTGTAAATCAACAATTTTGCTTTTAAAACCAAGGCCTGAAAAACCCAGATACATTCTAAAACCTAAATATATTGCAAATTAGGAAAATTACTAACACCAAGTTTTGTTAGTTCCCCATTCCCCTCATGTAAATGACTTTTTGAAATGGAAACTATAAAGAAACTATGCTTCTGTTCATAAAACAATTATCAATAAGCAGTAATGAGTAAAGGGATTGTCACTCTTTCTTTCTAGTTCTTTGATCCATAGCTTTATTTTTTATTATTTTTTTAAAAGATTTATTTATTTTAGAGAGAGAGCACACAGGGGAGGGGCAGAGGGAGAGAATCTCAAGCAGACTCTCCATCCAGCACAGAGCCCAACACTAGGTGATCTAACAACCCTGAGACCATGACCTGAGCTGAAATCGAGTCAGACGCTTAACCAATTGAGCCACGGGTGCCCCACAGTTTTGGTTTTTTTATTTTTAAGATTTTATTTTTAAGTAATTTCTACATCAGTGTGGGGCTTGAACCTACAACCCCAAGATCAAGTTACACACTCCACCAACTGAGTCAGCCAGGCATCCCTGATCCATAGCTTTTTTTATACACAAAAGGTTTACACATTAATCTTCACATAAAATACTTTTACATTTATTTCATGAAGTCTACAACTCTTTCATATCTTATTCCTTGTATGGTATAGCAAAGTTTTATGATCTCTAGAACAAAGTACTCTTTTGCCATTTTTACCTTTGATAAAACTAATTATGCCAATTTGGGAACTGACTTTTTTTATCTGGTGATTTAGTTTGCTGCTAATAAAAAAAGGCCTCATCAGCTCACAGAAACACATAGAAACTATGGGACATATGCCCAGGAATTTTGTGATTCACTCAGTAACTATCAACTTCCCAAAGGAAATATTTGAAATTCCACCATTAAGAATATATAAAATGAGGAAAAAGTACAAGAAGATAGTACCATTAAGTGCTTTTTCATGTTAGAAAATTATACATTTGAGGGGCACCTGGGTGGCTCAGTCGTTAAGCATCTGCCTTCAGCTCAGGTCATGATCCCAGGGTCCTGGGATGGAGCCCCACATCAGGCTCCCTGCTCAGCAGGAAGCCTGCTTCTCCCTCTCCCACTCCCCCTGCTTGTGTTCCCTCTCTCACTGTCTCTGTCAAATAAATAAAATCTTTAAACAAAAAATAAATAAAAATTATACATTTGAACAAAAATCTGTTCCAAATTTTCATGTTATCTGTTCTAAACTTTCATGTTATGCCAAATAAACTACTAAACCACTGTGTACACATAATCAAATTAGCTGTCAGAACTCAAGAGTAAATGGAAGTTTTTATATATCTAGATGAAGAGTAATCAAAGCTACTTCCAAGTGAACACATCTAGGGAACATGTAAGAAAAACCTAATAAGCTAAAAAAAATCAACTGGCATTTACGTTTTTTAAAGATTACTTTGCTTATCAAGTGCCTGTTCTCATATTCCATTGTTTCAATAATCCCAGAATAAACCTTTTCTCTTAACGGGAACAAATTCATTTGTGTGCCTTTAATGAAACAAGTATTGTCAAAGACAAAAATGACCTTTTAAAATATTAATGACAGGGGCGCCTGGTGGTGCAGTCCATTAAGCTTCTAACTCTTGGTCATGATCTCAGGGTTGTGAGATTGAGTCCTGCATCGGGCTCTGCTCTCAGCGGAGTCTGCTTGGGATTCTCTCTCTCTCTCTTTCCCTCTGCCCCTCCCACTCATGCTCTCAAATAAATAAATGTCTTTAAAAAAATATTAATGAATTTTCGACACCTCACAGGGATACAGTGATGCCATGCCTCTTTTATCTACAGCTCGGTTATCTTACATACTTATTAAAATACCAAAAACCCAGGGGCGCCTGGATGGCTCAGTCGTTAAGCGTCTGCCTTCGGCTCAGGTCATAATCCCAGGGTCCTGAGATGGAGCCCCACATCGGGCTCCCTGCTCAGGGGGAAGCCTGCTTCTCCCTCTCCCACTCCCCCTGCTTGTATTTCCCTCTCTTACTGTCTCTCTGTCAAATAAATAAATAAATAAAATCTTTAAACAAACAAAAATATATATATATACCAAAAACCCAGAAAGTACATCAAAGTTCTTTAAACAGCCAAAAGAAATGTTAGAAGGTTCATACACTCAGGCATTTTGCTCTCAAGCCCACAATCAGCCTATTCACTTTCTTACACACAATTCAAATAAACTGGCTTTCCAAGTCCACAGGAGATGAAAAGCATTAAGAGAAGCTGGTATAAGTAAAGGATAGTGTTAATAGCAGAATGCAGTATCTGAGAGTTTACAAGTTTTAAAGTCAAAAGGAAAGCTAAAGGGGCACCTGGGTGGTTTAGTCGGTTAGGTGGTTTAGTCGGTTAAGTGGCTGACTCTTGATTTCAGCTCAGGTCATGATCTCAGGGTTGTGAGATCATGCCCTGCGTTGGGCTCCGCACCTGGTGTGGAGCCTGCTTATTGTCTCTCTCCCTCTCCCTCTGCCCCTCCTCTGCTTCTCTCTCAATTTAAAAAAAAGAAAAAAGAAAAATAGTTACCAAAAAAAAAAAAGCATAAAAAAATCCAAAGTTGACTGTTCTGAGGCTAATTACTTGCAAGTAACCATATACTTCAGGAGAATCTTAGTCAGCATACTACTACCTTATAAAATTGAAATTAGGGGCACCTGGGTGGCTCATTCGTTAAGCAGCTGCCTTTGGCTCAGGTCATGATCCCAGGGTCCTGGGATGGAGCCCCACATTGGGCTCCCTGCTCCGCGGGAAGCCTGCTTCTCCTTCTCCCACTCCCCCTGCTTGTGTTCCTGTTCTCACTCTCTGTCAAATAAATAAATAAAATCTTAAAAAAAAATTTAATTAATGACTTTGAGTCTTTCATGCAATTTCCTCTATTTAAGTATTACATTTTGACATCAGCCTACTTTTTGATAGTATGACATCTGGTTTGCTGGAGACTGTTGCAACTTAAGCCTATTGTCCTGGCATAATTATTAAAACTCTCCCTTTTACTCTCAAGAAATGTCCTGGTTTGGGCTGCAAATTTTAGGATCATTCTACAAAATACTTTCTATGTGCCAGTAACTACGCAAGGTGCTTTCATTTATCCTCAAATCTTATGAGACAGAGTATAATCATACATGAACTAAGGCTCTGAGAGGTCGATTTTCCTAAGATCACTCAATTAGTCAGTGTTAAAGACCAGTATGTGAACAACCCAAGCAGTCTGATACCAAAGTTCTAGTACTGAACCACTATGATACACCATACTATCTCTCCTTAGAAAGATGGGTAGAGGAGCATAGGGAGGGAGATATCCAAGTTTTGGAAAAAGAATAAGAGGTATCAGCCTTGGGGTGTCTGGCTGGCTCAGTCAGTAGAGCATCTGACTCTTGAACTCAGGGTAGTGAGTTTGAGCCCCATGTTGGGTGTAGAGATTACTTAAAAATAAAATCTTAAATTTTTTTTTTTTTAAACAAGAGGTATCAGCTTTCTGGACAATGTGTTTATCCAATCCTTACGGTTTCCACAATTCCATAAACTTACAATACTGAAACATCTAAGAAAACCTTTGAAGTGTAAAATTATTTCAGACTTTTATGACCATGGGCTTCCTTAGGAAACAAAAATTCCAAGACTATTTTTCAAATATTCTTGAGACACTACTTTGAAAACATACTGAATAATTATGTCCTGTTGAAAAAAATCAGATTACTCCATTTTTAAAAAACAGAAAATTAGTAACTCACTGTATGTTACATAAATGCAGAGTGAAAAGTATACTGGACCGGAATCAGCTTTGCTACTCAATAGCTGAGCTGTCCCTTAACCTCTCCAGACTTCAGTTTCTTCATGTGTAGCAGAGGAATATGGTTAGCTGGTTAAGAGGACCTAAGGGGATTAGATGAATTTCAGGTGTCTTGACAAATACAAAGGACTATATAAATTTAGGATATTAGTAATAAACAGTCATAGGTTTTCAACAACCTGGATCATGACTCATGACAAGTATTCCATACCAATATTTCTCTAGCTTTATTTCCTTTCATTTTTTACTTCAAAATTATTTGGGGGAAAAGAGTAGTTAATGGATCGGTCATACATGAAAAAGAAAACTACACTCAAAAGATTAAGAGCAGTCACGAACATCAACTCAGAGGCTACACTTTACTACATTCTGAAAAACCAATGCCACATTCCAGCTAATTTGTCCTTAAACTGTGAGATGAAGTGGAATAATTACAAAAATGAAGAGGTTCAGACTTATAATAAATCTTATTTTTAACATGGTTATCTATTTACACGTAGAATGGTTTAACCAATTGCTTACATAGCATTTTTGTTTTCCAAAAATAATTTCCATAGTTGATCCTCTACAATGAGGTATGATGAATATTATTCTTATATTATTAAAAGAAACGAAACTGAGGCTCAGAAAGAATAATTTGCCCAACTGCTTTAAGACAAGAAATTGAAGTGGAGGGATGACTCCCAATTCTACATGGAAAAAAGCAATTTGGATGTTCTAGAGCAAAAGAAAAGCCTCAGACTTCTTTATTGGCTGACATGAGACATGGAACGTGTAAATTCAAGCTGTCTGAAAAAGCAATATTCATTGGAGCCTGCCTGCACATCTCTAATAGTTTTAATATTCATAGAAAAATTAATATTCATGTTTGTTTGGATCTCAAACTATTATTAACTGTACAAGCAAAAATAGGACCTATGAAGAGCAGAACCAGATTATTTTTTCAGAGTGGCAAATCTAATGAAGGGTGTTCCCAACCCTTCTATGATTGACCATTACTGAGATTATTCCTCAATAAGGAAACACTTAAAATGATTTTCTCCCAAAACTCATTTGCTAGATTTCATAAACTAGCTGCTACAAAGGATCTATATCAGGATACTCAAACATATGAGGCTTTTCTTTCAATCTACTAAAAAGGGACATTAAATACACAATGCTGGCACATTATTTTAGATAATGATTGAAAACAACAGCTGATGATAGCCAGTTTGGGACAAATGCCAACTGTTCCCATTTGTCTGAAAATGTTAAAATCGCTGTAAGTTACAAATTTTCAAAGAATACTGTTATCTGCAAATGACAAAGTATACCAACTAAAATCCTAAAAAAGACTAAAGATAATGGTGCCTCTTTGATCTGCAACATTAGTTTTTAAAATTTTAATGTTCTGAAATATAAGTGAACACATCTCAACAGCTTTATATATTTTCATACATTTTATTTTTTTAAACACTTTAATTTTGCAAGCTAGCAGTAAAATATTGAGGGCAATATTTTACTAATTAGCACCGTATACCTTTTAAAGCTAACTGGAACATTGTTTCATTGTAAATGAATGTGAAATAAAATGATCACTTCAAATGCCAAATTAGTCTCAAGTAACATGTGAACCATTACTTGTATCATTATTTTTGGCGTTATGCACAAAGATGTATTTCAAAAATGAGCTTAGTATCAGTTCTGTCAATTGAACAAATCAAAGTACCACAGTTTAAAGCAACATTTGATCTCTGAAACTATTATATGAGGCATATAAGAAAGCTGATAAATCAGCTATAAAAATAAAGATACTACATAACTTAAGAGTCCCTTATTTTTTAGAACAAGGAAAATGATGAAAAATTCCATGGTATAAGAATCAGTTATACATCGGGTTTAGTGTATGTCATTATTGTCATACTTTCCTTATGAGTTTAGCCTTACCAAAAAGCCATGACAAACGTCCAGGATAACTCACAGGGACAGCTGGAAGCCTGAAATAAGATGGCTCAGTGCAAAAGATCCCAAGCCATTCATATAATTTTAAATGGAAGCCTAGACATTTAACTCCTCTGTTTCCACCTGAAAAAATCTTCTGAAAATATGGGAAAATATCTAATTATACTCAAATCACTTTCACACATTTAAAAAAAAGGGAGAGTTTTTGTTTCCTGTTTTCTGAGAAGAGCACTCTTGAGAGCTATGGGGTTAAGTTCTAAGCCACGATTGACTGCTTACTAGCATGCCTGTTTTGCATACCAGTAGAATCAAGTCCAGTTTTGCCATTTGTGGATAACTATGACAAGATACAAAAGCATGTGTTTGCCATAAATAGCTCTGGCTAACAGCAAACTGCTCACACTGAGCAGATCAAATTCTCTATAAGGAGAGCACTCTGGACCACAGCCAAATCCCACTACTAATGTTTAAGACTGCTACATCATTTTTTTTTCCAATTTGCAAAATAAAGAATAGCTGAAATAAAAGTTCCTAAACATGAGAAGTATTAACTTTTGAAGGACATTTTATAAATTATTTTCATTATGACCAAATATGCAGTAAGAGCTCCCTGCTTCTACTACTCAATTACTCAGAAATGTAAACGTGAATTAAAAAATAACTACCCTAATTTACCCAGAGAACAAACCTGGTATTGAAGAATATTTATGTCAAAGTGCAAAAAATAACTTCTGATCTTCATATTAACATATAAGGAAATAAATAAACTAATGCTTACAAAAGTATCCCTCTATAACAATATTTTCTATTAATTGGCTTTAGAATATTTTTTAAACTCAACAAACTGGAAAATATCATGCATGAATGTTGTACAAAAAAATTCGTAAATGACCAGTGCAAAGATTAGTAATAGCTGTTTACCCTAAAATTTGCTTCACATAACATTTTGCAAAATGTCCAAGGAAAACAAGGCAACGTTCTGTAATATGCCACAATTTTTATTGCAACGTGGCCATTATTGTGAGGGTGGGGAGTTTGATCTCAAAAGCAATGTTCCATTTAAGGCTCTTTTATACAGAAATTGCCATCATGACTGATATTCAAAATATTTTTAGTGTTGCAAAACTTACACGGTAAACGTAAACTCCTACACTTATTCAGTAGTGTACACTCAATGGAAAACAAAAAGGCATTAGTAACAGCTATTTCTTTTAAGATATGCAGGTAACAGGAATGAATACTGAGGTACTAGGATAAGTTGATGACACAGTTAACAAAACTTAATTGGCAATCCTTTTGGAGGGGTAGGGGGTTAAACTCATTACAAAAAAAGTGCTTTCAATGCATAGTGTTATATCTGTGCTGCCATGTCACAAAAATAGGCTTGCCAAGGCAGGTGAGGTGTATGAATGCTCGAGCCTCACAGAACTGCAATCAAGTGCAACTATAAATAATAATACTGAATAAAGTTCACCATCTGCCCAGTGGATAATACTTTCAAGGCATTCAATCAGCTTACCCTTTGCAGTATTCTAAGCTATTCACATTGACAATCACTTTCATTGTAGTGCTTGCTGCAAGGGAGGCATATAACCAGTTGTTTTGGCTAAAATATGATGGGAAGGCATTCCTTGGGTTCTACATAAAAATAACAGTATTAAACAGTCTAATGGCAATCACTGATAGGCTGCTTACATGAATGATATTTCCTTCATTCACTGTATTGGAAGGACCCAGTGGGAAGAGAAAGAAAAAAAAACAAAAAACAAAAAAACAAACACCTAATACTATTTCAACTGATTGAGCTGGAGAAATGGAAGCTCCTTAAGATCCGGATGGCACTTGACTGTCATTTTATAAGGGTTTTCCTTCAAGTGAAACTACTACGTTGCCTCCCAATTTCTCTCCAAGTGTTGAACGGTCCTTTATATCATCCAAGCCATTTACTTGCCACTCATGTTTAATACCTAAAAAGGAAAAACATTATCCCATTATCTTATAATTAAGAAAGAGTAATTCCTCTGCACAAAATTTTTCATGTTTGTACCTGTAAATTTCTTTTTAATGGCATCTTTAGAGCTAGCATAAATCATCTTGCTTTTTAAAGGTGCACTTTCAGGAGCCCTACAGAAAAAAAAAACACAATTGTTGAATCCCACTTAAAAGAAAAACAAACGCAAAACTGACCATGTTAATAATAATCCTTGCATTTTAAAAGTACTTTTTCTTTTGTTTTTACACACCAGAATATAAATACTAGGTCTTCTTTCTTAGACTCTTTTGTTTCGTATGTGGCATCGTACAAAGCATATCGGCAATCATTCAGAGGTAGCAACTTCACAAAAGATGTGTAGGGGTCCTCTACAGTATCACCAATGTCACCCACCAAGATCTGCTTTGCTTCCTCTACAATTATTTGTCTTTTGTCATCGCTTAAACAGAAGAGAACTGCTTTCTTTCGTTTTTTGATCTCCTCTTGTGTAGAAGATTTCCTTACTTTCATATCATTAAAAACTTTGATGACTTCATCATTCACTGTAACTCCAGAAGCCTGAAATAAAAAAAGAACAGTAATTCAGAACAAGTATTTCGGTTTTAACCAAAATTACTGTTTGCCTAGAGAGGATTCACTTTAATCTGGACATCAAAAACTGCATCGTACCACGCAAGTAGTCCAATCAGATTTGCCACATTTTAAATACCAGTTATATGAGATGCACCGAAGGATTCTAATTCATCCTTCCCCATTCACTCTTTTTAAAGGGGTTTGGAGGTTGAAGTAAATGGAACGTAGAGGGAAAAGGACAAATACAAGCTGTCCCATCGCTGAAATGTTTCCTATTTCACTGGGTGATGTCAGAGCTTCAGGAGCAACAGCAAAAATACCTTCTGTATTGTGTCAACTCTGCAGGCCTTAAAAAAACACTTTTGGATTTCAGTTAAAGCTTCTACTATTTTTTTTTTCTTTAAAGTCATCCTAGCCAGTGCCGTTTCCACATAAGGAAAGAGAATCAAGTGTGAACTCCAAACCGCCCACGGCTACAACATAATTGCCTCACAGCTCAAACGCAGACACTTCAAAACTAACGGAGCTAGTGTAAAAGCTTTTTACGGCGAAAAAGCATTTTAAAGAAGCGTTTTCTCCCCTCCTTAATCTCCTCTTAGGGGTTTTATTATAGGCCACCAAGACCCTTAACCGAAAGCCTTCGGCGGGGCTTTAGAGCACTTACCAATTTTAGAGGCGAGCGCTAAGTAAAATAAGAAAGCCCCGCGCAAACGCTGCATGCGCGGGACGAGCCCCGCAGACCCGCCCGCGCCCCTGGCCGCCGCTCCCAGTGCCTCGACCTCTCCAGACGCCTCCTGTCCGGCTTAGGCCCCGGCCCCGGGCCCCCGGCCCCCAACCCGCGCCCTCCTCGCCCTCAGGAATCCGAAGAGCGGCAGGGCCCGGCCTGATGGCGGGAGGCCCGGCCCGCCAGCTGGCTGGAGAAGAGAGCAGCGGGGCCGCAGGCGCTGGAGCCCGCACCTTTAAGGCCTACATCAGGTTAAAATGGCGGCCTCACTCCCAGGGCCCTGCAGGGCCGCGCAGGGATTTTTGCTCGACGCGTCCCGGCCCTCGGTCCCCCGGGGCGGCGCGCCCGCCTTACCATAGTGCCCGCGGCTGTGGCTGCGGCGGCGGCTCGGACTCCGGCTCTGTGGCACTGGTAGGAGGAGAGGGAGGGGCCGGCGGGCAGCGGCGAGTGCGGGGCACGTCGGGAGCTGCAGCCCGAGAGGCGGAGGCGGCGGCGGCTGGGGGGCTGCAGCCGGCAGGCGGGGCGGTCACGTGGGCACGCCCCGGGCCGGCCCTTCCGCCTCCCGGCCCCGCCCGCGTCCTCGATCTGACCCCGGCGCCGCGCGCCCAGTCGACCCCGGCGGCTTCGCCCTGGTGGCTGGGGGCCGGGGGCCTGGCACAGCCGCCTCCAGCCCCGGGGCACCACCACTGGTCAGCCGGCCGGGAGGGCGCTCGGCTCCCAGAGGGGCCCTTCCACACTGCCTCCCCGAGGGCGCTGCTCCAGAGCGTGGGGGCCGGCGAGGGGAACGGTGCGCCAAGGTGTCTTTGTTTTAGTCAGTCACCTGTGGTTTCCATCGAAAGAGGCTGGATTCCAGCGTTTTGAGTTGGTTTTTTTCTTTTTTTGGAAAACCCACGTTAAGAGACGTCATGAATTGTTTAGATTTTTTTCCTCCAGTTAAATGAGAATAAATACTATAGGGGTTACCCCAGTTGACTGAATTACTCAGCAAAAGCAATATGATAAACTGAAGTGGAAAATCACTTTCCCAGAATCTGTGGTTGACATAATAACAATAGGGGGAAAATTGGGTAGTAACATCCCTTGGTAATATCCTTTTACGTTAGACTTAATAGGATACGGATGTACTCTTTCCTTCGTGAAGCCCCCGCTATGACAGCTGATATCGAATGAACCCAAGAGTAGAGATTCCTCCTTCTTGGCAATCACAACCTCTTCTAGCAAAGCCCGCATAACTGAGCCAAGCCTCTTCTCTAACTAAACCTTTTTGGTACTTACACATGTATCCTATTTATCACAGAAGAAATGCCACTTGGGCGTCTGGGTGGCTCAGTCGTTTAAGAGTCAGCCTTTGGCTCAGGTCGTGATCCTGGGGTCCTGGGATCAGCCCCACATCAGGCTCCTGGCTCAGCGGGGAGTCTGCTTCTCCCTCTACCTTTCCCCCTGCTCGTGATTTCTCTCTCACTCAAATAAAATCTTAAAAAAAAAAAAAGAAAAATGTCACTTTATACTTTGAGGAAAATTTTCACAAAGATTTAACGCTTCATGAGTTTATTTGAAAATATTATAAATGAAACACTTTATGTACTTATCTATAATGAAAGAAAGATTTAATAGAGTGTTTAATTATTTTGGGTTGATTTATGCTACCTTTTCTCCTGAATGTTTACTGTTTCTTTCTTCATTTGTAAAATTGGTAAAAGAAATTTAAAGCTCTGATAGTTAAACTTATTTTGTGAAAGAGATTTGCACTAAAAAAGCACACTTGTTATTGCCTAAAACTGTTGGGAACAAAATAGTAAGTCCAGATAAACCTTGACACAAACTAAGCCAGAAGTACAGCACATGGGCAAGAAGTTTGGGCTGGGAGTTAGGAGACTTGGGTATTAATCTTGGCACTGCCCCATCTCTATAACCTCGAAGGACTTTCAACCCCACCGACATCTCACTAAATTATCTTTAAATTATCTCTCATTAAAAATAAAAGCTCTCATTAAATTATATTTAAAGTCCTTTCCAGCTTTAAAATCCAGTTTCCTAGTATATCAGTGTTTCTCAGGAAATGGTGTGTATATTTTCTCAGGATTAAGTAAATTTAGGGATGGAAAGTCATAATGAGGAGGGATTATGCCCTAATTTGTGTGATAAATCCTTGTGTCCAAAATTTAATGTATTTTATTTATTTTTTTAAAGATTTAATTTCTGTATTTGACAGAGAGAGACACAGCGAGAGAGGGAACACAAGCAGGGGGAGTGGGAGAGGGAGAAGCAGCCTTCCCGTGGAGTGGGGAGCCCGATGCGGGGCCTGATCCCACAAGCCTGGGATCATGACCTGAGCTGAAGGCAGATGCTTAATGACTGAGCCACCCAGGCACCCCAGAATTTAATGTATTTTAAATGAACCATGTTAGGTACTGCCCAGCAAACGTAGACCTAGTTTTTATGTCCACAGCTTCTGTGTATTTTTTTTAAGATTTTATTTATTTGAGAGAGAGAATGAGAGAGAGCACGAGAGGGAAGAGGGTCAGAGGGAGAAGCAGACTCCCTGCTGAGCAGGGAGCCCGATGCGGGACTCGATCCCAGGACTCCAGGATCATGACCTGAGCCAAAGGCAGTCGCTTAACTAACTGAGCCACCCAAGCGCCCTTCTGTGTATTTTCTCTTTCTTTCTTTCTTTCTTTCTTTCTTTCTTTCTTTCTTTCTTTCTT